>NC_092357.1:28004430-28604430 GCF_963676685.1 Mytilus edulis | reverse complement strand
AATCTTGCTTATAAAAATTATAAACAAGTATTTATACACAATTGAAATGACAAGTATAGACATAACAAATAACAATTAATTTGAGTAATATTGTTCACTGACAAAGATTAAACTATTTTTAGAACTTGAAGAATAAATATTAAATGATTATCTGATTAAGACAATTAAGAACATACATTATGAATAAGGTAAAATGTCACTAATTAGCTAACAGATTGAAACATGTCACTCAATGTCCAAACTTAGAATTAAATTGCATATCAAAGCATGTTGATTTTAAGTCCTGGATATGAAATGTAAATAGAAACGAAATTATAAAATAAAATGAATTATAAAACACAGAGAATTAAAGTCTTAAATATCAAAATTGAGAATTTTAAATTAAAGTCCAAAATAATAAACGAAGCTGCTTTTTGCACTGTCACATATGCCTCTCCTCCCAATTAAGTCCGTCCTCGGACTTAGCACTATCTAAATCGGCCTCCTCTGCGGTTGTAATAGTGTCTGTTGTTGTTATTGGGACGCTGTTGGTTTTGACGGGATACAAGATGGAGTTCGTGGTTAAGGTCCTGAAGTTGAAAAGTCAATTGAGAAATCGAGTCCGCTTGAAAATTTACCTTTGAACATAGGTCGGCTTTTTCTTTTTCTAATGCTTGTTTTTCATTTTTCAATGATTGGATTTCATCCGTAAATTCGGTAGAACGCATATAGTAAAGATCTTGCACCATTTTAACAGTCCCGTCTTTTTCGATTACTTGGTCCTTTAATTCTTGAATTTGATCCACATATTCCTGTACGTTTATGCGCGAAGCACTTTCTTCTTTCTGTTGACGCAGGTTTTCAAGTTCTTGCTTGAACTGGTCTCTTTCTGATTCGATGATTTGCTGATTCTTTAATTGTATTTTGAGTGCCTCGATACACTTTTGCTGTTCTAGGTTTGTATTCTTTTCCTTTGCAATTTTCTGCTTCACACTTTCTAATTCTGTCTTGAGCACATTTGAAATATCCAAATATTGAATGAACGGTGAATTCCGCATACCAGAGAATGGTAAAGCACGGATAATATTTTTACACTGAATATAGCTGTGTATTCTAGCTGTATCGCGCTCTTTTTGCTTTTTAGATTTCACACTAACTGATTTACTTTTGCTGTCCTTTGTAACTTTAGAAAAACACTTACTAGAATAATGTCCGAATTTTCCGCACGAATAACATCTCTGATTGAAAGAGTTACAAATATAATGTTTGTGAAATTTGCCACACCTCCCACATGCTGGACTATAACCTGACTGGATGTTCCATGGTCTCCATTGTGGTCGGAAGCTGTACTCCATCGTTGAATATTGTCTACGCTACTTATCTGGGGAACTCGCTTGGCTGCTTGAGGTCTCTGGATCGTGTGCTGAGCATAGAAGTCAGCACGCCGTCGTCGTCCACCAATCTGTCACCGGGGAAACTGGGTGACTTGTCGGGTGTGTAACAAGAGCCTGACTGAATGGCCTCTTGTTACTGAAACTGTGTGTGATGCACCTGATCACACAATGAACGATTGCTGTGATTAGCAATGAGAACTCTGAACTCTGAAACTCTGGTGAAAACTAACTACTGAGACTCTGGAACTAGCGATGAATAAACCAATAATTCAGCATGGAATACTAATACTTTTATTACAGATGGACTGTGTTCAGTGTATAGTCCTGAGTCCAAATCTTGCTTATAAAAATTATAAACAAGTATTTATACACAATTGAAATGACAAGTATAGACATAACAAATAACAATTAATTTGAGTAATATTGTTCACTGACAAAGATTAAACTATTTTTAGAACTTGAAGAATAAATATTAAATGATTATCTGATTAAGACAATTAAGAACATACATTATGAATAAGGTAAAATGTCACTAATTAGCTAACAGATTGAAACATGTCACTCAATGTCCAAACTTAGAATTAAATTGCATATCAAAGCATGTTGATTTTAAGTCCTGGATATGAAATGTAAATAGAAACGAAATTATAAAATAAAATGAATTATAAAACACAGAGAATTAAAGTCTTAAATATCAAAATTGAGAATTTTAAATTAAAGTCCAAAATAATAAACGAAGCTGCTTTTTGCACTGTCACACATGTACATGTAGATGCCTCTGAAATTATATTTTTCTCGTTGGGTTGCTTGTCCATTTATTGACGTTTACGCTATATTCTTATGTTCGGTATTTGTGAAAAACGCTCATCTATCAATTTTACAAGAAATATAATACTTGTAAGTCATGAACATTGAAGTTTAACTTGCTATCATTTTTTCGTATACGCACAAACATAAAATAAAATGAAACACCTTAAAGCGGTTTCAATTATGCAGTGCATTTTGAAAAAATAGTTTCCGGTTATTTTTGTTTCATACTTTTTCTATCCCTTTTCCTAAAAAATAGTACACGGGTCACAGGTTAATATACTAGAATAAAATTAACGGTACCATTTTTCTTGCACCAGATGCGCATTTCGAAAATACATGTCTCTTCAGTGATTTGAATTTGAGCTGTTTTATAAGTATATATGATGGTGCCTCGTTTTTAAGGGATTGTAATTCTTTGAAATAAATTTATCTATTCATCCATAAAATACACTATAATTTCACTTTTTTTAAATGACAACTTGTATCAACCGGAAGATTTGCAGATATTGACACCTGTGCGTTTGGATTAGCATTAAAATGTTCCTGTATTTTTATAAGAAATACTTTATAACACAATCTTGGACTTGTACAAGTATATATATGCATCTATAAGTCCAAGCATGTGCATACAATAATGCATGTATGTACATGTATACGCATGAGTTTCTCGCTACATTGAAGACCCGTAATATAGGCCTTCCTCCTTTGTCTGCTCTATAGTCAGGTTTTTGTCTCTTTTACACATTCCCCATTTCCACTCACATTTTTTGTAATATACGACGGTATATTAGGGAGCGTCTAAACACCACCTAGGCCGCCTTAGTGCACTAAGCTCAAGAAGCTGCACTAAGCCCATGATGGGATGGTGCTATGAATGTAAAAAAGATACCATCGGACGCTGTTTTTTTTAAGATAATGTATCTGATTTTTTTAGTCATTAGAAATTGTAGTTAAGTCGTAATTTGATTTTTTTCTGTCATTAAAGGTTTTGTCCGACGACACGTGCCAGTAATTAACAAGGTAATATATATTAACTTTATTTCCTTCTTATCGAAGATTTTGCATGTATTAAACAGTTTTGTACAATAATAATATTTACATATTCACGGGTGTCATTCGGTTTATCGAGAGAAATGGGCGTGAAAGAATATCTAACGGCGGTCAAGTATTGAGAGACGATCGTGAAAGTTCTGGTAACGGATCGTGAAAGAAATTTAATCGAGAAGACATATGAAAGGTCAGTAAATATTCTAATTTAATTAATTACACAGACACATTTACGACAAAATAAAACTGTCTGTCAAAATGGTTCAACATTATGATCAGTATGTCAGAATATCCAGTTTCAAAAGTACACAGTTATTACAAAACGACAAAAGGCAGATTGCTTCTCGACATTTCAATGACATAAAAAATGTAAACAAACACGATTTTTTCACAAATTCGTCTAGATAAACTACCTTTATCAAAATAAGGGCATTGTATTTGAATTAATTAAACGGTTCTCATAGTTATTTCGTATAAATATAATCTGAAACTTGGTTAATAAAGAACTATTCACACAAAATTGATTTTTTGGATCGTGAAAGATCACGTACCGCATTTTTGAAGATCGTGAAAAGGATCGTGAAAGATCTGATGCTAGTTTTATAAATTGACCATAAACCCACTTTTTCATGGTATCGTATCAATATTTCTGACCTGACACTACGTACTTTTTATTGCTTAATTCATTAGAATTTAATATGCAATGTTTCGGGTTTTTTCGGGAATAATCCCAGGTAAACCCTCATCAGAGGTCGACCTTTATATATTTATTTCGTATCTAGTATCATAGATAGATGTGTGACTGTTTCATAACAGTTTTTTTTAATTTATTAACTACACGTGTATATATGTCTACGTTGTAGCTAGTCTTTTTACAGACTCTAGATACGAAATAAATATATAAAGGTCGACCTCTGATGAGGGTTTACCTGGGATTATTCCCGAAAGAACCCGAAACATTGCATATTAAATTCTAATGAATTAAGCAATAAAAAGTACGTAGTGTCAGGTCAGAAATATTGATACCATACCATGAATAAGTGGGTTTATGGTCAATTTATAAAACTATTTCATGGATGAAGATTCATTTTAGAGGGTCAAGTCCGTATCGAAGATTCGTTAAGTTTAGGATAACTGTCTGTTGTTATGATTGTGAGTTGTATATTTTCAACTTGTGCAAGGTTTCAACTAACATTGAACTCATTATCATGCATCATTCGGCAATGTTTGTTTTATGTTGTTTGGCCTTTTGAATATATACATGTATGCAATAGCGACAATATGTTTCGTGTATGGTGTACATGTCTGTCTTCATGTTTCTTATATGACCATGATGACTTCAAATTTGTTTGATTTATTAAATGATAGAAAGATGTCTATGTCTGGCTGTCGGTCAGGGTTCATATACTTTTGACCTTATGTTTCGAATTAATTGGCTAAGCACAACTTTTACATTTGTCAGTTTCTAAGGCACTGTAAAGATCGGAACACATTAATTTGGTGTACGGGATATTTGTAGAGATCTGTATGGCATGATTCATCTGACCTTGACCTTTTTTATGAAACATTGATAATCTTAAGCGCATTTGACACTTCTAGTAAAACCCTTTATATTATAGACGTTCAACAAATATACTATCATAAGTAAAGCAATCAAGACATTACAGCATTTGCGCTTTGGTATTCTATAATATGTACTATAAAGTTAAATCAATCCTTATCTGCGTTGTTTATAAAGAACTTAAAAAGTTCTGTTGCACAAAATGTTGGTTATCGTTCAATCCAATATTACACATGAAATGTGCTGTTTTTGCTATGATTTTTTGTTTGATGGATAACATTTTGGTTTAAACGTTGCATATCCATATTATTGTCTAACTAGTGTTTGTGTGCTTGAAGTGCACTAGACCGATTCAAAGAGAATCGTTCACACTTATTTAGACACGTTATTAGTTGTTTTTTTTTAACTTTCGAGGTTTAGTGTTGAATAGAAAAAAAAGATAATAGCTTTAATGTTCATCCTTATCAAAATAGTTACAGGCTTCAACCACTTGCAGATTTATTAAATGGTAAAAGAAATACTGATTTCTGATTACTAGTATACAGTCTGGTCACGCATTTTCTTTCACGATCGAAAAAATACGTTGCCTGATCTTTCACGATCAAGTTTGATGGAAATTCAAGAAATTCAAGGTTTTCATAAACAAATTAACGCTTTTAATGGAAGAGCATACTTTAATTTTATTGTACTATCAGATAGACCAAAGATTAAATTTCAAATATATCATGATATTCTGAAATATGACCATTATAGGTACACAAAGCGTGTTATTTGTAATTAATTTCATAGACACGCATTGCGCCTTTTGTGTTTTTTCAAAAAGTACTTCATATTTTCTTTATCTTCTTTCACAGTTATGTTGAGGAAGATGTACCATTTTGACAGACATATTTTTTGTTCGGATTTGTTCCGCGTTTTGAAAATTTAGCGATTTTTTCAAAGATTCTGAACTAAAATGTACATTAAATGCCTTTCACGATCCGTTACCAGAACTTTCACGATCATCTCTCAATACTTGACCGCCGTTAGATATTCTTTCACGCACATTTCTCTCGATAAACCGAATGACACCCGTGATATTGGTCAAGACATCAGAGTGATTAAATTATTTAAATGTCATATATTGATAAGAGTGATTGAATCAATTGAATGTCACTTTAAAGTAAATGATAATATTTCAGAAGATAAGTTAACTGTTATAAAAAACGCTGCACATCCGTTGAACATGTGTAATGCAAGTTTTTGAGAAATAAATACTGTTATCATTATCCAGATCATATTCCGTATAACATGACAAAAGTGTTGCTGTGAATGTGGATGACGTTAGATTGTCTAGATACACACTGAACACAATCGGATTAATACTTATTAAGTCCTCCCAAAGCTTCGCTCTTAAGTCTGATAGACGATCGCACACACACATGATATGTTCAATAACGTTATAGAAAAACTGTCCACATTTATCGCATAAGAGAGGCGACTCTTCGTTTCGGATGACGGAACATAGGTCAACAATATATTTAGCTCCTTCTCTGAAGTTAGGATAAGTTTTAGCAATGACCCAAGCTCTGTGTGGTACAATGTGTTTGTGAATTTTACGGAAAATTTCAAAGTCACTGTCAACTGATATTCTTTGTTGCCATCTGTTGTTTTCGGAATTCGCTATGGAAGTGGAAATATATCTGTTCCATACAGCTTTACTTGGGAAGCTGCCTGATTTCACGAAATCTTCAACAAAGTTTATCAGATCGTATTTAACGGCTATTCTGATTAGATCTGGTACAAAACCATCTTGCTTTTAAACACATTTGTTTCTAAATTCTAAAAGTCGTAGTAATAGTATACGTTTTGGTAATAAGTTATTGTCCATTCTACATAATCTTCCAAAAATTGTAACTTGCACTTGTCAATATAGCACTCCACAGGAAGCCAACCAAGTAGGCTTGTGCACTTGTCGGATCGTGTTCGTGCAGGAAGCCCTTGAATTATTTTACATATATATTTGTGAGAACGTTCTAACATTGTTAATTCAGTATTTGAAAGACCATACCAAAGCTCACAAGCAAACATTGCCTTTGGATAACACATCTGAAATACTCATGATTTTGGAGCACGTTAATGGATTGAGGAAGGATGAGTGTACATGTATTCCGGATTTCATTACAGATAACGCAGTTGCACGCAAAATTCGGCATGCATTTAAAGTTCTTGACATGCTCTTACATTCGGCATTTAATATAATTCCAACATGCTTGGTTGATGTTACTACTGGAATGTCCGTTCCGTAAAGTTTCAATGGTTGACTTATGGTAGCACATTTTGAAGAACAAAATTTCAGTACTTCACTTTTTGCTGATGAGAATCTGAAGCCCCAATTTTCGCTATATGTTTGGCAAATATCTATTAAAGTTTTCATACCTTTTGATGTTGTAGATATAAGAGCGATGTCGTCCGCTTGTACGGTACTGCTTACGCGAAGATTGAATAGCATACTTCCATAAGGACTTTCATCTAATTGTCTAAGAAGATCATTTATGAACACTAAATAAAAAACAGCAGACAGCACCCCACCTTGTCTTACGCCTCTTTTGAGGTTGAACCATTTTGAACACTTTCCTTTAAATTGCACACAGCTTCGCATGTTCTGGTACATTTCATAAATCAACAGCCAAGTTAAACCCCGAACTCCATATATATACAACTTAACTAATAGTCCTTTGTGCCATAGAGTATCAAATGCTTTCATGCTGTCCAGAAGTGTGACGATAATATTGCTATGACGCTCTAAGTTATGGTGTACGACTTCTTGCATGTTAAAAGTCCAAGCATGTGCATACAATAATGCATGTATGTACATGTATACGCATGAGTTTCTCGCTACATTGAAGACCCGTAATATAGGCCTTCCTCCTTTGTCTGCTCTATAGTCAGGTTTTTGTCTCTTTTACACATTCCCCATTTCCACTCACATTTTTTGTAATATACGACGGTATATTAGGGAGCGTCTAAACACCACCTAGGCCGCCTTAGTGCACTAAGCTCAAGAAGCTGCACTAAGCCCATGATGGGATGGTGCTATGAATGTAAAAAAGATACCATCGGACGCTGTTTTTTTTAAGATAATGTATCTGATTTTTTTAGTCATTAGAAATTGTAGTTAAGTCGTAATTTGATTTTTTCTGTCATTAAAGGTTTTGTCCGACGACACGTGCCAGTAATACAAGGTAATAAAATCACTGACCCATGCAGAAATAAAGAAACATAACAATTACACGGCTTCCACCCTTTTGTTTGCCGTGTTTTATAATTGTTTGCTTTTGTAGGATTTAAAACAAAACTTTGTATTTCTTTCTTTTTTGAGTGTATTTTTTTTATAGGTTAATTATTTTGACTTTATGATACTTTTTTGGGGTTTTTAGTCAAACTTCATTGTAATTCGAAGTTGATTTATTTTTGTAAAACGATTGTTTTAGGTGGTGTTTGTTTCGTTGTATTTGTAAAATTGTATGAAAGATTGGTTTGTCCTATAATAGAATATGGAGCAGGTATATGGAGTAAAAAAAAAACATATTCCTGTATTAACTCTATACATAATAGGTCTTGTAGATTTTTTTCTCGGAGTACAAAAATATGCACCAAAGGCTACAGTTACTAGAGACTTAGGAATACCACCTAATTTTGATAAACAGTGGAAAAGTATTATTCGTTTGTGGTGTAGATTAAATAACATGAGCTCAAATCGGTTAAGTGCAAAAGTTCACAAGTGGGCTGATAGTGTGAGTATTAAGCATAAGTGTGTTAAAAACTGGATTTTCTTAGAAAAAAAACCTTCTAGCTAAATTCAAGTCATTTATCGTGTCCTGAAAATATGGACACTAACTATGTTGTAATTTTTTTTATGTCAAAATTGTTCCTGTAACAAATACCATGTACATGTACATATATGAGGCTATGAAAGTAAATAAATAGAGTTTACAGAAATAAAGATGATAATGGGATAAGCACTTTAAATTACAGAATAAAGAGATGAAAATATAAAGAATAGATTTAATGATTCATGGTTGCTTAACGACCAGTTACAAATATTTCACTCTACCCTCCATGTTTTTGACCATCTGATGAGTTAAGCCTATTTAAACTGATTATTATAGTTCGTTTTTATGTTGTACATGTACTTTTATACCACTGACCGAGACTAGGGGGAGGACAGGGAGCCCGCTAACAATTTTAACCCCGCCACATTATTTATGTATGTGCCTGTCCCAAGTCATGAGCCTGCAATTCAGTAGTTGTCGTTTGTTTATGTGTTTCATATTTTTTTTCGTTCATTTTTTTTGTTGTTATATAAATAAGGCGGTTAGTTTTCTTGTTTGAATTGTTTTACATTATCATATCGGGGCCTTTTATAGCTGACCATGCGGATTTGGCATTGCTCATTGTTGAAGGCCGTACGGTGACTTATATTTGTTAATGTCTCTGTCATTTTGGTCTCTTGTGGACTGTTGTCTAATTGGAAATCATACCACATCTTCTTTTTTTATATTCCTGTGCTTTTAAAATGCCCATTATAGACATATCATGATACATTAAGCTTAACATTTTAATTTATAAATATCAAATAGCGAACAATTTATATATTTATTCAATAACGACAATGTTGCTGCAATAGGTGCCAGAAACATCAACAATATTATATTGAAAAGAAACGGCATTTTATTTCACGTGTTCTTAAAGAAAAAGATGTTTAATTTCATTCAGTATACGGACACTGTAAATTTTGAATGTAAATGAGTAAAAATTTGTTTATATTTATATATTGTGTCTTATACGGCTCTCATTTATCTTTTTAAATTATTGTTTAGTTCTGTGATTCTCATTTTAAGTTTGTATGTGGTGAGACTTTGAAATAATAATAATGATAAAATATTGAATCTAAAAATATTTAGAAACTATAAACTTTTCTTAAATTTATACTTTAGTCAGAAAATTAAAACCAGCAGTGTCAAAAATATTTTTTTAAGCTGACAAATATTTTACACTCAGCGGCATTCAATGTCATTGACATACTATATAGCACTAATCGCAATATACATGTACATGATATTTTGGACATCTTATCAGTAATCTCTCTATTGAAGATGTTGAAATCTATGTATTATAATTATTCGCTTATTAGGCAAATTCATTTTCTACAAAGATATTTTCCATCATTTTAGTTTTGATAAATACCATTACAAATAACATATTTGTCTCAGTCTCCTGTGTGAGGATATTCGATTGATAAAAAACAATAAACAATTTAAGGTCGTCAGGTAAATGTGGATTACGGATTAAGATGTTAGATGTCAAACTTGAATTAACAAACTGAGGTGAATTTAACCCGAATATGTAGTTTCTCTTCAACAGTGTTTTAATTCCAAGTTCCTTATTTTCATTTAAACTAAATTAATTATATAGAATGATAGAAAGATTCGGAACTAAAGATAGTCACAATTAAAAATATGTATTTTGAAAAACCGCCAGATCATATCTGATTTAAATCCAGGGTCCGTATATGCATCTTCTGACATCAGACTCAGACTTCTCTTGAACTGAATATTAATGTGCGTATTGTTATGCATTTACTTTTCTACATTGGCTAGAGGTATAGGGGGGGGGGGGGGGGTTGAGATCTCATAAACATGTTTAACCCCGCCGCATTTTTGCGCAAGTCACAAGTCAGGAGCCTCTGGCCTTTGTTAGTCTTGTATTATTTGAATTTTGGTTTCTTGTGTACAATTTGGAAATTAGTATGGCGTTTATTGTCACTGGACTATATATATATATATATATATATATATATACATATATAGAACTCGTCTAAACATCAACCCAACAATGTTAGATCTGTAAATTTGCTTTCGCAAATTTTTGGTTCTTCCCTCGCCGGGATTCGAACCCATGCTACTGTGATATCGTGACACCAAATCGCCCACACTGCAGCCGTCCCGCTAGACGCAAAAAAGAGCTTTCGGTGGGCATGTGTTACCTTTCCACGTCAGTTTTAATCTAGCGGCGTACTACAGTACATGATATATAAGGCATGAAGATGTTATTGTTTACAGATCAGCTAAATTATCTATAGTAAAGGATCCTACAAATTAATGTAATCAAGATACAGTCACAGAAAATAATCATATTCATAACTGACTCAGACGGATTTTCTACATACATGTACTACAAAAAATTTGTACAACTATTGAATATTGTAAATGTTTAATGCATAAATGTCCAGATCTAGATCGAACTTGCTTTGCTTCGTCGAAAGTACGAATATAGAAAAATCACAGATTTATATTACAACTAAAAGGTCCTAGAACAGTTGCAGAAATCATCAGAATTTGTTTATTGTTAGTTATTTGTACATGTATAACTATAATGCGAACCCGAAGTTGTGAAATAGCAACTAAGCGTGAATTCTTTGGAAAAGCGGCGGTTCTATGAAAACCTATTGTCAATTTCAAGTTCTGTTTCGACATCATTGTAATATATGTCACTGGACGTTAAAATTTAATCCTTTATTTCGTCTTCGTCTTCGTCAAATATTGCTGTTGGTTTCTGCCGAAAAAAATCTTTCAAAAAGTTGTAACATTTGGAACTTTTTCAGATAATTTAACCAAATGACAAGAAATTATACAATAAACATTGGTCACGCACGATAGATTCTGATGTAAGACACGTACCGTTACAATACCCAGTTTACACGCATCAGCGCACACAGGTTTGTCGAATAGGCCAGTTGATTGGAGGAAAGTTACCAAAAACCACGCCTACCTTTAACTATTATCCAATCAAACGCCTTTGACATAAACTTAAATAATACATGGGTAATATAACAAAGATTTTGAAAAAAGTTGAGACTCTAAATTCTAACTTAAAAGTATAGATTAATGCTCGTAATGCATTTTCGCAATTTACATTAAATTTTATACATACTTTCGCCTATCTAGTGAGGAAAAAATACAAATTTAAAACAATTGCAAATTACAACTATTTTGAATTATAATGCACAGCAAGGACGTATATTAGTTATCCGTCCTTGTGCACAGTTTGTGATAAATGGGTGTCAAAATGTCTTAAACAAAAACCCAAAGACCAGTTTCAAGAAGAATTCTTTTCTTTTATTGCAGAATCGCATAAAACATAATGTTGTCGTATTTTCAAAAAGAATTATCAATTTGAAAACTACTTTTCCTTTTTACCTTTCTAAAATAATACATTACGCAGATATAGATGTGGTAGTTGCCGATTGAGTCTAGAAGGTGTCAGGATTTACACAGAGAAGACAGAATATGCCGTCTCTGTGACACAAACAACATTGATGACGAGTACCATTACATAATGAATTGTAAAACATTTAAAATATAGAAAAAAGAAGGAAATGTTTAAGGAACTACTGTTAGTCAAACCCTTATATCTTTAAAGCTGTTCAACAGTTAAACTCATCAAATATTGTAATATTAGAAAAACTATGTAAGAGTTATAAATGTGAAAGTCAGTCCTCCAAGTTTATTTAATTGTATCGTTTACACATGCATGTGATAATTTTACCTTATAGTTATGTTTATGTATGTTCTTGATAACTAGCAATTGAAGTTTTATGAGAAATAAAGTATTCGTATTCCTTTAAACCATAAATTACAGTACACGAAGATCGCCTACGGGTAAAGTACAAGTGAATATATCACAAAGATCATCCGTACGCGTCCTTGTAAATGCAAAACTCTGGATTTTCTTTGATAATTACCCGAGAGGTTATAAAAGATCTAGAAAAGACTTCCAAAGGTGTTTGCCAAAAATGAATTGAAATAAAAGATTTTTGTGTAGACGAGTTACAACATTACATAAGCATGATTAGGAAATTTGAACAAAAAATGTAAGTGCACATCTTTCTAGTGGCGAAAAACACGTATATCGAGCTACGTAGACGAAAAAGAATAAGTTCATAATGATTATGATGTAAATTCACGGAATTATAAGGTTATAATTAGAAAACAATTTAAAACACGATTCGTCATTCCCCATGTATATAGATTAAAACAGAATTATAATTTTCTAATTCTTAAATTAAATTCTGAAATTCAAAAGCTTGACAGTTCAGCGAACACTATTACATGAAATGCACGATGATATTGACCGAAAACAAAGGTGAAAGATTCAAATTGTAAAATCAGCCGCTGGACGGTAGAATTTCTATCAATCATTCAACGATAAAAAAAAAAGAAAAAGAAGACTATTGAGTGTAAAAGTATGATAGAAATACTTTTAATTTATTATAATGCCTGTTAAATTGTTCCAGTCATTGGTTACTAGTGATTGTCAGTCCATTTCGATATTTCATAGCACTTTTACAAATTCTGAAACAAATAAAAGAAAAAACTAATTTTCCCATGGGAAAAATATATCTACCCATGAGAAGAAATTTGTCCCGCACAGTGTTCAACTCCCAAAAAGGGAGTCTAACCAACAAAAAAATGCTTTATCATCTGTAGATTGATTTTTATATATGAAACGATGTGTATTGATTTTACTTGGTTCAATGTTCAGTGGCAAGTATTTTATATATGCGCAGGTCCTGAGACAGAAAATCAAATTATTCATTCACTTAAGGTCTTCAAAAATAACGATTGCGAGATGACGGACAGGAAGACTTCAAACGTAACAGTTTGAACTAGCTGTCAGAAACTTAAGTACTCTCAGATCTTTTCTTGCTATTGTCGTTTTGTTCTTCTGGTAAACAAGTGATTCTTTCATTGTTGAAGACTCTCTAGCGACTATAAAGATGAACAGGAATAAAACGCTGACCATTGATAATTTGTATTTTTGTTTAGCTCTGACTTTGTGTTCGATAAGGTCCCGTGTACCTTTACTCCATATTCCTTTATTTTCTATAAAGGCGTCTGTCTTGACAGTAAGTTGACACGACTTAATACAAGTTAAACCCTTAAATGTAAGACACCAGATGGAAGTACTCAAAAAGGAGAGCCAGTTTGGTATTCTGTAATGTTAGAGTTCAATTCTTCATGAAGAAACGACTACTAGTATATGTTTTCTGTATTCAGCATAGAATCATATCTTCTAAACTATATTTTTTCGCACAATGTCTGGATATTGGTGGACATGCATCATTGCGAAACCAGACATTTACAAATGAAAATTAATATTTGTACTATAGCCATTTAGTAGGAAAGTAAATGCACAAAAGACAAGTAATTCAGAAACATGCATGGATCACGCAAAATTATGCAGGGGCGACACCGGAGTAATGGGAGTTTGCTTCTTGCAAGACATTCGCCGTGAAAACAATTTGATATGAAGACAAGCCTTTGTTTCAACTTTGTTTTAAAATTTCAAACATGAGGTTGTTACGGCCCAGGTCAATGTTCTTAAGCAACACATATTTTCCTTTCATTTTGCTGTTAGCTTTCTGATATAAATTTATACATATTATAGACTATTATGATTCTTTTTTTTCAATTTCAGTTAAACACTATTTATGATTTGCTTTTAAATAAATTTTAACATGTTTAAATGTCTTTTTCTTTTTCTTCATCTTTTTGAAACCCTGGTCTTGTATTACCACTGACCAGTTCAGTAAAGAAACAGCTGCTTCATGTTTGCATAAATGTGTTTGTAACCAATCTAACATGCTATTATAATTTCCTTAGTTTTTATTCCGTGTCTATAGATAGTCTTCATCGGGGAGGCAAGATTTATTTTGTCTGTTGGTTGCTTGGCTAGCGTAAGCTAATCGATTTACCTCACATTTTGAAGTTGGATGGAGATTGTTTCTAGATAAATGCCGTACCTTTGTACTTTGGTTTCCTGTCGGATTTTTCTCAATTTTAAATTGGGAAGTTTTATCATTTGTTTTGCATAATTATTATTTTTGACTTGCAAATGAACGATTAATAAATCTAGTCCCGTGTGTGCTAGCGAAATGTCTTTAGTGTAATCTCGGAGTGTAATTTTTATTTCAACTTTTACGTTTGCATCAGGACGACCTAAAACACGAAAACTTTCTTTTTTTCAAGAATGACATTCGTTACTTCAAATAAAAATCGCTTTTATCTTCTTTTTTTTTTGCAGTAAAAGACCTGTTCCTTTAAAAAAAAACTTTCATACAATCGACTGATTCGGGAAGGTCAAGGATTATAACATATTTTTCGTAATTCTGAAAAACTTTTTAGTAATCTCTGGTGTATTTATGATGGCTTGGTTTGAAGCGATAACAGACGAACTATGCTTACTAGTGCTGCATAAAAAAACATGAGGATATGGTTTGTCCTTTATTACAAATTTGACTCCAATAAGGATAATTTTTGTCTCATAGAAAAATCGATAATTTATTTTTCGATTTTTATCGGATATAAAAGTTATTTTGAAAAATACAAACCGGATTATTATTTATTAAAGTTTCGTATGCATCATAAATCAAGCTCCGGCAACTTTTGACTTGTTCTGATATAAATAGTAATGATTTTCATCGGAGAAAAAGATAGATATTTTTGTCGTGATTGGAAGAATCGTAAAAGTGTTATTTTTCTGAATTCTGTTTGTTTAATCGGACATCGTAGAGTTTTAATTTGATTTCTTTTTGCCGAACTGGACTTCATATTGTGAGTCTGTGTATTGATTTGAAACATGAACGAGGACCTCGATGAGAACACCTGGATTGAAAGTTTGCAAACGTTCCGACCAATGCAATTCATTTTAATATGTAACGAGAGCACCTAGATGAAATATTTTATCTATACTACAATCAGTTTTAACTTAGAAATTTCCGCTCAAATATATAGGAAATAAAATTATATGAAAGCAACAATGCAGAATGTTTCTTTTCCATTTTCTGTTTTTTTAACAATGTTTATGTTCATTTCAATTTGGAAAGTAGACTTATATTAAATGCCCAAAACGTAAATGTATGTTTTCTTTTAAAACATTAAAAAACGTAAGAGTATGCCGACAAATAGCCTGTCAAGGTCGTTAAACTTAAATCAACTTACCCATCTTTATCGCAGACTAAAATTTATCTCAAATATACAGAATACATGTTAATTTATTACAAGTACGTCAGGGTGCATGACAGCACAATAATCTTTTTACAGAGTCGTAAGAACAATATTTTTGTTTGATATTTGTTTCTCTTCCACAATTAACGCCCAATTTGGCCAGTGACCGGTATTACAATTTAACACAGTTTTAGAAGTTCAGTGGGCTGCTGCTTCATTTAGAATTTTGAGCATGCCTTTCTGTTTATCATATTCAACGTCAACATTATCTTCGTCGATTTTATTATTCAACAATATCTTGTTTTTCATTACAAGCTTTTTCAAATATCAATATACAGCAAGAGAATGAATATATGTTGCTTCAAGACACATCGATTTAAATTATGTACACAAATTATGTAGTTTTCCGTGTCTACATTTGATTTACGAGTACAATATAGTAAAACAGAAAAAAGAGAAACGGTAAATATACAGGAATACATAAAGTTTCGTAAATAGTTGCAAAGGACCACACGTTACTTACGATATATACATCGAGGTCGTTTTGCTTGAGTGATTTACCTGTAAAAAGTCCGCGGGTCTCATCCATGTTTAAAACGAATTAATGCATGTTTGAAATAGCTTAACAGGGGCGTGGCCTATTAGTTTGACCCAACTGACCACTAACTTGATTTCAATTGATCGACTGCAGAGAAATCTATTTGACTGGCGTTAAAATGAATTGATATGAATTGAAATGAATTAAATATAATTTTTAATTTTTGTCAATCTTTATCAAATAACGATCAATCTCATTTAAATAGCGTTAACACGTTTTTGTCCGATCAAGTTAAATTCGGGTTACTAGTGATCACATCCCATGACCTCTTTGACTCTCTGTAAACACCGGCGAATATCATTGGAAGTTGTTCTGGTGTCACATTGTCCTTGTGAATCATGATAACGTCGAGCACAAGTGATCCCACTTCAATGTAATGTTCTGTCAAGTAATCAAACGCCGCTATAAGTGACTTGTTCTCCAAGCTGCACATTACATAGTTCACCGTACATGTACTTCAATCGATGTTATAGTCGATGCCCCTATGCTCCTTTGAATTCGTCACCTGTTGATAAAGGTCCGGCTGCAGTTTAATAATGGAGTTTGTGATTTGCCGCATTCCGTTGTAAATATCCTGATATCATTTCGGATCCTTCGGCGTAAGCTTGCCTCGCCTCCCATTAATGATGGCCAGAAGATGTGTCTTGGCTTCATCCAGAACATTTTCCGTGTACTAGTATACTATTTAATCTGCCAGATACTCTTTCCTGTTTGCAATGTAGGCATAAAGCCCGGCGCAGTTGATACCGTTGTCGTGACAGTACCAGGATAGCAGTGTCCGGTGGGCATTCGTCATGTCGATGTTATACATCGTATCTTGACACAGGGTATGTATGATATTCTGGTTCATGTTCTGCATGCCGAGAGCACTCGATGTCCAGTAGAGCACAAAACCGTTCCGCTGGTAAGATTTCATTGTGCTCTCTCCTCATTTGTTAACCCGTGCATTTCCCCGTCTTTAGCATTGTACTAACCCACCTGGATTTACTTGCTGAACGAGATATACTTTTTCTCCGTGTTGGGGATACACGTGAGCTGCCCGGTGTTAATCATAGGTTCTTAATGAACAGATCTGTCATACCCGGCCAGATTGTGAAAGAACACAGGTTTCAACTTTGGCAGTTTGTACTTCAGATAACACTGGTTATGTGCTGCGCCCCTATACTTTACAGGAATAGAAAGTAGCAGTGATTCATCACCTTGTCCTCACAAAGCTCACCATTACAGATCCAGCACTAGTACTGAGTGGTCTCCCGGTGTTTTATTCTTGTCCTCTTCCGTCAAGACCATCGGCTTCTTAATGTTGTTTTCAGTGTAAATGGTCTTGATTTCTTTCTCATGGCTGTCAACAAAGACCTGCGCCCCATCTTCTCCCGGCTTGTGCATGATAAACATAACCGGTGCCTAGGCATACACACTGTCTTGATCTTGTAGCAAACTCCCGACTGCATATGCTTCTGGTAGGATTTGGTGTGTTGTTTGACTTTCTCGCCGTCCGTCAGTTTCATGATCTCCTGCGGGTTGATTCCACGTCTTTTCTCCAACTTTTGGGAAAAGCGGTTAACTATGTTTCCTAGCATTTCCCCAACTCGATCTGCAGGGGCGGCCGCGAGTTCGGGCTCAACCTTTTCGGTAAAGCATTCAAATCCGCGTACTATACGACAGAGACTCTCATCAAGTGGGCGTTGTTGTCAAAGGCCTGGTATGTCCCTTCCTTTGGCAGCTCGATCTTGACCGTCTTGTGTATGACGCAACTCTCGTTGTGGGTCTCCGGAACTTCTTTGATGTGAAAGCGGTTTTAACACCTGTAGCACAGGTGGGTCTCACCGTTGTGGACATCAGCCGGGACATATTTTTGATCCAGCAAAAGTGATTTCGCCCTTCGACCTCGATCAGCAGCAAGTTGATGTCTCTGTCCCGCTGTTCGCCAACGTCTGAAATGCGCAGCGGGTATACTTCTTTTATCCCAAATACATTGATCGCCATATGCATGGTGGAGTTGGCCTTCTCAAACTTGCTGATACCATTTGAGTCTGACCGGGAACTCCACTCTTTCCAGATTGAGCTCTTCCTGCAAGCATTAGTACTGTGTCATCCTGTCCGTCTGTTTTGGGTCTACCTCGTCATGGTGCAAGGCCGAAAGTATGGCCCACTTAAAACACTCCTCGTCGTTATTGTCACATTGATTACAGCCTTCTTGGTTTTGATCCACGCCGGTTTATTACCGTACTGTGAACCACCCGGTAGTCGGTGTTTGTTAATGTTGACTTAAAGTTTTGCAACTGCCTTCAATGTCCAGCCACTTTTTCAGAAGTCCACTGGGCAATCTTTTTTCCAATCTTTTCGTAAATCTCCTCAAGGGGTTTCAGCCAAGTCCGTTGCCTCGGTGAAATATGGTTCCTCGAGTGAAAGTATCCCTCGATCTCATCATCCGCCTAACCTATTCTATTCTTGAATAAGGTGTTGGCAGGTCGCAGCAGTTCATTTCATTATTCAAAATAATATATTTCTCAATGTTCACGCGTATTTCGATATTAAACTCCTTCGTTACTCCCCTTATATGCGTTGCGGAACATATTGACTATATACATTTTGTTCATCTCTTGATAAGCTTTCAATTTAGGTATAATGTATATCTGTTATTAGGGGCTAAAAAGTCATAGCAGTCCATTTCATTATTCAAAATATCCATTTCATTATTCAAAATTGGCTATTTCTCAATGTTCACGCGTATTTCGATATTTAAGTCCTTCGTTACTCCTGTAATATGCGTTGCGGAACATATTGACCATATATCTTTTGTTCATCTCTTGATGTGTTTTCGATTGAGGTAATATATATTATATCTGTAATTAGGGGCTGAAGGGTCATAGCAGTCCAGTCCATTATTCAAAATATCCATTTCATTATTCAAAATTGGCAATTTCTCAATGTTCACGCGTATTTCGACATTTAAGTCCTTCGTTTCTCCTGTAATATCCGTTGTGGCACATATAAACTATATACCTTTTGTTTCTCTCTTGATAAGCCTTGGATTGAGATATAACATATATCTGTAATTAGGGGCTGAAATCTCATAGTCGCCCATTTCATTAATCAAAATATCCATTTCATTATTTAAAATTGGCTATGTCTCAAAGCTCATGCGTATTTCGATATTTAAGTCCTTCGAAGCTCCTCTAATATGCGTTGCGGAACATATTGACTATAAACCTTTGGTTCTATTCTTGATAAGCTTTCGATTGAGATATAAGATATATCTGTAATTAGGGACTGAAGGGTCATAGCAGTTCATTACATTATTCAAAATATTCATTTCAATATTCAAAATTGACTATTTCTTAATTTTCATTCGTAATTTGGCATTTAGGTCCTCCGTAACTTCTCTAATGGTCATCGCGGCAAATATCGATTATACTCAGTTTATTCCTCCATCCATAAGCTTTAATTTGGTGTATCATGTTTTCCTAAATTAGGAGCTGACCATTCCATTATTCAAAATAAGTTATTTCTCAGTGTCAACGCGTATTTCGATATTCAAGTCCTTGGTTACTACTGTAATATCCGTTGCGAAACATATTGACTATATACCTTTTCTTCCTCTCTTGATAAGCTTTCGATTTAGGTATAATATGTACCTGTAATTATGGACTGAAGGGTCATAGCAGTCCATTCCATTAATCAAAATATCCATTTCATTATTCAAAAATGACTATTTCTAAATGTTCAGGCGTATTTCGATATTTAAGTCCTTCGTTACTCCTCTTATATACGTTTCGGAACATATTGACTATATACTTGTTGTTCCTCTCTTAATAAACTTTCGATTGAGGTATAAGGTATATCTGTAATTAGGGGCTGAAGGATCATACCAGTCCATTCCATTATTCAAAATATCCATTTCATTATTCAAAATTGGCTATTTGTCAATGTTCACGCGTATTTCGATATTTTATTCCTTCGTTACTCCTCTTCTATGCGTTGCGGAACATATTGAATATATACCTTTTGTTCGTCTCTCAATTAGCTTTCGAATTAGGTATAAGGTATATCTGTAATTAGAGGCTGAAGTGTCCTACCAGTGCATTCCATGATTCAAAATATCCATTTCATTATTCAAAATTGATTATTTCTCAATGTTCACGCGTATTTCGATATATAAGTCCTTCGTTACTCCTGTAATATCGGTTGCGGAACATATTGACTATATACCTTTTGTTCCTCTCTTGATAAGCTTTCGATTTAGGTATAATGTATATCTGTTATTAGGGGCTGAAGGGTCATAGCAATCCATTTCATAATTCAAAACATCCATTTCATTATTCAAAATTGCCTATTTCTCAATGTTCACGCGTATTTCGATATTTAAGTCCTTTGTTTCTCCGCTAATATGCGTTGCGGAACATATTGACAATATACTTTTTGTTCCACTCTTCCTCTCTTGATAGACTTTCGATTGGGGTATAATATACATCTGTTATTGGGTGCTGAAGGGTCATAGCAGTCCATTTCATTATTCAAATTATCCATTTCATTATTCAAAATTGGCTATTTCTCAATGTCCACGCGCATTTTTGATATTTCAGTCCTTCGTTAATCCTGTAATATTCGTTGCGGAACATATTGACTGTATACCTTTGTTCCTCTCTTGATAAGCTTTCGATTAAGTATACTATATATCTGTTATTAGGGGCTGAAGGGTCATAGTAGTCCATTTCATTATTCAAAATATCCATTTCATTATTTATCATGTTTATAATTGGCTATTTCTCAATGTTCACGCGTATTTCAATATTTAAGTCCTTCGTTACTCCTGTAATATTCGTTGCGGAACATATTGACTATATACCTTTTGTTCCTCTCTTGGTAAGCTTCCATTTGAGGTATAATATATATCTGTTATTAGGGGCTGAAGGGTCATAGCAGTCAATTCCATTATTAAAAATATCCATTTCATTATTCAAAATTAGCTATTTCCTCATTTTTACGCGTAATGTGGCATTTAGGTCCTCCGTAAACCCTCTTATGGTCATTGCGAATCAGGATATAGCTATATTGTCACAGTCAACTTTTTAATATTTATTTCACTATTCACCGCTTCAAGTTGAATAATGAAACATGAACTATTTCATTATTCATTATTCATTTTTTAATATTGAATATTGAATAATGAACTATTTCAATATTCATTGTATGTCATTAAAGTGGGAGGGTTAGCGCTATAGAACCAGGTTTAATCCACCATTGTCTACATTTGATAATGCCTGTACCAAGTCAGGAATATGACAGTTTTTGTCCATTCGTTTTTTATGCGTTTTGTTATTTGATTTTGCCATATGATTATGGATTTTCCGAATTGATTTTCCTCTAAGTTCAGTATTTTTGTGATTTTACTTTTTATTGAATTTTGAATAATGATTTATGAATAATGGACGTACTTCAGCGCGGTTCTGTAAACGTATAAAACACACAGTTGGCTTATCAAAAACGTACACTGACATTCACTGAAATTTGCTCTTAAGGATGTTCGCTACTCTGTTAAAAAAAACCCAAGCTTTTTAAAAGATTATTATGAATATATGGTATATAAATAAAGAAACTAAAAAAGTAGAAAAAAATGGAGGGTCTATGTGCTCGTTTTCGAGATATAAGCCATTGAAAATTTGTCGGGAAATTATTCTCTATAGATTGTTCATATATTTAACATTGGCACCGTATTCATTTCAAATACTATGAAAAATTAACAAGAATTTCATAAAATTTTGAAATATGGCTTTTGTAGGTTAATGTTATAAAATTATAAAAAAAAAAAGTAGGGGTTAGTGGGCATTTTTTTTTAATGACGATCCATGGATAAAACCAGAGGATACCGAAAATCTGACAAAGGGTAAAAAAATGGAGGAGCAAACATCCTTAAGTTTAAATAATGGCATATGTCTGTAAATTTGCAAGACCATGTGTATCCAGAATTGCACAAACATAACATAGAGAATGGAAATGGGAAATATTTTAAAGAAACAACCTTAACAAAGAGCAGATAACATACGAAGGCTACCTATGAGTCTTGATATTCGATGCAGCGAGAAAATTACCTTCGTATTGGCAGTGTACATGGTTTTTGACTACACCCGGCTTACGTTGGTGTTAAACACTGTGTGAAGCCGGTATTCCACTTAACATGCTCATAATTAAATGGTTGTCGTATCGGTTTTCCTTGTTATAGATATAGAAAAGGTTAAGATATAAGTTTAGTTAATAACTAATTAACTATGAACGAACTAGATACTTATATAACATAAAAAAAATGTATTTGTCTTTGTAAAAGAATACTTGCAAATAATTAAAGTATTTGTATCTCTCACACTGCGTTATTTTCAAAAACAAGTATAGTAATTGAATGTGTCCTGGTTTAAAACACATTTATGACTGAATCAATTCTTAAATGAATGGAATGCATTATACTGTTCATGTCATGACGATAGGTTGTTAACAATAGTATATAATAGGTTTATATCTGATGTTATCATGGTTATGATCTGTAACAGTTATGCTTCGATACAGAAGTGACAAGAGTACTTATTAAAATGTTAAATGAAATATTATACATGAACCATTATTTTAAATGTTTTGCATATGATAATACACCATTATTTCCTTTGATGAAGCGATACGATTATTTAAAAACCAATGTATAATTTCTCACGTTTTGTATTATAGGGTGCAATTACTGCATATACGGTACTAGCGTTGTAGTTTTATAAGTTTACGTCACTATGTATAAGACACGTGACTAACTTTAAAGCGGGAAATTTCTTCCCCGATTTTAACGTACACTGACATTCACTAAAACTTTCTAGCCCGCCGCAGACAGGGCAACATTCAAGTTCCATCAATATTTTGAATATATGTTGATACATGCATTTATATATATTTTTTTCAAAACAATATATACGTGCGAGTGTACATGTGTCTCGTGAGATGGTTTGTCGCATGGGGTTTGACTCAGGTTTCCAGTTTATCCCATTAATGGGTTTTGTTTGGTTGTTCCTGGCTGGAGAGGTCGTTGATGGTCGAGTTATTTATGTATTCAGTTTGAGCTAGGTTCACACTGCCGTTCATACCAACTCGATCAGTCCCTATCAAGACAAATTAAGCGATTGGGAGACTGGTCTGACCCAATCGACCTGAATGTTCGGGCGGTCTGTCTTGGTCGTCATCGGTCTGACTTTCTTCCCGGGAGTTTTGGACATGTTAAAAACAATCGAGTTAGGATCGAGAAGCAAGTCACTCGAGAAGAGATCGAGAATTTGTCGAGTAGCGGTCGAGTTGATTGCGAAAAAATCGTGTAGAGATCGAGTTTGGTCGGAATACAAATAGTTTACCGATCAGTGCTCGATCATTTAGATCTTTGCCTGACTTATATCCGATCATTTCCCGATTAACGCCAACCACATCGATGTGTGGTCCAGATTAACTCGACCAATCCACGATTGGTTCATAATCACTGCAACTTCTATAAATTTTCATCCCAGACCAACTCGACCAATATCCGATTCCTACGCGATCACACTCGATCACTCTTCGATCTCTTCTCGGCCATACACGATTATATAAAAAAAAAATGTGTGCAGCTCTGATTACATAACTTTGCTTCTGCAAAATTATATTGTCACTATTTATTTTTTAACTTTACACAATTTCCCCTATGTACAGTATGCGTCAGTTCTTTTGCAAGGAGGTGTAAAATCTTAAACTTTGAGAGAGACAACAGATACAAAAGATACAATCAAACTAAAAGGTCGAAAAGAAAACCGACACAGCCATAGCGAAAAAACGAAACCCGACGAGAAGACAAACAACATTCTACATAGGAAATTAAACACTTAGCAACACGATACTTGGGATGACCTGAGATGTTCAAGGTGGGAGGGAGGTAGATCCTGGATTTTGGCCCCAGAGGATTTTCAAATATGAAAGTAATTGTGCATTAAAATTCATTATGAGACAGCTGATGACTAATTAAGCCATCAAAGTAATTAGTTTTTAAAATATCCATATTATATTTTACCTGTTTAATAGGCCATTTTTGTTTGACCGTCAGTATTTTCTGTATGTCCAGACATTTTTGTAGTATAAAAATAAGAAGATGTGGTATAATTGAGACAACTCTCTACAGGAGACAAAATGACACAGAAGTTACGAATAAATAAATATCGGATCTGAACATTAGAGGTAGACGACAATTTGATAACATATAATTTGCACTTTCATTATGTGTCCTTGGCATCATCTTTTTGGTAATGAAAATTGTTTACGTATTATCATTTAAAATATGAAATACCAGTTTGACATTGAACGGATCCATAATTATCCTGTATTTAAACGTGGCATGACATGACAATACAACGTTTATTTCAATTAATAACCGAATTTCAGTTGTAACTAGCACGGACACGATTTAAAAACCTGAATATTACAAATACAATCGACCTTCATTCTAAACGTTTTGAGTGATTCCTTTTTGTATTCAATTTGACACTTTTCGATAATAAAAGAATTTTACAAACTCTTTTTTTCGTACGGGTTTTGATGCAATGTTATATAAAAAAAAATGAGACGAAAGACAAATGATTTTTTATTTGACTTCGTCACACAGTGATTAATATCTGTAAACAAATTTTGGGAAAACATGTGACATCTTTACCACCTTTTTGCAATAATTCTAGTAAAAACAAGCAGGTTGTTGCCATGAATACACAAAAAAGAAATATATGGAACCATTCAACTACTGGATATAAGACCTATGGAAATAACTGATTACATACATATTCACGTATATGACAGAAACAGTAGACTTAATTTATAAGGAAGCAAAAAAGGGGTATGGTAAAATTTATGTACATGTATATAGCTATCTAACATTAGTACTTATCGGGTGACTAAGTTGCGTTTTCAAGAAAAGCGCAGTAAAACTCCCATAACAAATCAGCGTCCTACTTTACTTTCAGGATGTTTTTATGGTCCTCTCGAGCTCTGTTGAGGTCCTGCAAATCTCTAAAACTTTTGATTTTTGCCATTTTATTAGGGACTTTCCGTTTTGAAATTTCCTCGGTGTTAAATATTTCTGTGAATACAATTTAAACTGCCCACACAGTGGTCGCCGTCTCAGCCACTTCAACATCTTGATTTTCCACACCCTTTGCTGTCTACCACTTTTTGCAAGTCTTCTACGCTCTATTCAAGGTCCGTCACAGCTATCAACTTGTCTATCTGAGCTCTAACCACCTTGCCAGATAATTCAACTGATTTATTTCCATGTAGATACTTTAAATGTATAATTTTTCTCAGACATCATATGAACTACTAAATCCAACCAAAAAAATGTGAATGTGTTCATATGAGACACACATAATGCCCAAGCACAAAACGCTATAAAGAGTCATTACCTAAGAACGATAAAAGTGACGCCACCTGAATTCGCACTTGATCTGTGTTTTATGGTATCAGGTATTGTGTATATCTTTCATAGAATTTGTTTGAGGCAAATTAAAATTAACAATTAAAGATAAACTTATTGTTGGGACATACGTATACGTACTTATGGACGGACAAGGGTAACATTTAATGCCCCCTTCGCTGCAGTGGGTGAGATAAAAAAAAAATCAGACGTTTTTACACTGCAGTTGTACATACCCGACCAATCCTCGACTATCCCTGCATCCCCATTTACGATTAAGTCCATCTGGTCTGGCTGAGATCGAGTATAGTTGATATGGTTTAGCTAGTCGAGTAAAAATCGTGTAGAGATCGTGAAGTGACCGGAATCATCGAATATGTAGTCAATTAGTGGTCGGGTTGGGGTGGTGATGGAGTCACCAAGGAGTCGTGAATGGTCGAGTTAAGTTCGTGTACATTAATCAGCTAGAGTACATGACAAAACTGTATCAAAAGTTCAAAACATAGTTGTTTTTTTAAAGTTTTGTGAATAATATGTCTCCCTGTGTTGATGTGATCTCATTATATGAAATAGAGCTTCTCGTGTTTTTTTTAATAAGCGAAAAGTTTTGACTTTATGTAAGTGTATGAAACAGAATCCTTATTTAAAACAAACCATTTATTTATCAATAGATCGTATTAATGTGTTATGTGAATGTACGTATTACATGTCAACTGACCCAAAGCCTGTCTTATACATATATATATTTATATATATATATTACAATAACCAAAGTATTTAAATAATTTTCTTTTATTTAATACGGGTTACATCGTCATACCTACACATCTCCTCAGGATTTGATATTGTGATGGACGGAATACACTGCATTGACGGTCTCAGGATAAATAGTTGACAAGTCTAAGCATTATTCTAGTTGTGGTAAGTTATTTGCTACAATTTAATGTAAATTTACGGAACTGACTGCCTTATGTTGATGATCAACATATATATATGCAGTGGTCACAGCACTATATGCAGCCGTGCCAGCATTATATGCAGTGGTCATAACTTTATATATGCAATGGTCATAACTTTATAAATGCATCGGTAACAACATCATTTTATAGATAATGCATGTTTTAAGGTTTTTCTTGTCGTAGAACACACCTAGGGGTGTCAGGATTGATCAAATTAAAGACCGACTGTAGGGAGGTCTTTCTTTGACGAATTCTAACACCCCAAGGTGTGTTTTACAACAAGGAAAACCTTAAGATATGCATTATTTGACTTATGTACCGTCAAAAAATATTATTTTTTATAAAGATTTGCAAAATTTAGTATCCTATTTTACCGAAAACACTAAAGTGGGATATTCCTTTTTAATGCGTTGAGGTTTTTGATACGCCCTACGGCTAATTTAGAATGTGAAATAAAACTCGCTAATTAATCTAGATATAAACCTTTTAAAAATTATTATCCATGCACAATAAAAATAGTACTGTAAATGCATGAAAGTAAGACACAAATGTAGTATTACCACCCACCAACGAGGTATGGCAATTACATGACACATGTATTTTAATTTTAATTGAATCGAATGAAAAATTATATCCTGATTATCTGTTAATAAAATGTATTGCTATAAAAAAGACAATATTTCTGAATTTTTCATTCGATTCAATTAAATTAGTTTAAAAAATAACCACTTTTCCGTGATAGAAATAACATTACAAATAGTAAACAAAAACATACTCCTCCCCCTTTTCCATAAACTAAGTGGTACAATGTCAGTATGGCCATTGTTATATTAAAGTTCGTTTCTGTGTGTGCTACATTTTAACGTTATGTTTCCGTTGTGTCGTTTTTTTTTCTCTTATTTTTGAGTGTGTATTCACATTACTATAAGACGTGTCACGGTACTTATCTATCCCAAATTCATGCATTTGGTTTTGATGTTATATATCTTATTCTCATAGGATTTTGTCTAATGCTTAGTCCGTTTCTGTGTGTGTTACATTTTAATGTTGTGTCGTTGTTCTCCTCTTATATTTAATGCGTTTCCCTCAGTTTTAGTTTGTTACCCCGATTTTGTTTGTTGTCCATGGATTTATGAGTTTTGAACAGCGGTATACTACTGTTGCCTTTATATACCCTCCGCACCCGACCCTTTTGTGAATGCATTTATAAGAGTGATGTGTATCTTAAGAAATGCACGCAGAATAATTTAGTTAAAAACATTGTAGTCCAGTCAATCTAGCATAAATTTGACCCTCACCTGAAATTGATTGCAACAGAATATTTAACAGTTTTAATCTTTAGTATTATACCCCAAATATACACAGAAAAAAGTCCCATCAAATTTTACTTAAAGACTAAAAATATCACCATTAAAAATTCCTATGGTGATTTGCATTGAAAAGAGAGATTACTCTTGCGAAAACGGCAGAAATATCAATAAAAATTGATACAAAATAATAACTTCTATTCAGTTCTATTCTTCTATTCATCAGAATGTATTATTTCTTGATTTTTTAGCGGTCTTAAGAGTATATAACAAACAACTCTAAGGTGTTTTCATATCTTGTATCAAGCTTTTATCTAGATTTCGTAATTCCTTAGTTGACCATTTATTGAATTTTTCAACATGACAAGGTAAAGAATCTCAAATAGGTAGAGCCATTTTGCCAGTAATTTGTTTCATTCGATAAGATAGGTAAATCATGTTTTAAATAGCCCGATAGATGCTAATTATAGTACATGAAAATACGTCACATCATCTATTTTCATACCTTGAACAGGTATTCCTACAAAAGCAAGGCCAAGACTATTGATTTTTTTATTTTATTTTATTATTAACATCCTTTATGCAAGGTGCCATACCACGTAACTTGACAGGGAGCCAAATAATATCGAACAAATTAAAATCGTGATTTTCTCATTCTGAATATATGTATATCTGTACATTTGTATTTGTCATGATCTTTTAAAGTTTTATCGTCTTTAAGATCAGATAAGATAATACATGTATATATTTTAACCGGAGGGCATCTTACATCAGTTAATCACGATAGATCACCCTGTGGTACTAGCACATGTTATATTGCCTTTTCTGTCATTTTAACAAATCGGCTCCGTCGTTTCGATACAGATGCATCAGCTTCTTAATGTTTTACCAACAATCCCGATTTGTAGTGCAATTAATTTGTTCTATTGTGTTGATTTATTTTCTGATGACTTTGGTACCGGTGTAGGGACGATGGTAAACATTTCAGTACTAGTATCTATACATACAGTTTGTGAATTGGCGACAAAATTGTTGTTGACTGCATTTGTTACATATAATACCATGTTCAAAAAAGGTTTCGAAAAATTGTTTTTTGTTGTTTTGAAATTGTATACAATGGCCTTATTTTAAGTTATGTGTATATTACACCCGCAACATGAAGGCTTCATTTCTATAGAATTAATTCTAGTTATTGGTTATGTACAGGCACCTACATCAGTTTGATGGCAGTTGTTCCTTGAATATATGTAATAAATTTAAACACATGAATAGAAAGGAAGTCAAGAGTATGGACAGTCATAGGATTGCACACAATAAGCGATACATTATTTTTTCTTTGATACATGTAAAATGATTTAATAGTAAACTAAATAGTCAAAATGAACCAGAATGACTCTATGAGTTAAGCAAACATCCGAAAAAATATAATAGAAACATTAAAATTTCATATAACAACACAAAAAAATGCTATTATTCTGAGCGAGATTCGAACTCTTTCTTAAAAACCATCATTTATTAGTAGTTATGTGCTCTACTGATGGAGCTACGGCGATGCTTATTATTATATATCTTATTAAGAAGCTACATTTTGTATATCGGTACAATTTATCGATGTTACAATTTTTTCTTTAAAAAGTTGTTTTTTATGTAATAAGGACACACTAAACCAATTTCATTTTTGAGGGAAAAAGTAGTATGAATAACAACAGTCATAAAAAGCATAACTGTTTTTTGGTTTGAAATGTCCTTCTGGGGGGGATTCCCTGTTTTATAATGTAAATATGTAAATCGAGATATTGATCAAAAAGCATTTTTATTTTTTGTTTTTATAGTAAGTTTTATTCTGTCGGCACTTTTTGAAATTGGCCCTTCTTTGAAAAAAAATCCCCGGCAAATTGGCCCTACCTCAAAGTTTAATAAAAATAATTAAGCATTTATTCTTTTTATTGTGGTTTAAAGTTTCTTTAGACAAGAAAGATGTTGAAAAAATATAATATACAGATATAAATAATACCAAATTTTCACATTATTTTTTCAAAATGTTCACAAAGCTTCAAATTTGCAATTTCTTCAATGAAAAATGCACCAAAAAAAATAAAACTGTCCATAACACTTCAGTTACATTTCATGAGCAGAAGATTAAATAATTTAGTCAAATTCAAACTTATATACCCCATCAAAGTATCATACTTGACATAAATTTCAAAGACTCATTTTTACGGAGTTATCTCCCATTCCAATGTTAATTTCCATAGGAAATTAGAAATGCTGATTTTGAGTTTTCCTCAAGTTAGATTTAATGGGACTTTTTTTCTGTGTATATTAAGGACATAATGATATTTAAAGTCTAGTCAATATTTCGTGCCATATGTCATATAAGATAATATTGACATGCATCAATGAGGAAACAATCCAACGACAAAAATAACAGTATAACACTGGCATCTTACAGTAGGTAACTATAGACAACTATCTATACAATATATAAAACTCTTGATAGAAATAAGGAAATGAAGAAGTAATTTCACCACGAATTTATTCCACATCAGAGTCATTTGTAACTTTTTTTAAATAATTTTGCTGATCGGTATCATCATAATCACAACATATTATGTTTATACATTGTACTTTAAGTATTTAGGACAATATATAATTTATAATTGTTCATTTCACTACAAAAGTCAAAAAGTCTGAAAAGACCAGTTTTTGTCTGAATTTGCATGAATTTTTACTTGACATTCTTAATTTGTATGAATAATTTTTAAAAATTCTTGACGTAGTATTAATTTGTCTAATAAGGTTCTTGATTTTTCTTGACAAGTATCTTGACAGTATGAACATTGTCTTAAAATTTCTCGACACTTCCTGTATCATCTGATAAGAGTCTGGATTAGTCTCGACCAATTCTTGACTGTCTTGAATTTGTCTCGATCTGTCTTGACATATTCTTGACATTCTTAATAATGTCTGAATATGTCTTGACATATTCTTGACATTCTAAATAATGTCTGAATATGTCTCGACACATTCTTGACAGTCTTAAATATGTCTTGACACTATCTCAACAGTGTAAATTTTGCCTGAAATGTGCACCCAAGTTGGAATACCCTGAATAATCCCCCATGTAGTTTAATTTTGATTTATTTTTATTAAATGTTTAATTAATTGTTTTCACTTGGAATATAAGTCGAAGTAACTGAAAAAAAAAAAATAGATTTTTGCCATTTCGCAAAACTGCCAGTCAAATTTGCTTTACTAAAATAGGTGTCTTGAAGGCAGTTTTAAAATGTGACCATGTGTCTCTTTTGGACGCCACAATTCATCTTTTGGGTTTATGTGGCTAACAAAAGAGGGGGGGGGGAGTTTCGTGTATGTCAAAGAATTCGTTCTCATCTTGATTCAACAACCTTATTCATTTTTTAGAACAATCCATAAACATTTTTTATTCAAATTTGAGTGTTGAATTTTAAAATTTTGTGATAACTCCTTCCTTAAAAGAAAAAAAATGTTTAGATCTATATTATGCATGTCTGTTTGAGATCCATTTCAGAAGACCAATGATTTCTATGGAAATCCTTGATGGGACCCATTATGATAACTTTTTTTATCATTCCTGGAGTAGATAATAATTTTCTTTTAATCTTTGGAATGGTCAACTGATAAGTTGTATGGCTGCTTACAGGTAAATCAGTAATTTCTATTTGACAGTGACGTGTATTCTGGGGTGTGGAATACCTTAATTTTATAGGGGGAATCCTGTCAATGTGTAATACTTAATATATTTTCCAACAGATGACATTACACAAATTTTTCTTGAATCATTTGTATATCATCATAATTTGCTATTTATATAAACCACATTTTTGTACAATAAATATTTACCATATTAACGTTGAATATTATGAATGTAGAATGAAATATGTCTACAGTATGATTGGTTTTAATCATTTAATTAATAGGAGTTTTAGGAATCAAAATTTATAATTTTTTAAAAACCCACATTTAAATTGTTTTGAATCAACACACCCACATTTAAATTATTTTATAGATTAGATTTCATACCATATTTGCATTTGTAAAAATATTTAGATACCAAATTTCACATGTCTAACTTTCATAATTGTTGTAAGAAGTGTAACTTAAAACAACAGTATATTATATAAAGAGAAATAAAGATTAAAGTTATATCAGACAAATTGGTCATGATTTGTAAAACTCAGAACTGTCAAGTAAATTTAAGACACAATTCAAAATGTGCAGAATATGTCAAGCCATACTGAGAAAAAATAAGAATGTCGAGAATATGTCGAGAAATTTCAAGACAGTATTCAAATGTCAAGAATATGTCAAGAAATTTTAAGACCATATTCAGAATGTCAAGAAAATGTCGAGTAAATTTCATACAAATTTGATATAAATGAGAATTTGTCAAGAAAAATTAAGACACAAGTCATACTTTTGGGGAATGTCGAGTAAAAGTTCATGCAAATCAAGACAAAAACTGGTCTTTTCAGACTTTTTGACTTTTGTAGTGTTTCTAACCATTAAACCCTAAATACACATCTTCAGATTACTCGGGACTGCCATTTAGATATATAATGACCCAGTATTGTTCACACAACTACACAAAACGTATCCGTCAGTTGTAAACTATGCATTGCATTTGGGGGGGAAAATATTATGTTAGTCAGTGATGTAATTCGAAATGAAATTTTACTAAAACATATATCATGTGCAATATTGTTTTAAAAAGGAATCATGAAATAGGGGATGGAAAACATTTTATTAAAAAAACAACCACCTCTCGCCCCCGCAAGTTTACCCCATTGTGTAAGTTTGTGCTAAAATTATTCCAGTCGCATCTATCTTAAACCGAATACGATTGTTCCATTATCTGTCAGATTGTGCTATAAGCAGTCAAGTCACAACTATATCATCAACAGGTAAGTATTCCACACAATATGTCAGACCGTGCCACAGCTAGTCAAGTCGTAACTATATCATAAACAGGTAAATATTCCTCAAAATATGTCAGCCCGTGCCACACATAGTCAAGTCACAACTATATCATAAGCAGGTAAGTATTCCTCATTATATGTCAGCCTGTGCCACAGCTAGTCAAGTCACAACTATATAATAAACAGGTAAGTATTTCTCACAATATGTACGCCAGTGCCACAGATAGTCAAGTCACAACTATATCATAAGCAGGTAAGTATTCCTCACAATATTGCAGTCCGTGCCACAGCTAGTTAAGTCAAAACTATATCATCAACAGGTAAGTATTCCTCACAATATGTCTTTCCCTGCCACAGCTGGTCAGGTCACAAGTATATCATAAACAGGTAAGTATTCCTCACAATATGTCAGCCCGTGCCACAGCTAGTCAAGTCACAACTATATCATAAAAAGGTAAGTATTCCTCACAATATTTTACCCCATTGTGTAAGTTTGTGCTAAAGTTAGTCCAGTCGCATCTAGCTTAAAGCGAATACGTTTGTTCCATTATCTATCAGATTGTGCTATAAGCAGTAAAGTCACATGTATATCATAAACAGGTAAGTATTTCTCACTATATGTCAGTTCCTGCCACATCTAGTCAAGTCAAAGGTATATCATAAACAGGTAAGTATTCCTCATAATATGTCAGCTCGTGCCACAGCTAGTCAAGTCACAACTATATCATAAACAGGTAAGTATTCCTCACAATATTTTACCCCATTGTGTAAGTTTGTGCTAAAGTTAGTCCAGTCGCATCTTTCTTAAACCGAATACGATTGTTCCATTATCTGTCAGATTGTGCTATAAGCAGTCAAGTCACAACTATTTCATGAACAGGTAAGAATTCCTCACAATATCTCAGCCCGTGTCACAGCTAGTCAAGTAACAACTATATCATAAGCAGGTAAGCATTCCTCACAATATGGCAGCCCGTGCCACAGCTAGTCAAGTCACAACTATATCATCAACAGGTAAGTATTTCTCACAATATGTCAGTTCCTGCCACAGCTAGTCAGGTCACAGGTATAGCATAAACAGGTAAGTATTCCTCACAATATGTCAGCCCGTGCCACTGCTAGTCAAGTCACAACTATATCATCAACTGGTAAGTATTCCTCACAATATATCAGTCTGTGCAACAGCTAGTCAAGTCACAACTATATCATCAACAGGTAAGTATTCCTCACAATATTTCAGCCCGTGCCACAGCTAGTCAAGTCACAGGTATATCATAAACAGGTAAGTATTCCTTACAAAATGTAAGTTCCTGCAACAGATAATGTATTCACAACTATATCATCAGCAGAAAAGTATTCCTCACAATATGGCAGCCCGTGCCACAGCTAGTCAAGTCACATCTATATCAAAAACAGGTAAGTATTCCTCACAATATGTCAGTTTCTTCCAAAGCTAGTCTAGTCACAACTATATCATCAACAGGTAAGTATTCCTCATAATATGTCAGTTCGTGCCACAGCTAGTCAGGTCACAGGTATATCATAAACAGGTAGGTATGCCTCACAATATGTCAGTCCCTTCCACAGCTAGTCATGTCACAACTATATGATCAACAGGTAAGTATTCCTCACAATATGTCAGCCTGTGCCACAGCTAGTCAAGTTACAACTATATCATCAACAGGTAAGTACTTCTCACAATATGTCAGTTCTTGCCACAGCTAGTCAGGTCACAGGTATATCATCAACAGGTAAGTATTCCTCATAATAAGCCAGTCCCTGCCACAGCTAGTTAGGTCACATGTATATCATAAACAGGTAAGTTTTTCTCACGATATGCCAGCCCGTGCCACAGCTAGTCAAGTCACAACTATATCATAAACTGGTAAGTATTCCTCACAATATGTCAGCTTGTGCCACAGCTAGTCAAGTCACAACTATATCATCCACAGGTAAGTATTCCTCACAATATATCACCCCGTGCCACAGCTAGTCAAGTCACATCTATATCATCAGCAGGTAAGTATTCCTCAAAATATGTCATCCCGTGCCACAGCTAGTCAAGTCACAGGTATATCATAAACAGGTAAGTATTCCTTACAAAATGTCAGTTCCTGCAACAGCTAGTCTAGTCACAAATATATCATAAGCAGGAAAGTAATCCTCACAATATAGCAGCCCGTGCCACAGCTAGTCAAGTCACAACTATATCATAAATAGGTAAGTATTCCTCACAATATTTCAGCCTGTGCTACAGCTAGTCAAGTCACAACTATATCATAAACAGGTAAGTGTTCCTTACAATATGTCAGACCGTGCAACAGCTAGTCAAGTCACAACTATATCATAAGCAGGTAAGTATTCTTGACAATATGTCTGCCCGTGCCACAGCTAATCAAGCCACAACTATATCATAAAAAGGTAAGTATTTCTCACAATATGACAGCCAATGCCACAGCTAGTCAACAATATATCATACGCAAGAAAGTATTCCTTACAATATGTCAGCCCGTGCCACAGCTAGTCATGTCACAGGTATATCATCAACATGTAACTATTCCTCATAATATGTCAGCCCGTGCCACAGCTAGTCAAGTCACAACTATATCATGAATATGTAAGTATTCCTCACAATATGTCATCCCGAGCCACAGCTAGTCAAGTCACAACTATATCATAAACAGGTAAGGTTTACTCACAATGTATTTATAATTGTTTATTTCTAACCATTAAACCCTAAATACACATCTTCAGATTACTTGGGACTGCCATTTAGATATATAATGACCCAGTATTATTCACACAACTACACAAAACGTATCCGTCAGTTGTAAACTATGCATTGCATTCCTCACAATATGTCATCCCGTGCCACAGATAGTCAAGTCACAACTATATCATAAGATGGTTAGTATTCCTCACAATATTACAGTCCGTGCCACAGCTAGTTCAGTCAAAACTATATCATCAACAGGTAAGTATTCCTCACAATATGTCAGTCCCTACCACAGCTGGTCAGGTCACAAGTATATCATAAAGAGGTAAGTAATCCTCACAATATGTCAGCCCGTGCCACAGCTAGTCAAGTCACAACTATATCATAAACAGGTAAGTATTCCTCACAATATTTTACCCCATTGTGTAAGTTTGTGCTAAAGTTAGTCCAGTCGCATCTATCTTAAACCGAATACGATTGTTCCATTATCTGTCAGATTGTGCTATAAGCAGTCAAGTCACAACTTTTTCATGAACAGGTAAGTATTTCTCACAATATGTCAGTTCCTGCCACAGCTAGTCAGGTCACAGGTATAACATAAACAGGTAAGTATTCCTCACAATATGTCAGCCCGTGCCACTGCTAGTCAAGTCACAACTATATCATCAACTGGTAAGTATTCCTCACAATATATCAGTCTGTGCCACAGCTAGCCAAGTCACAACTATATCATCAACAGGTAAGTATTCCTCACAATATTTCAGCCCGTGCCACAGCTAGTCAAGTCACAACTATATCATCCACAGGTAAGAATTCCTCACAATATGTCACCCCGTGCCACAGCTAGTCAAGTCACAACTATATCATCAACAGGTAAGTATTTCTCACAATATGTCAGTTCCTGCCACAGCTAGTCAGGTCACAGGTATATCATCAACAGGTAAGTATTCCTCATGACAAGTCAGTTCCTGCCACAGCTAGTCAAGTCACAGGTATATCATAAACAGGTAAGTATTCCTCATAATATGTCAGCTCGTCCCACAGCTAGTCAAGTCACAACTATATCATAAACAGGTAAGTATTCCTCACAATATTTTACCCCATTGTGTAAGTTTATGCTAAAGTTAGTCCAGTCGCATCTATCTGAAACCGAATACGATTGTTCCATTATCTGTCAGATTGTGCTATAAGCAGTCAAGTCACAACTATATCATCAACAGGTAAGTATTCCTCACAATATGTCAGACCGTGCCATAGCTAGTCAAGTCGTAACTATATCATAAATAGGTAAATATTCCTCACATGTCAGCCCGTGCCACACATAGTCAAGTCACAACTATATCATAAGCAGGTAAGTATTACTCACTATATGTCAGCCTGTGCCACAGCTAGTCAAGTCACAACTATATAATAAACAGGTACGTATTTCTCACAATATGTAAGCCCGTGCCACAGATAGTCAACTCACAACTATATCATAAGCAGGTAAGTATTCCTCACAATATTGCAGTCCGTGCCACAGCTAGCTAAGTCAAAACTATATCATCAACAGGTAAGTATTCCTCACAATATGTCCGTCCCTGCCACAGCTGGTCAGGTCACAAGTATATCATCAACAGGTAAGTATTACTCACAATATGTCCGTCCCTGCCACAGCTGGTCAGGTCACAACTATATCATAAAAAGGTAAGTATTCCTCACAATATTTTACCCCATTGTGTAAGTTTGTGCTAAAGTTAGTCCAGTCACATCTAGCTTAAAGCAAATACGATTGTTCCATTATCTGTCAGATTGTGCTATAAGCAGTCAAGTCACAACTATATCATAAACAGGTAAGTGTTTCCCATAATATGTCAGTTCGTGCCACAGCTAGTCAAATCACACGTATATCATCAACAGGTAAGTATTCCTCATAATATGTCAGCTCGTACCACAGCTAGTCAAGTCACAACTATATCATAAACAGGTAAGTATTCCTCACAATATTTTACCCCATTGTGTAAGTGTGTGCTCAAGTGAGTCCAGTCGCATCTATCTTTAACCGAACACGATTGTTCCATTATCTGTGAGATTGTGCTATAAGCAGTCAAGTCACATTTATTTCATGAACAGGTAAGAATTCCTCACACTATGTCAGCCCGTGCCACAGCTAGTCAAGTCATAACTATATCATAAGCAGGTAAGCATTCCTTAAATATGGCAGCCCGTGCCAGAGCTAGTCAAGTCACAACTATATCATCAAGAGGTAAGTATTTCTCACAATATGTCAGTTCCTGCCACTGCTAGTCAGGTCACAGGTATAGCATAGACAGGTAAGTATTCCTCACAATAAGTCAGTCCCTGCCACAGCTAGTCAGGTCATACGTATATCATAAACAGGTAAGTATTTCTCACAATATGTAAGCCCGTGCCACAAATACTCAAGTCACAACTACATCATAAGCAGGTAAGTATTCCTCACAATATGTCAGCCCGTGCCACTGCTAGTCAAGTCACAACTATATCATCAACTGGTAAGTTTTCCTCACAATATATCAGCCTGTGCCACAGCTAGTCATGTCACAACTATATGATCAACAGGTAAGTATTCCCCACAATATGTCAGCCTGTGCCACAGCTAGTCAAGTTACAACTATATCATCAACAGGTAAGTACTTCTCACAATATGTCAGTTCTTGCCACAGCTAGTCAGGTCACAGGTATATCATCAACAGGTAAGTATTCCTCATAATAAGCCAGTCCCTGCCACAGCTAGTTAGGTCACATGTATATCATAAACAGGTAAGTATTTCTCACGATATGCCAGCCCGTGCCACAGCTAGTCAAGTCACAACTATATCATAAACTGGTAAGTATTCCTCACAATATGTCAGCTTGTGCCACAGCTAGTCAAGTCACAACTATATCATCCACAGGTAAATATTCCTCACAATATATCACCCCGTGTCACAGCTAGTCAAGTCACATCTATATTATCAGCAGGTAAGTATTCCTCAAAATATGTCATCCCGTGCCACAGCTAGTCAAGTCACAGGTATATCATCAACAGGTAAGTATTCCTTACAAAATGTCAGTTCCTGCAACAGCTAGTCTAGTCACAAATATATCATAAGCAGGAAAGTAATCCTCACAATTTAGCAGCCCGTGCCACAGCTAGTCAAGTCACAACTATATCATAAACAGGTAAGTATTCCTCACAATATTTCAGCCTGTGCTACAGCTAGTCAAGTCACAACTATATCATAAACAGGTAAGTATTCCTTACAATGTGTCAGACCGTGCCACAGCTAGTCAAGTCACAACTATATCATAAGCAGGTAAGTATTCTTGACAATATGTCTGCCCGTGCCACAGCTAATCAAGCCACAACTATATCATAAAAAAGTAAGTATTTCTCACAATATGACAGCCAATGCCACAGCTAGTCAACAATATATCATACGCAAGAAAGTATTCCTTACAATATGTCAGCCCGTGCCACAGCTAGTCATGTCACAGGTATATCATCAACATGTAACCATTCCTCATAATATGTCAGCCCGTGCCACAGCTAGTCAAGTCACAACTATATCATGAATATGTAAGTATTCCTCACAATATGTCATCCCGAGCCACAGCTAGTCAAGTCACAACTATATCATAAACAGGTAAGGTTTACTCACAATATATTTATAATTGTTTATTTCTAACCATTAAACCCTAAATACACATCTTCAGATTACTTGGGACTGCCATTTAGATATATAATGACCCAGTATTATTCACACAACTACACAAAACGTATCCGTCAGTTGTAAACTATGCATTGCATTTGGGGGAAAAAATATTATGTTAGTCAGTGATGTAATTCGAAATAAAATTTTACTAAAACGTATATGATGTGCAATATTGTTTTATAAAGGGATAATGAAATAGGGGATTGAAAACATTTTATTAAAAAAACAACCACCTCTCGCCCCCGCAAGTTTACCCCACTGTGTAAGTTTGTGCTAAAGTTAGTACAGTCGCATCTATCTTAAACCGAATACGATTGTTCCATTATCTGTCAGATTGTGCTATAAGCAGTCAAGTCACAACTATATCATCAACAGGTAAGTATTCCTCACATTATGTCAGACCGTGCCATAGCTAGTCAAGTCGTAACTATATCATAAATAGGTAAATATTCCTCACAACATGTCAGCCCGTGCCACACATAGTCAAGTCACAACTATATCATAAGCAGGTAAGTATTACTCACTATATGTCAGCCTGTGCCACAGCTAGTCAAGTCACAACTATATAATAAACAGGTAAGTATTTCTCATAATATGTAAGCCCGTGCCACAGATAGTCAAGTCACAACTATATCATAAGATGGTAAGTATTCCTCACAATATTACAGTCCGTGCCACAGCTAGTCAAGTCAAAACTATATCATCAACAGGTAAGGGGTCCTCACAATATGTCAGTCCCTACCACAGCTGGTCAGGTCACAAGTATATCATAAAAAGGTAAGTATTCCTCACAATATGTCAGCCCGTGCCACAGCTAGTCAAGTCACAACTATATCATAAAAAGGTAAGTATTCCTCACAATATTTTACCCCATTGTGTAAGTTTGTGCTAAAGTTAATCCAGTCGGATCTAGCTTAAAGCAAATACGATTGTTCCATTATCTGTCAGATTGTGATATAAGCAGTCAAGTCACATGTATATCATAAACAGGTAAGTATTTCTCACTATATGTCAGTTCCTACCACAGCTAGTCAAGTCACAAGTATATCATAAACAGGTAAGTATTCCTCATAATATGTCAGCTCGTACCACAGCTAGTCAAGTCAGAACTATATCATAAACAGGTAAGTATTCCTCACAATATTTTACCCCATTGTGTAAGTTTGTGCTAAAGTTAGTCCAGTCGCATCTATCTTTAACCGAATACGATTGTTCCATTATCTGTGAGATTGTGCTATAAGCAGTCAAGTCACAACTATATCATAAGCAGGTAAGTATTCCTCACAATATGTCAGCCCGTGCCACTGCTAGTCAAGTCACAACTATATCATCACCTGGTAAGTTTTCCTCACAATATATCAGCCTGTGCCACAGCTAGTCAAGTCACAACTATATGATCAACAGGTAAGTATTCCTCACAATATGTCAGCCCGTGCCACAGCTAGTCAAGTTACAACTATATCATCAACAGGTAAGTACTTCTCACAATATGTCAGTTCTTGCCACAGCTAGTCAGGTCACAGGTATATCATCAACAGGTAAGTATTCCTCATAATAAGCCAGTCCCTGCCACAGCTAGTCAGGTCACATGTATATCATAAACAGGTAAGTATTTCTCACGATATGCCAGCCCGTGCCACAGCTAGTCAAGTCACAACTATATCATAAACTGGTAAGTATTCCTCACAATATGTCAGCTTGTGCCACAGCTAGTCAAGTCACAACTATATCATCCACAGGTAAGTATTCCTCACAATATATCACCCCGTGCCACAGCTAGTCAAGTCACAACTATATCATCAGCAGGTAAGTATTCCTCACAATATGTCATCCCGTGCCACAGCTAGTCAAGTCACAGGTATATCATAAACAGGTAAGTATTCCTTACAAAATGTCAGTTCCTGCAATAGCTAGTCTAGTCACAAATATATCATAAGCAGGAAAGTAATCCTCACAATATGGCAGCCCGTGCCACAGCTAGTCAAGTCACCACTATATCATAAACAGGTAAGTATTCCTCACAATATTTCAGCCTGTGCTACAGCTAGTCAAGTCACAACTATATCATAAACAGGTAAGTATTCCTTACAATATGTCAGACCGTGCCACATCTAGTCAAGTCACAACTATATCATAAGCAGGTAAGTATTCTTGACAATATGTCTGCCCGTGCCACAGCTAATCAAGCCACAACTATATCATAAAAAGGTCAGTATTTCTCACAATATGACAGCCAATGCCACAGCTAGTCAACAATATATCATACGCAAGAAAGTATTCCTTACAATATGTCAGCCCGTGCCACAGCTAGTCATGTCACAGGTATATCATCAACATGTAACCATTCCTCATAATATGTCAGCCCGTGCCACAGCTAGTCAAGTCACAACTATATCATGAATATGTAAGTATTCCTCACAATATGTCATCCCGAGCCACAGCTAGTCAAGTCACAACTATATCATAAACAGGTAAGGTTTACTCACAATATATTTATAACTGTTTATTTCTAACCATTAAACCCTAAATACACATCTTCAGATTACTTGGGACTGCCATTTAGATATATAATGACCCAGTATTATTCACACAACTACACAAAACGTATCCGTCAGTTGTAAACTATGCATTGCATTTGGGGGAAAAAAATATTATGTTAGTCAGTGATGTAATTCGAAATAAAATTTTACTAAAACGTATATGATGTGCAATATTGTTTTAAAAAGGGATAATGAAATAGGGGATTGAAAACATTTTATTAAAAAAACAACCACCTCTCGCCCCCGCAAGTTTACCCCACTGTGTAAGTTTGTGCTAAAGTTAGTACAGTTGCATCTAAACCGAATACGATTGTTCCATTATCTGTCAGATTGTGCTATAAGCAGTCAAGTCACAACTATATCATCAACAGGTAAGTATTCCTCACATTATGTCAGACCGTGCCATAGCTAGTCAAGTCGTAACTATATCATAAACAGGTAAATATTCCTCAAAATATGTCAGCCCGTGCCACACATAGTCAAGTCACAACTATATCATAAGCAGGTAAGTATTCCTCATTATATGTCAGCCTGTGCCACAGCTAGTCAAGTCACAACTATATAATAAACAGGTAAGTATTTCTCACAATATGTAAGCCAGTGCCACAGATAGTCAAGTCACAACTATATCATAAGATGGTAAGTATTCCTCACAATATTACAGTCCGTGCCACAGCTAGTTAAGTCAAAACTATATCATCAACAGGTAAGTATTCCTCACAATATGTCAGTCCCTACCACAGCTGGTCAGGTCACAAGTATATCATAAAAAGGTAAGTATTCCTCACAATATGTCAGCCCGTGCCACAGCTAGTCAAGTCACAACTATATCATAAAAAGGTAAGTATTCCTCACAATATTTTACCCCATTGTGTAAGTTTGTGCTAAAATTAATCCAGTCGGATCTAGCTTAAAGCAAATACGATTGTTCCATTATCTGTCAGATTGTGATATAAGCAGTCAAGTCACATGTATATCATAAACAGGTAAGTATTTCTCACTATATGTCAGTTCCTGCCACAGCTAGTCAAGTCACAAGTATATCATAAACAGGTAAGTATTCCTCATAATATGTCAGCTCGTACCACAGCTAGTCAAGTCACAACTATATCATAAACAGGTAAGTATTCCTCACAATATTTTACCCCATTGTGTAAGTTTGTGCTAAAGTTAGTCCAGTCGCATCTATCTTTAACCGAATACGATTGTTCCATTATCTGTGAGATTGTGCTATAAGCAGTCAAGTCACAACTATATCATAAGCAGGTAAGCATTCCTCACAATATGGCAGCCCGTGCCAGGGCTAGTCAAGTCACAACTATATCATCAACAGGTAAGTATGTCTCACAATATGTCAGTTCCTGCCACTGCTAGTCAGGTCACAGGTATAGCATAAACAGGTAAGTATTCCTCACAATAAGTCAGTCCCTGCCACAGCTTGTCAGGTCATAGGTATATCATAAACAGGTAAGTATTTCTCACAATATGTAAGCCCGTGCCACAGATAGTCAAGTCACGACTACATCATAAGCAGGTTAGTATTCCTCACAATAAGTCAGTCCCTGCCACAGCTAGTCAGTTCATAGGTATATCATAAACAGGTAAGTATTTCTCACAATATGTAAGCCCGTGCCACTGCTAGTCAACTCACAACTATATCATAAGCAGGTAAGTATTCCTCACAATATGTCATCCCGTGCCACAGCTAGTCAAGTCTCAACTATATCAAAAACAGGTATGTATTTCTCACAATATGTCAATTCCTGCCAAAGCTAGTCTAGTCACAACTATATCATAAGATGGTTAGTATTCCTCACAATATTGCAGTCCGTGCCACAGCTAGTTAAGTCAAAACTATATCATAAACAGGTAAGTATTTCTCACAATATGTAAGCCCGTGCCACTGCTAGTCAACTCACAACTATATCATCAGCAGGTAAGTATTCCTCACAATATGTCATCCCGTGCCACAGCTAGTCAAGTCACAACTATATCAAAAACAGGTAAGTATTCCTCACAATATGTCAATTCCTGCCAAAGCTAGTCTAGTCACAACTAAATCATCAACAGGTAAGTATTCCTCATAATATGTCAGTTCCTGCCACAGCTAGTCAGGTCACAGGTATATCATAAACAGGTAGGTATTCCTCACGATATGTCAGTCCCTGCCACAGCTAGTCAAGTCACAACTATATCATAAACAGGTAATTATTCATCACAATATGTCTGCCCGTGCCACAGCTAATTAAGTCACAACTATATCATAAACAGGTAAGTATTCCTCAAAACATGTCAGCCCGTGGCACAGCTAGTCAAGTCAAAGGTATATCAAAAATAGGTAAGTATTCCTCACAATATGCCAGCCTGTGCTACAGCTAGTCAAGTCACAACTATATCATAAACAGGTAAGTATTCCTTACCATATGTCAGCCTGTGCTACAGCTAGTCAAGTCACAACTATATCATAAACAGGTAAGTATTCTTGACAATATGTCAGCCCGTGCCACAGCTAGTCAAATCACAACTATATCATAAGCAGGTAAGTATTCTTGACAATATGTCTGCCATTGTCACAGCTAATCATGCAACAACTATATCATAAAAAGGTAAGTATTTCTCAAAATATGGCAGCCCATGCCACAGCTAGTCAACAACTACATCATACGCAAGAAAGTATTCCTCACAATATGTCAGCCCGTCCCACAGCTAGTCATGTCACAGGTATATCATCAACATGTAACTATTCCTCATAATATGTCCGCTCGTGCCACAGCTAGTCAAGTCCCAACTATATCATGAATATGTAAGTATTCCTCACATTATGTCAGCTCGTGCCACAGCTAGTCAAGCCACAACGATATCATGAATAGGTAAAAAATGTAAGTATGCCTCACAATATGTCAGCCCGTGCCACAGCAAGTCAAGTCACAACTATCATGAATAGGTAGGTATTCCTCACAATTTGTCAGCCCGTACCACAGTCAGTCAAGCCACCACTATATCATGTTAAGGTAAGTATTCCTCACAATATATCTGCACATGCCACAGCTAGTCAAGTCACAACTATATCATACGCACATAAGTATTCCTTACAATTTGTCAGCTCGTTCCACATCTAGTCAAGTCACAGGTTTATCATAAACAGGTAAGTATTCCTGACAATATGTCAGCCCGTGCCGCAGCTAGTCAAGTCACAACTATATCATGAATAGGAAAGTATTCCTCACAATATGTAGGCCCGTGCCGTAGATTGTCAAGTAACAACTATATCATAAGATGGTTAGTATTCCTCACAATATTGCAGTCCGTGCCACAGCTAGTTAAGTCAAAACTATATCATCAACAGGTAAGTATTCCTCACAATATGTCAGTCCCTACCACAGCTGGTCAGGTCACAAGTATATCATAAACAGGTAAGTATTCCTCACAATATGTCAGCCCGTGCCACATCTAGTCAAGTCACAGGTTTATCATAAACAGGTAAGTATTCCTGACAATATGTCAGCCCGTGCCGCAGCTAGTCAAGTCACAACTATATCATGAATAGGAAAGTATTCCTCACAATATGTAAGCCCGTGCCACAGATAGTCAAGTAACAACTATATCATAAGATGGTTAGTATTCCTCACAATATTGCAGTCCGTGCCACAGCTAGTTAAGTCAAAACTATATCATCAACAGGTAAGTATTCCTCACAATATGTCAGTCCCTACCACAGCTGGTCAGGTCACAAGTATATCATAAACAGGTAAGTATTCCTCACAATATGTCAGCCCGTGCCACAGCTAGTCAAGTCACAACTATATCATAAAAAGGTAAGTATTCCTCACAATATTTTACCCCATTGTGTTAGTTTGTGCTAAAGTTATTCCAGTCGCATCTATCTTTAACCGAATAAGATTGTTCCATTATCTGTGAGATTGTGTTATAAGCAGTCAAGTCACAACTATATCATAAGCAGGTAAGCATTCCTCACAATATGGCAGCCCGTGCCAGAGCTAGTCAAGTCACAACTATATCATCTACAGGTAAGTATGTCTCACAATATATCAGTTCCTGCCACTGCTAGTCAGGTCACAGGTATAGCATAAACAGGTAAGTATTCCTCACAATAAGTCAGTCTCGCCACATCTAGTCAGGTCATAGGTATATCATAAACAGGTAAGTATTTCTCACAATATGTAAGCCCGTGCCACAGATAGTCAAGTCACAAGAACATCATAAGCAGGTTAGTATTCCTCACAATAAGTCAGTCCCTGCCACAGCTAGTCAGTTCATAGGTATATCATAAACAGGTAAGTATTTCTCACAATATGTAAGCCCGTGCCACTGCTAGTCAACTCACAACTATATCATAAGCAGGTAAGTATTCCTCACAATATGTCAGTCCCTACCACAGCTGGTCAGGTCACAAGTATATCATAAACAGGTAAGTATTCCTCACAATATGTCAGCCCGTGCCACATCTAGTCAAGTCACAGGTTTATCATAAACAGGTAAGTATTCCTGACAATATGTCAGCCCGTGCCACAGCTAGTCAGGTCATAGGTATATCATAAACAGGTAAGTATTTCTCACAATATGTAAGCCCGTGCCACAGATAGTCAAGTCACAAGTACATCATAAGCAGGTTAGTATTCCTCACAATAAGTCAGTCCCTGCCAGAGCTAGTCAGTTCATAGGTATATCATAAACAGGTAAGTATTTCTCACAATATGTAAGCCCGTGCCACTGCTAGTCAACTCACAACTATATCATAAACAGGTCAGTATTCCTTACCATATGTCAGCCTGTGCTACAGCTAGTCAAGTCACAACTATATCATAAACAGGTAAGTATTCTTGACAATATGTCAGCCCGTGCCACAGCTAGTCAAATCACAACTATATCATAAGCAGGTAAGTATTCTTGACAATATGTCTGCCATTGTCACAGCTAATCAAGCAACAACTATATCATAAAAAGGTAAGTATTTCTCAAAATATGGCAGCCCATGCCACAGCTAGTCAACAACTATATCATACGCAAGAAAGTATTCCTCACAATATGTCAGCCCGTCCCACAGCTAGTCATGTCACAGGTATCTCATCAACATGTAACTATTCCTCATAATATGTCCGCCCGTGCCACAGCTAGTCAAGTCCCAACTATATCATGAATATGTAAGTATTCCTCACATTATGTCAGCTCGTGCCACAGCTAGTCAAGTCACAACGATATCATGAATAGGTAAAAAATGTAAGTATGCCTCACAATATGTCAGCCCGTGCCACAGCTAGTCAAGTCACAACTATCATGAATAGGTAGGTATTCCTCACAATTTGTCAGCCCGTACCACAGTCAGTCAAGCCACAACTATATCATGTTAAGGTAAGTATTACTCACAATATATCTGCACATGCCACAGCTAGTCAAGTCACAACTATATCATACGCACATAAGTATTCCTTACAATATGTCAGCTCGTGCCACATCTAGTCAAGTCACAGGTTTATCATAAACAGGTAAGTATTCCTGACAATATGTCAGCCCGTGCCGCAGCTAGTCAAGTCACAACTATATCATGAATAGGAAAGTATTCCTCACAATATGTAAGCCCGTGCCACAGATAGTCAAGTAACAACTATATCATAAGATAGTTAGTATTCCTCACAATATTGCAGTCCATGCCACAGCTAGTTAAGTCAAAACTATATCATCAACAGGTAAGTATTCCTCACAATATGTCAGTCCCTACCACAGCTGGTCAGGTCACAAGTATATCATAAACAGGTAAGTATTCCTCACAATATGTCAGCCCGTGCCACAGCTAGTCAAGTCACAACTATATCATAAAAAGGTAAGTATTCCTCACAATATTTTACCCCATTGTGTTAGTTTGTGCTAAAGTTAATCCAGTCGCATCTAGCTTAAAGCAAATACGATTGTTCCATTATCTGTCAGATTGTGCTATAAGCAGTCAAGTCACATGTATATCATAAACAGGTAAGTATTTCTCACTATATGTCAGTTCCTGCCACAGCTAGTCAAGTCACAAGTATATCATCAACAGGTAAGTATTCCTCATAATATGTCACCTCGTACCACAGCTAGTCAAGTCACAACTATATCATAAACAGGTAAGTATTCCTCACAATATTTCAGCCCGTGCCACAGCTAGTCAAGTCACAACTATATCATAAAAAGGTAAGTATTCCTCACAATATTTTACCCCATTGTGTAAGTTTGTGATAAAGTTAGTCCAGTCGCATCTATCTTAAACCGAATACGATTGTTCCATTATCTGTCAGATTGTGCTATAAGCAGTCAAGTCACAACTATATCATCAACAGGTAAGTATTCCTCACAATATGTCAGACCGTGCCATAGCTAGTCAAGTCGTAACTATATCATAAATAGGTAAATATTCCTCACAACATGTCAGCCCGTGCCACACATAGTCAAGTCACAACTATATCATAAGCAGGTAAGTATTACTCACTATATGTCAGCCTGTGCCACAGCTAGTCAAGTCACAACTACATAATAAACAGGTAAGTATTTCTCACAATATGTAAGCCCGTGCCACAGATAGTCAAGTCACAACTATATCATAAGCAGGTAAGTATTCCTCACAATATTGCAGTCCGTGCCACAGCTAGTTAAGTCAAAACTATATCATCAACAGGTAAGTATTCCTCACAATATGTCAGTCCCTGCCACAGCTGGTCAGGTCACAAGTATATCATAAACAGGTAAGTATTCCTCACAATATGTCAGCCCGTTTCACAGCTAGTCAAGTCATAACTGTATCATAGAAAGGTAAGTATTCCTCACAATATATTACCCCATTGTGTAAGTTTGTGCTAAAGTTAATCCAGTCGCATCTAGCTTAAAGCAAGTACGATTGTTCCATTATCTGTCAGATTGTGCTATACGCAGTCAAGTCACATGTATATCATCAACAGGTAAGTATTTCTCACTATTTGTCAGTTCCTGCCACAGCTAGTCAAGTCACAACTATATCATAAACAGGTAAGTATTCCTCACAATATTTCACCCCATTGTGTAAGTTTGTGCTAAAGTTAGTCCAGTCGCATCTATCTTTAACCGAATACAATTGTTCCATTATCTGTGAGATTGTGCTATAAGCAGTCAAGTCACATTTATTTCATGAACAGATAAGAATTCCTCACAATATGTCAGCCCGTGCCACAGCTAGTCAAGTCACAACTATATCATAAGCAGGTAAGCATTCCTCACAATATGGCAGCACGTGCCAGAGCTAGTCAAGTCACAACTATATCATCAACAGGTAAGTATTTCTCACAATATGTCAGTTCCTGCCACTGCTAATCAGGTCACAGGTATAGCATAAACAGGTAAGTATTCCTCACAATAAGTCATTCCCTGCCACAGCTAGTCAGGTCATAGGTATATCATAAACAGGTAAGTATTTCTCACAATATGTAAGCCCATGCCACAGATAGTGAAGTCACAACTACATCATAAGCAGGTTAGTATTCTTCACAATAAGTCAGTCTCTGCCACAGCTAGTCATGTCATAGGTATATCATAAACAGGTAAGTATTTCTCACAATATGTAAGCCGTGCCACAGATAGTCAAGTCACAACTACATCATAAACAGGTTAGTATTCCTCACAATAAGTCAGTCCCTGCCACAGCTAGTCAGGTCATAGGTATATCATAAACAGGTAAGTATTTCTCACAATATGTAAGCCCGTGCCACTGCTAGTCAAGTCACAACTATATCATCAACTGGTAAATATTCCTCTAAATATATCAGCCTGTGCCACAGCTAGTCAAGTCACAACTATATGATCAACAGGTAAGTATTACTCACAATATGTCAGCCCATGCCACAGCTAGTCAAGTCACAACTATATCATAAGCAGGTAAGTATTCCTCACAATATGTCATCCCGTGCCATAGCTAGTCAAGTCACAACTATATCAAAAACAGGTAAGTATTCCTCACCATATATCAATTCCTGCCAAAGCTAGTCTAGTCACAACTATATCATCAACAGGTAAGTATTCCTCATAATATGTCAGTTCCTGCCACAGCTAGTCAGGTCACAGGTATATCATAAACAGGTAGGTATTCCTCACAATATGTCAGTCCCTGCCACAGCTAGTCAAGTCACAACTATATCATAAACAGGTAATTATTTATCACTATATGTCAGCCCGTGCCACAGCTAATTAAGTCACAACTATATCATAAACAGGTAAGTATTCCTCACAACATGTCAGCCCGTGCCACAGCTAGTCAAGTCAAAGGTATATCAAAAATAGGTAAGTATTCCTCACAAGATGTCAGCCTGTGCTACAGCTAGTCAAGTCACAACCTTATCATCAACAGGTAAGCATTCCTCACCATATGTCAGCCTGCGCTACAGCTAGTCAAGTCACAACTATATCATAAACAGGTAAGTATTCTTGACAATATGTCAGCCCATGCCAAAGCTAGTCAAATCACAACTATATCATAAGCAGATAAGTATTCTTGACAATATGTCTGCCCGTGTCACAGCTAATCAAGCAACAACTATATCATAAAAAGGAAAGTATTTCTCACAATATGGCAGCCCATGCCACAGCTAGTCAACAACTATATCATGCACAAGAAAGTATTCCTCACAATATGTCAGCCCGTCCCACAGCTAGTCATGTCACAGGTATATCATCAACATGTAACTTTTCCTCATAATATGTCCGCCCGTGCCACAGCTAGTCAAGTCACAACTATATCATGAATATGTAAGTATTCCTCACAATATGTCAGCCCGTGCCACAGTCAGTCAAGCCACAACTATATCATGTTTAGGTAAGTATTCCTCACAATATATCTGCCCATGCCACAGCTTGTCAAGTCACAACTATATCATACGCACATAAGTATTTCTTACAATATGTCAGCTCGTGCCACATCTAGTCAAGTCACAGGTTTATCATCAATAGGTAAGTATTCCTGACAATATGTCAGCCCGTTTCGCAGCTAGTCAAGTCACAACTATATCATGAATAGGAAAGTATTCCTCACAATATGTCAGCCCGTGCCACAGCTAGTCAAGTCACAGTTATTTCATCAACAGGTAAGTATTCCTCACAATATGTCAGCCCATGCCTCAGCTAATCAAGTCAAACTATATCATCAATAGGTAAGTATTCCTCACAATATGTCAGCCCGTACCACAGCTAGTCAAGTCACAACTACATTTATATCATCAACAGGTAAGCATTCCTCACAATATGTCAACTCGTGCCACAGCTTGTCAAGTCACAACTACATGTATATCATCAACAGGTAAGTATTCTTCACAATATATCGGCCTGTGCCACAGCTGGTGTTAGTCACAGGAATACCATACGCAGGTAAGTTATACTCACAATATGTCAGCCGGTGCCACAGCTAGTCATGTAACAGGTATATCATCAACATATAAGTATTCCTCACAATATGTCATCCCGTGCCACAGCTAGTCAAGTCACAATTACATGTATATCATAAACATGTAAGCATTCTCACAATATATCAGCTCGTGCCACAGCTAGTCAATCCACAACTGTATCATAAACTTGTAAGTATACTTCACAATATGTCAGCATGGGCCACAGCTAGTCAAGTTATAGGTATCTCATAAACAGGTAGTATTCCTCACAATATGTCAGCCCATGCCACAGTTTGTCAAGTCACATGTACATCATCAACAGGTAAGTATTCCTCACAATATGTTAGCCCGTGTCACAGCTAGTCAAGTCACAACTATATCATGAATAGGTAAGTATTTTTCACAATATGTCAGCCCGTGCCCCAGCTAGTCTAGTCACAACTACATATATATCATCAACAGGTAAGCATTCCTCACAATATTTTAGCTCGTGCTTCAGCTAATCAAGTCACAACTATATCATACGCAGGTATGTATTCCTCACAATATGTCAGCCCGTGCCACAGCAAGTCAAGTCACAGGTATATCATTAACAGGTAAGTATTCCTCACAATATGTCAGCCCGTGCCACAGCTAGTCAGGTCACAACTACATGTATACGATAAACAGGTAAGCATTCCTCACAATATGTTAGCCCGTGCCACAGCTAGTCAAGTCACAACTACATGTATATCATAAACAGGTAAGCATTCCTCACAATATGTCAGCCCGTGCCCCAGCTAGTCTAGTCACAACTACATGTATATCATCAACAGGTAAGCATTCCTCACAATATGTCAGCCCGTGCCCCAGCTAGTCTAGTCACAACTACATGTATATCATAAACAGGTAAGCATTCCTCACAATATGTCAGCCCGTGCCCCAGCTAGTCTAGTCACAACTACATGTATATCATAAACAGGTAAGCATTCCTCACAATATGTCAGCCCGTGCCCCAGCTAGTCTAGTCACAACTACATGTATATCATAAACAGGTAAGCATTCCTCACAATATGTCAGCCCGTGCCCCAGCTAGTCTAGTCACAACTACATGTATATCATAAACAGGTAAGCATTCCTCACAATATGTCAGCCCGTGCCCCAGCTAGTCTAGTCACAACTACATGTATATCATAAACAGGTAAGCATTCCTCACAATATGTCAGCCCGTGCCCCAGCTAGTCTAGTCACAACTACATGTATATCATAAACAGGTAAGCATTCCTCACAATATATCAGCTCGTGCCATAGCTAGTCAATCCACAACTGTATCAGAAACTTGTAAGTATCTCTTGCTCTATATCCTCCTCTTGTACACTATCTAAAATGTTCTTATCCAAATCCTTCAGAATATCTTGCTTTTCCTTTAATGTATCCAAAATTGTTTCCAACTCGTCCTCTTCCGGTTTTTCTTCTGTCTCACTTCTCTCCTCAAATCTTCTTAAAATCCTAGAAACTGCGCTTCTGTGTCCCGCTCGTATAGATTTCAGCTTTGAAGTCATCTTCTTCTGGTCACGGTACCAATATCGTAAAGTGGTTTTACTAAAACTGCATGTAATATAACAAAGACGTCTAAACTGTATGAATTTGTATTGATGACTGAAGTACAAGATAACGTCATAAGTACACAACGTTGGATCTACAATAAATGCCGCGTTACGTTAACGTTCTCTTCTGTGCGTGATTTCCAACAGTATCCTTCACAATATGTCAGCATGGGCCACAGCTAGTCAAGTTATAGGTATCTCATAAACAGGTAGTATTCCTCACAATATGTCAGCTCGTGCCACAGTTTGTCAAGTCACATGTATATCATCAACAGGTAAGTATTCCTCACAATATGTTAGCCCGTGCCACAGCTAGTCAAGTCACATCTATATCATGAATAGGTAAGTATTTTTCACAATATGTCAGACCGTGCCCCAGATAGTCTAGTCACAACTACATATATATCATTAACAGGTAAGCATTCCTCACAATATTTCAGCTCGTGCCAGAGCTAGTCAAGTAACAGGTATATCATAACAAGTAAGTATTCCTTACAATTTGTCAGACCGTGCCACAGCTAATCAAGTCACAACTATATCATACGCAGGTATGTATTCCTCACAATATGTCAGCCCGTGCCACAGCTAGTCAAGTCACAGGTATATCATTAACAGGTAAGTATTCCTCACAATATGTCAGCCCGTGCCACAGCTAGTCAAGTCACAACTACATGTATATCATAAACAGGTAAGCATTCCTCACAATATGTTAGTTCGTGCCACAGCTAGTCAATCAAAACCTCATCATGATAAAAAAGGGAGTACCATTGGGCAGTTACGTCGTTCCGTAAATTTTCATTAAGAGACATAATAACGAGTGGTATTGGGTTTTAATCGTGTTGAAGTGACAACATTTTTGTGCGTACTTTCATTAAAATCAAAGAAGAGCTTAGTAACAAAACATTATTTCTCTTTTCTTTGTTGTTTTTTTCGTCTGGAAATTATCACAAATTTAATCAGAATCATTTATGTGACCACTTTTTATCATTGTACTCTGTTGTAATCAAAGATGTGCGATCTAAAACAAATCATTCTTCTATGACTTGTAGTTGAATAGATTGTGTATGTTGATGCCAAACTTAACCAGAATTAAATAAGTTCTACACAATCGTTACTATCCAACATAATCGCACATATAGTAAATCATTCTTCTTTGACTCAAAGTTTGTTTCGATCTTGACTTAAATACAAAATTTAACAGTGACAGACACACAAACGTAGTAAACGCTTTGTCTACTCTAAAACTTCGTCTTCCAAAGGGATGATAAAGAGTGATAACTTTAGATAAAAATTTTAAACTTGGTCTGGAAAATAGTGCTGTCCATTTGTAAATGGACGTGTGAGTTTTTGAGCAGTAGAAAAATTAATTTAAACTCCTTGTTTTGGATATTTCTGGTGCCAATTGTTTTCAAGATTTTCATTTGTTTGTTCTTCAAAAGGATTTAGAAAACAAAGATAATGACTATTTGCACATTGTATGCATAATTTGATTTTGTTTATGTGTCCTGTTGTGACATCCTGATTTCAACTCACTGAAAAATGTCGAGGGTCAGCAGAAAATTATTCATACATTTTTACACCAAAGGTTTCAAAGGGATTAAACACGATGAAATTTTAACCAAAATAAGTATATAAATTCATATAAACAATGTTGGATCTATCTATACAAATTACAGGAAAAGAATGTATTGTGTCTCTGAAAGATGAAGAGACAAAATATACGTTAGTAGTAAATGGTATAACAGTAACAAACAGGTCAGTTAACTTTTTTTATGTAGAAAAATCTATTACATACGTTACCATAAAAGACGCTCCATATGAACTTGACGATTGTTATATTGTTGCACAAATGATTAGACTTGGTCAAATTGTTCCGGCTCTGTCAAAAGAGGTTATATAAAAGGGAACGAAATAGAAAATTGGTCACGGTATATCGATATATTGAACTGAGAGCCTGTTCTTCCTCTCAGAACTAGCCTAGGCCGATTTGAAGTCCGCTTATTTGCTGACAATAACCGTACACCATGCTTTCATTTTAAGTTGATCGGTCATTCCTCATATCGATGTAAAGATCGTACAAAAATTATGAATGAGCGAAGGTGCTATAACTGTGCTGATATTGGCCATTTAGCTAATGCTTGCCCAAATGAACCGCATTGCTCTTACTGTAACATACAAGGCCATCCTAGACGAGACTGTGAGAGTTTTAAACAAGACCAAGAAAATCAAGGTTATGTTAAGCATGGTCCAAAGACCAAAAGTGACGAACACTCAAATTCACATTCAGTTTGTGATAACGATACATTTTCCAAAAGTGGGAAATTTGACACTTCTGATACTGTAAATGTCCTCATCCAATTGTTCAAGACTCGGCGAAACTAATGAAAATTTAGTAAATGCCTCGAAATCAGGTGTAAATTTTGAAAATTTCACACACATTTTAGACCTTGCTGTTCAGAAAACAGATAGTTTCCAAGTAAATAAGGTTGCTATTTGTCTCGGGACAAATGACATTAGTAAACATAAGGATGATAGTGACGAAATAAATTTACTAGTGACAAAAGCAGTAGCTCAAGTAAAATCCGCCTATCCAGAGTCTCAGGTTGGTCTCTGTAGCATCATACCAAGGTAATAGTGCTCAAATTAACAGATTAAATCAATCCGCAACAAGTGTTAACAAGTTTATAAGAAAATTGTGCGCTCGCAAAGGCAATGTAGAGTATGTTGATTAGGAGAAACTGTTTTTTAAAGGTGGCACAATCATCAGATCTTTGTTTGACAAAGCCGAAAACACGGGTGTGCATATAAACACTGAAGGCGCACAAAACATAAAGAGAAAACTTGGCGATTTCTTTCATTCTTCAAAACCGTGCGTACAGGAACTACACACACCAACAGACGACCATAGACGTAAGATAAGCGATGGAACAACAGCACCTGCCTCTGCGGATAGAATGAGCAAGCGGTCCAATACTGAACCTAAAAAAAGCCTAACTCAAAATATGTCAAATCAAACTTTAGTTTGTTAACTATAAAACAAAAACAAAAAAAAGGGGAAAAAATGCATGGCTGAGTTTTTAAAATTTTGTAAACATGCCCACTACTTTAAACATCATATTAGTATATTGTTCCTATTGATTGTAGACTAGTGTTTATTTCATATATCATATGTATAAAAAGAACTGTTTAAGGAAAGTTGAGCAGTTAGTCAAATTATTTAATATTTATGATAGACTGCTATGTTTTACCAAATACGTTAATGTAAATATATTATATGTCATATTTAGTGTATATATTGTATTTGTTAAAGTTTACGTATAGGTGATTACTTTTCATGAATTTAAAAGTATATTGTTTGGGAACAAAAGTAAAGATCATCACGTGTCAATGAACGTTACATCAGAGGTAAACAAAATTACCTTTTCAAATTAAAATACAATATGTATAAAAAAGCATCAATAAACGTAAATGGTATAGAAATATTATAGAAAGGTGCATTAGTTTTTAATTGGATTGTTTCACAAAACATAGATCTTGTTTGTTTACAAGAAACACATTGTACACAGGACGAAATTTGGCTTTGGAACAAAGAATAGAAAGAATAGGGTACACTTAGTTTTGATGTCTCAATGATTGACGACAATTGAATAATGAAAATGGGCGAATTTAAAAATGACACTGCGGTGTACCATATATTTAATTTGTACACACCAAATAAGGGTTCGGAAAAACCTTTTTTGGGAAACCTGAAAAACTATAAAAAGGACTTGTATTCTGATGATTGCACAAATCATTATAATATTTTCTTGGGAGATTTAAATTGTGCGTTAGACAGAAAAACTAGGTAGGGCCCCTTCGCATCAAAATGATGATACAGGATTAAACGAGTTGAAAAGTCTTCTATTGAATTGTGATTTAGACGATATATGGCGGTCTACATTTCAAACAAATAGACGGTATAGTTTTCAAAGAGGCAATTCAAAATAACGAGAAGATTATATTTTTTGTACGAAATCTCTTAGCTGCAAATTTTAAACACGCGTATAATCACATTTCCATTTAGTAATCATGATATAGTTACTTCAAAAATAAAATTAGATGATATTGAAAGAGGACCGGTAATGTGGATTATGAATCTAAATACAATAAAGACAGATGAATTTTCAAATGCATTTAAAAAGTTTTGGAAAATTGGGTGAAACGTAAGAATCGATTCCATAGCATTCAAGAGTGTAGGGACGTAACATAATCAAATATTAGATTTCTGACCATGGAAATAATTAAAAAAAACTAAACCGTTCATCGAAACGAAATAATTACATTGCTTTAAAAACAGGTTGAAAAAATTGTATTTTTTTTTAGCTTACTACAAGAATTTTTTAATGATACTATATTGAGTAACTCTCAACATAAGGGGGTCTTAACCTTACTATATAAAGGAGGAGAAAGGGAAAATATAGAAAAAAAACGGAGACCACTAACTCTACTAAAATGTGATTACAAAATTATTGCAAAGATTCTATCTGAAAGACTTAAGATAGTACTGCCTAAAATTATTCATACCTATCAGAAAGGGATTGTTAAAGATAGAAATATAAGCGAGGCTAACCGAATGATTCAGGACATTATAGAATATATTGACATCGAAGAAGAAGAAAGTTTTATATTATTTTTGGATCAACAAAAAGCGTTCAATAGGGTTGAATGGGAATGGATAGATTTGATTTTGGAGAAATATGAATTAGGCGGGAAATTTAGAGCATGGATAAAAATGCTATTTTACAATTCTACTACATGTATTAAAACAAATGGATTTGTATCAATATACTTTTCGATTACTCGCTCAGCTAGGCAAGGGTGTCCAATAGCGCCTCTCTTGTTTATCATACAAGCTGAACCCATGGCATGTGCTTTTAGGGGTAACACTAAAATAAAAGGATTAAAATTACCTGGTGAGGGAGGGAACTTTACAGAAACTAATATGTATGTTTACAGATGACACCCAGGTATTAAATGAAAATGAAAAATCTGTAGAAAATACTTTTAAAATTTTGTCTTTATACGAAAAAGCTTCGGGTTCTAGAATAAACTATGACAAAACAAATGGATTACTTTTAGGGGCTTCTAAAAGAAACCGATTTAAATTTGATGAAATCAAATGGATTACAGGCAATGTTAAAACATTAGCGGTGTGTCATGGTTATGAAATAGATCACGATGATATTAGGAGAAAAATAATAGATACTGTTAAAAATTGTCTACACGTATGGAAAGGTAGGAAGCTTACATTTACAAGTAAAAAACTTATAGTAAAAAAAATGATACTTTCTCTCTGTTCGTACGAGATCGAAATACGAGGAATTCCAGATTAATATACTAAAGAGCTAAATAATATAATTTGGAACATTATATGGGACAGAAAAGTGAATAAGGTAGATCGAAATGTCTGCTGTTTGAATAAACTAAAAGGGGGATGGGAATGGTAAGGAAAGAAACGTTTATAAAAAGTAAACAAACACAACTTGTATATCGTTTTATTCAGGAGCCATTGGAAAGCTGGAATGCGGTCGGTAAGCATTGGCTGCGGAAATTTGATAAAAAATATAATGATGTCTTTTTGTATGTAACTGTTCAGCTTTAAATGGTTTAGATATGAAGCAATGCCACACGTTTGTCAGAAAATTATAGATACGTGGTCAGGATTCATTCAAAATGTCACCTTCAAATAAAAGTTATATTTTAAATACGAAAATATTTGAAAACTCTTCTATTCGTTTTAAAAATAAACCATTGTATTTCCGAATTTAAAAAATTTAACAGGCAATTCCTACAGATTTCGTGCTAATTTTGAAATCTTGCGGAAACCAGAATTTTGAATTATGAAAGTAAATTAAAGATATCAAATGACCTTGAAATCATTAACTTAAACAACCAAACAATTAAACCACCAAAGTCAAATCTCAAATATATTCGTACGGTTTTGAATAAAGATGTACCTCCAAAATGTCAAATTAATTGGGAGGAAATATTTGGAACTAATATACCTTGGAAAAATATGCGGTCGGGTTTAAAACATTTGAAAATTGAAAATAAAATAAAAGGATTTTAAAGAAGATCCATGCATAATATTTTATATACTGAAGAAAGATTAAAAAAATGAAAATTTCAAATGAAAATACATTTGTCAAAATGACAGTAATATAGAAACCCTGCAACACTTATTTTTTAGTTGTAGTACATAACAGTTAATTTTTAAACATCTCCAAGAAATACTAATCAAATCAAACATAGGAATGAATTATTCTTTTGTTGAAAAGGACATTCTGTTAGGTAAAAATACGGGAGAACTAAAATATGATAATTGTTTAAACATGATTAACATATATTTTAAATGGACACTATGGAAAATTAGGATTTCAATAAAACTTTACAAAACTCCTAAAACACCGCAAGATATTTATGACAAATAATCTAATATTAGTTCTTCTCTTGAAAGGCGTTGACATCATTGATAAGACAAAATTGGATTCGGTAATCATGAAAATTTAGACAGTAAATATAGTATAAAGTTAAAGTGCATTTTTCATGGTTTATCGTATAAGAATATGATAATCGATCTGATCAATTTATACAAACATAAAAAATATATATACAAAAATTAAACTATCATGTTTGAAGTAAATGCACATCTTGTGTGTGGGTATCTTATTATTTACATGAACTTACTATTTTGAAATTAAAGTATATAGCTGGTAGATGCTCTAATATTTTGTACACCAATTGTAAATCCACGGTAAAAGGTGGACTACATTTTATTGCCTTCTATTTCCCCTGGATAGATGGTTCATTTTGGAAACAGGGACCCTTAGTCTGTCCCTGGACGACTAAGGTAATTGTATACAATAAATATTTAGGAATGAAACGTTTAAATATGTCTTAAAAAGAAAAACTGGGTCTGGAAAGGGAAAATTTTGCTAATGAAAAGGCTATGCTCATATTTAGAAGACAAACTGTTTACGTGGTAAAGAGCTTGTATAAGTTGGATACACATGATGTAAAGTTATGTTGAACACCTACACTGAATTGCTTTAAACTGCATTTTTCGTATCATTTACAGTCTTAATCATGTAAAAATGTATTATTCTGAAAATCAAAGACATAGAATGGCTCTACCATTACGTATATAAACTAGCAATATATAGGACAAAGGTCTAAAAGACAGCTTTATTCAAAAAGTTTAAATGCTTCTTAAACTTAATATTGACTATAAAGTTGCACCTTGCTATAGGTATGTGGTAGGACATGGACTGGAGGCATATAGGATACAAACTGTCATTTGATATTTCATTGTTATTTATCAGTCTTTAACTATATTATGCCATGCATATTTCTTAATACAAACAGTACTAGTTACTCCATTCAATGCTTAGTTTCATCTTTTCCGCGGCATGAACTACCCGTAAATTGACAAAATAATGTTTGTTTAATTTGCAAACAATAGCAAGCATTGTGTTTTCTCAGTGATTCAGTTTTCAATCAAATTGCCTAATTAACACGACTTCAATAACTGTTTTAATTTGTTTTCGGGGCATTATCATTTATTACTGAATTCTGCAATTTCCGTAAAATTAACGAAGATTACCGAATCTGAACCACCACCACCATCACATACATCACTCATCATTACCATCACTGATCATCATCTTAATCAATAACACACGTATATTGATGTGACCACTGCATATAATTCTATCACGACTGCATATATCGTTGTGACCACTGCATATAATGTTTCAACCACTGCAGTAATATTTTCTGGTGTTTTTTTGTTGCTTGTCATTTAACTATTGGCTTCTAGTTATCATCACCACTCAATTTTTTCTAATGTAATTTTTTAAATCACACTGCCGGTAAAAAAAAATCCGAATATGGTGAAAATTTCAACAATGAGTCCTCAATCCATATCTTTGATTTAGAGTTTTAGATAGATTGGTTAAAACAAAATAAAATTACTGAAGTACTTAAACATTTTTCAAATTATTACTATTTGGCTGAAAATTCATATTTATTCACAGTCACCACCACATGTAAACAAAACGGTGCACGGAAGACCCGATTTTCAGATTAGCAACGACCGCGACATCCTCTGTATCTGTATGAATGCGTTGTCGATACCAATTCTGGCTTTAATATAACGGGTTGAGAGAGCGCGCCGACTACAGTGTCCAGTGGCGGATCCAGAAATTTACATAAGTGGGGGCCCATTGACTGACCTAAGAGGGGGCCCGCTCCAGTCACGCTTCAATGATTCCCTATATAAGCCACCAATTTTTTTCCCAAAAGGGGGGGGGGAGATTCTTTACTTGCTTTTCCACAATATTTGTTGCGTGGTATTCTCAGAACTTCTTTGCAGTTATGTGTCTCTTAGAACGTGCTTTTTGGAGAAATTCGTCTGGTTCAATAGCGGGAATCTAGCTTGTTCGTCTTGCAATTGTCTGGAGGTCTTGTAGTTCCAGTTTGGCAAGCATATTGGAGACACACCCGTCCTCTCTTGACTTGTAACCTATGGTGATAAATCTTTCCGCTTGACGTTGTATCCTTTGTAGCTTATTTATGTTTGTTACCGTGTAGGGCTCCCATACTATGGCTCTATATTCAATCGTTGATCAACGAGCGAGATGTAAGCTGTTTTTTGCAATCTTGTGGGCAGTATTTCAAGTTTCTTCTTTGAAAGCCTAGTGTTGAATTTACTCTCTTTGTCACGTTTAATATGTGGGTGGTCCATTTAAGAACTTCCAAAATGTGTAGGCCTAGGTACGAATTATGCTTGACTTGTTGTAGTATGTGTCCATTTAAACTGTAGATTTTATGGCTTTTGTTTCTGATACTAAGGATGTATCATGTTTTGGCATTGAACCGCATTCCCCAGTACATCCATAATGTACAAGCTTCTGACAAAATGATGAGGCCTTAGAAAGAGTTATTTAAAAGTTATCCTCTGTGTCCCTTCGCCATTCATTAGCGCCTGAACTAGGTATCATAAGAGTCAATTCTAAGCTCGTTCCCCTAAACACCTGCCTTAGTATATTGCACGTTTTACCCTCAATTAGTCTTCCTTTTTGCGCAAATAGTTATTTTATTGATTCGTTAACCATGTTAACCCCATCTGATAAGTTTGTGTGATCTTACAGTTAAACCTCGGTGATTAAGGCTGATCAATCATTATTCCTTATGTCAAAGTCACATCTTCAAATGCCATCAATGTCTTCCACGCAGTTTTTTTTTCCTTTTGAAGCAATCAGAGAACCATATCACAACTGGTAAAGACATGGAGCACAATAAGTGTGTGTAATCACTCATTTCCAGGTGCATTTGTAAATATATTTATCCAAAGCTTTTTGCCCTCCAAAACACAATCCATAGTTCGTCTACCCCTGTCACGGAATAGCGAAACAAAAACCACTATTCGAATCATAACTCGTGCAAGTTCGTGTTTCATTGCATCAGACACATGCACCATGATTCTATTGTCAGCCTCTTAATGTGAACATGTTGATAAACTTGAAATACATCTCGCGGTAGATAAGATAGAATATCCTGAGCATTTGTTATAAGAAGCAAGAGCTACATTTAGGGAAAAGGAAATACACAGACGAATCCAGAGTCAAAACAAGATTACGACAACAATAAAGATTTTTAAGTTTTTATTCGAAACAGCTTGCTTAATAGATTTTGAAAGAAAGGTAGTTGTAGCAACAATTACTCATGATGTTCTGTGCTATCCACCACATGGTGATGTTTCAAGCTTAGCATCATGTTCACGTAAAGAGGCTGACACTTATCAAGATGCATGTGTCTGATGCAGTGAATCACAGACTTAACTGAGTCATGACTTGAACATTCGATACTGATGTTGCTGTCATTGCGGTTTCGCTTCTTAGTGACATAGGGGCAGACAAACTTTGGCTTGCATTTGGAAGTGGGAAAAGCTCTAAATATATATATATATATCCATGACCTTTCAAATACACTAGGCATTGAGAGATTACACTGGAAAAGGAACTGCGTTGGTGACATGGATGGTGTTTAAAGATGTGACTCTATCATTTAGAATGATGATCGATCAGCCAACATCACCAGATATGGATTTGACCATGTCATTGATAGAACGATACGTGGTTTTGTTGTACGATCGAACAAACTTATCAGATGGGGTAACAAAGCAAGAAAAAATGTGTTTTTGAAAGAGGAAATACTTATTGAGGCTATTCCCACGACTCGGTCTAGTCTTTTTCAGCAAGTAAAACGTGCAACATACCATGGCGGATGCGAATGAGTAACAAACTTGGTATTGGTTCCTTTGTTAACTAGTCCATACCTTATGAATGGCGAAGGGGAAATTATTATCCATGGGACCCTTTAGGACAACTCTTTGTGAGGCCTCTTTATCTGATCGATAGGAGCTTGTACATTATAGATGTAAGAAACAATACCACGATCTTTGTAAATTTGGAAAATGAGATCTCAGATTGTGAGTAAACATGTATTTGCGGCCATAAATAAGTCATTCTAAAGATGTTTAAGAACTTTAGTGATTTTTTTTAATCAATCTATTTAAAACTCTACATCGAATATATGGATTGAGGACTCATCTTTGTAATTTACGGTATATTGATTTTTTTACCGGAAGTGTTAATTTTGTATTTAAACATATGAAGCTGAATAGAATTAGTGGTTTTGAGGATGACTTAAAGCCAAAAGTTAAAGACAAGCTAAAAAAAAAACAATTTTATTTACAGTTTGAAAAAAGTTGAATATAAAAAGGAAAAATTATCAATATTTCTATGTCCGCCATATTTGATATTACCGGAAGTAAGGGTTTTAAAAACATATGTCTTATACATTGTATCCATGAGAAGCCTCAAAGAAAGGTTCCTGCACAATGTCATGATAGTAGCAATACTTTTAAAACACATTTCCTAAAAATAAGCTTATAGTAGTACTATATCCGCCATGTTGGATTTTACCGTAAGTAAGGTTTTTGAAGACATCTTATCTATATCATTTATCCAAAAGTAGTACAAAATAAAGGTTTGTACCAAATATTATAGTATATGATAGTAGCATGTTAATTACACCTTTTCACATACTAGCCTTCAATATTGGGCTAATTTAAGTATGATGTCCGCCATTTTGGATTTTACCGGAAGTGATGCATTTTCTTCAAATGCCTCCCTATCTGAAATAAAAGAGAAATAGTTGAGGAAGGTCCACATGGTCTTTGCCAAATTTCATGCTTGTAGCAGGATATGCACAATTTTACTACATCAATGGTTCTCTGAACAATTAGTTTTTAATATTGTTCTTACATTTCTTCTGAAAAAAAATCCACATGTTTGTTATTAGTTATACTCTGAAACTAAAAGTCCAATCGACCCCTAACTTTGCAGTCAGCAGGGCATACATGTACTAAAAGTTCATAAAACAACGTGGTGCAGATATCTCTCATGAAATTTCCTAGAAAAAAGAAATGGCAATGCCGTAAAAATCGCTTGCTAGGTCCGTAAATCTCAGTGAAATCCTACAATAAAATGTCCGCTCCTAAATTGAAATACTAATTATAATCTGTGTTACAAACAGGTGCTGAAAAATGTACATTATCATAAAATAATCCTTAAATATGTTTTAAAGTTACACAGGATCAATTAAAGCGAAAATATGCGCTGCCGAAAAACTGCGATCAAAATGTCAATTTCCTACAATGACAAAAGAAATTACATTGTGTGCATTCCGTCTCTTTACATGTTGTCTGTTCGACGTCCCCAACTCAAAAGGAACAAATATACAAGTATATATAAGTTTTCGTTATTATAAACCCGCGTCACGTGATGTCTCCTCAATCTGGCGCGAGAGTCGCGCGCTGGACCTGAAATAAAATAAAAACTTTCGAAACTAAACATGAATCTTCTCCGGTAACACAATAATATAGACCCCTTACAAAAACAAACAAACAAACAAAACACACACACACATAACGAACAGTCATGTTTCAAAGGGGGGAAAGACCGTTTACAATTGCTTTTTAAAAGCAATTGATTTATATTTTCAATTGCTTTTTTTGTTTGTTTGAAGATTTTTTTGGTCAAATAATCGATCACAGATATAATTTGTTTCAAAATGTTTAAGATCGTTAAACAATATCCTAAAATTCATTACATGACGTCAAAAAGTATATCGGTAATTAGATATTCTAAAAATAACCGTGCAATATGCTTTTTGCTATCCGCCGTTTTCTCTCTACCTTCAAAAATATAGTTTAACATGTCACTATCCCTAAACTAATCAAATTTGTTAATACATACGAATTAATAATATTAATGTATATTACGATATGACCAACGATATAATGTTGTGAACACTGCATATCGTATTGTACTACTGCATACAATGTTGTAACCTCTGCATATAATGTTGTGACCACTGCATATAATGATTGCACGGCTGCAATTAATGTTGTGACCACTGTATAAATTAATAATCATCAACATACATGGCGTTCAATATACATTTTTCATTAATCTAAGTATCTCACATATCAATAAAGCTATTGAAGGAACCGCGCTAAATTTACGTTTGTTATTTATGTTCATTATTCCATGTTCAACAATGAATAATATAACAGTTTCTTATTCACTATTCAGCGTTCAATGATGAATAATATAATCAATGCGTGCCGCAATGCCAATAATATAGAGCCGTGGTGGTTAGTGAATCGGATTATTAACACAAAGGTTCCTGGTTTGATTACTTTTCCGGAATGATATTTTCATGGACTGAAATTTCGGCTGTCCCTTGACACCAATTGCAAGTATGGTCTTGAGGACACGATGATAGTCCGTCGGAAGGGAACGGTAAATGACTGACCCGTGTCAAAAGAGACATACCTCTTGCACGTTAAAGAAACCCTTGTAGATTTCGAAAAAGATCAGGGTAATTCCGCTACAACGCAACACTCGCACTCGCAAAGGGAAAAGGGATCAACATACGTTGCAAAACTTGTATCCCAATCCACTATAAATAAATATGTTTAAACTTAAAGGGTGCAATTTTGCACATTTTGAAATATACTGCAACGACCATTCAGTTTCCAAAACTGATGCGTCATCCGAAAGATTATCGATATAGGAACACACTGTATATAATTATTGTGTGCCGCAATCACCATTATAGGAGTCACGGAGCACCTACATGCCAAAATACGCGTGAACATTCAGACAAAAGTTTTTATTGAATAATATAATGTATATTTTGAATAACGGAACGGACTGTTGCGGCCCTTCAACTCCTGCTACAAGGAAGTACACCACTAATGCAAGTCCCCATTGATTTCTATGTTAAAATTCCTTAATTTCAAACACGCACAGCTCTTTTGTTTTAAGTTCAAATACAGTGACAATCGTAGCATGTCAAAGCAACACTTTATGGTGTCTGGAACTGAAAAAAAACATACCTTAAAATGGCATATAAGAAAGAAATGGTTTCCCGAACTTCGGATATACCAACACTGGTTATTCAGATTTGACATTCAGCAAAAGTACTCTTTTTTTAATTTTTGCAGTTGTTTAATATGCAAAACTATGAGTCAAAAAGTGTTCTAAATGATTATCAGTCATTCAGCTTTCATTTGATACCAACAATACCTAAATATTCTACATATTCTAAAAGTTACACTCATGCGTAGAAAGCGTTTTGTGTTAAATATTTACTACTTTCTGGTATGCGCTTTCTGGCCAAGGCCGTATAAGCCGTGGTGTAGTGGTTAGTGCATCAAAATACTTACACAGATGTTCCTGGTTCGATTCCCGTTCGGGATGAAAATTTCAGGAACTAAATGTTCGGCTCTCCCTTGACACCATTTTCGAGTATGGTCTTGAGGAAACGATGATAATCCATCAGAAGGGGACGATAAATGACTGTCCCGTATTAAGAGAGAGCTGTATCTCTTGTACGTTAAAGACACCATTGTAGATTTCGAAAAAAGAGTAGGCTAATGCCGCTACAAGGCAGCACTCGCACCCGCAAAGTGAAAAGGGATTAATATAAGTTGCAAACTTGTTTCCCAATCCACTATAAATAAATATGTTTAAACTAAGGCCGAATTAGTGGTATTACACCAAAAAAAAAAAAAAAAAAAGTATCAATAAAAGAGATACCTTATACATGTTATACGAAATATATTTGAAAGCGTATCGATAGAGGAACAAAAGGTATATATTCAATTTTTGAGCCTACTGATTTTTGAATATGTGATTTCGGTGCCGTATTTACAGTTATTATTTGATTACCAGACAACAGATTTTTTTTTTATTTACTATGGAGTAATATACCGTTGTAATTGACCCCTCATTGAATATACCCTTATTCCATGTTAAGAACGCAATGTTTTGCTTTAAACAATGCTTACTCCAGCAATATAAAACTGACGAGGCAATGGATTTGGAATTGAGTGAAATCAATGCGTATAATAAAAAAGATTATTGTTTTTTTCTTATGTTACAGACGATTGTTCCGACCTTTCAAAATGCTTCAACTCGGAATTTGCTTCGCTGTAATTGTAGAACTGTGCAATAGCTATTAATTAGGGCAGCGTATATAATCCATAGTCATAAAGAACTACCAATCAAGACAATGGGTCGAAACGTGGGTGTTTCCATTTGGTAAATTTGAATGCAAATACATTTCCCAAAACTTATTTCAAGCCTTCTTTTCTTATAAGAAAGATAATATGCTAGATATACTTACTGGAGGTAAGATAAGATGATTGAAGCTGTTTATTTTTTCTCTGATGATTTTTATGTACGGTTCAGCTACGTTTATCGACCGGTTGTATGTATCCCTTTTGACACTTATTACGCCACTATAATAGCAGACTTGTTTTTGTACTGTTATGGATCACAATTAATTACCAATATCAGTAAAGACCCGTCTGAATTGCATTTAATGATAAAGTCAACAACACCCACCGTTATCTTTATGATATTTTTCTCAATATACTGCCGACATTTACCCAAAGAAACATACTTTTAATTAATCAAATCTTAACGGTAATAACTATACCTCCTAGATTTAGATATTTCAGTTTTAAACGGAAAACTTCACACAAAAATTTACGACAAAAGGGACGATTTTTCGTTCCCTATTTTTATTGTTCCATGTTTGGATGGTTGTGTTCCTTTGGCACCATCTAACGATGTTTCTATTTCGCAGCCCGTTTGCTAATCATGTATCTGTTGTGACAATTTTGATTTTAACGAACGTAATCTATGTATAACTGGTGAATTATTAAGCCAGTGGTTTCGTTCCCACAAAATACTCAAAACCTTAACTAAATTCTTCCATAAATATTTAGTTTTGAAGTTCGGTTGCACATTAATTTCGTACATGTAGAAAACTTATTTTCAAACGGGATAGCACATCCTAATATTTACAGCAATTTTGTGTACCGTACCCGGAAATTTAGAAACGATCGTGATACTAAAAGGTTACTAATTCCACACTGAAATTAGATAATTCAATATTGTTCTTTTATTGTATCAATATTGATTTTGTTATCAGTAAATTAAAAACAAACTAAATATAACTAGTATGTTATATACATATACACATTCATGGATCTGCAATCTTGAAACTGCACAAGGTCATGTTTTTCTCTGACTGTTTATAACGTCTTTACATTACATCCATCAAATGATGGATGTGTAATGATTGATAATTCAGTCGTAGATGTTGTACTGTTATAACACATACTGTACCAGGTTAAGGGGAGGGTTTGGATCCTGGTAACATGTTTAACCTAGCCACATTCCGTATGTGTGTTCCTGTCCCAAGACACCTGTAATTCCGTTGTCGTCGTTTGTTTATGTGTTACATATTTGTTTTTCGTTCATTTTTTTAACACAAATAAGGCCGTTATATTTTCTTGTTTGAATTGATTTTCATTGTCATTTCGGGGACTTTTATAGCGTTATTGGTTTTCATAAGGCCGTACAGTGACTTATTGTTGTTCATAAAATTGTAAAATGATAAGTCAGTTAGAAACATTGAGGTATTCATTAATATTTTAATGGAGTTTAAAGGGACAAAAGTCTTAATTATTTTTTTTCAAAACCTAATCAAACTCATGTTGTGACTTTTTTGTAGCTTTTATTTATCTATTACTTCACCCCATATCTTATATTCTCTTTATTTTTAGAGTTTTTATAATGAACATCAAAAGACCTGATGCAGTGGTCAACCAGGTAACAAAATATTAATTGTTGTTTTTAGAAATTACTACATAATTGTTTCAGTAACAAATACAAAATATATCAAGGATGGCTCATACATATTTACAAACATAGTCAATGGATCAATATTTATGCGTGCTATTGATGATTGGTATTTGATATCTTTTTTTTTTAACATTCTTAAATTCATCATTGCATTCTTTGCTGTTTTAAGAAAATACGTAATGTGCAGCATACTATCAAGTATCCCTGTTACACACACTTATTACTGAATATCCAGGGAGAATATACAATAACACTTATTTAATTTTATATATAGTTATTTAATACATTTCTATTTTTTATAATTACTTCATTAATAAACATAGTATCATATATAATCTTATTGAAGTATTTCAAGATGTCACAGACGCTGTGGTGTGAAATATACGGAAAAAAATCCGTTATCGGTTATTTTAATACAATTTTGAAACATGTGAAAAAAAATTAATGAGATACAGCGTTGTTACTATTTCTTATAGTTTTTGTTAATTCATACCTTTGTATCTTTACAAGCTTTTGGAGGTGTTTGTTAATACTAAAGAATGATAAGTTACATATTTTTTTTGTTTGTTTCTTATAAGCTTTTGTCATGAAGTTTAATTTACAAATTTGACCCTAATTTCACTACTAGTGACCAGAGACATGTACTCTCTGTTGTGACCTTTATATTTATAAACATTATAATTATACTTATTATACTTATATATATATATATGTTCTTAGGCGGTTTCACATACAAAAGAAAAATATCATTAAACACATGAAAATGTTCAAAGCTTTGTTTAACAGATATGATAAGATACATGTTGTACATTATCTAATATTTTTTGTCTACAATACATTTACCCACCCCCTCCCCCTCCCAAACCCTTTTTTGTCTTTTTAATTTAATGTCATACTTCACGTGCATACATTCATAACTTACATACCTACATACATACATGAATACACGCTTACAAATGCTATAGTTACATACACATGCTACATACATGTACACATAAAAAGAGACATTTACATATATTTGCATACATACACACATATACATACAACATAGTAACATATATGTTTAATAGTACACTTGAAACATAGAAAATAAATACGCAAAATAAACATACTAGTACATGCATTCGTTTTTTTTCAAAAGTTAGTTTTATTTATTTCAAGATCTTCAACACCTTTTTTTAATATTTTGTTTCTTTCTATATCGGCCGAAAAATATAGTTCAACTGAACTTGAGATTTCATATTTACTCCTTGCCTTATTAATGAATTCATAATGTGATTTATAGACTGAAATAATATTAAACTCAGCAAGTGATTGAGTCCAACATAAGCATTATCATGAATTCTGTACGCTACATTGTATTACTAGAGAGTGTAGGCTTATTATATGTTTGTCAATACCTAGTTTGTTAAGTATATATTTCATTGATTTCCAGACGGACGGACGGACAGACGGACGAATGTTTGTCTGTAATACACATGCCCCTTAAGTATATAATATATTCCCCTGTTTATACTATCATATGTGTACCAAGTATCTTAACAATAGTAGCAAATGGGTTTTAAACGCCAAATAATAAATGACAATACTAGTCAATCTGGCCTGTTTTATAGAAGGAAATCAAGGGTTTAAGGATGCTTCTTTTTGTAGATTTTTGTGTTAATATTTCCAATAGAAAAAAACAAATATTGAAAATAGTCCGATGATTGTGTTCTAGCTATATAGATGATATCATAACCATTGTATTAAAGAATGTTTCACATACATTTTTTCTTTCAAATATATTCGTAGAATATTTATAGCACGAAACATAATGTATTCGCCTCAGATTTTTAGCTCATTTTAACATACATAAAACATATTTTATTACAAGTATTTAAAGTATATAAATTACTCCAAAACATTGATATTAGCAATCAATTCATATGAATTTCAAAATAAAAGATGGTTCTATTATGAATTGATATATATTTCCAAAAAAATAGGTCTGTGCCGTTCAATTTCTTACGAATACATTTGAATTTTACTCGCATGTGATGCGCGTGTTTAGAAGGTTTCATGATTTAAGTGTTCTTTTATAATAGGAGTGCATTGCAATCGTTTATAGGTTTTACCGCAAATCATACAACTAACAGAATGTGAATATCTAATATATCTGATAAAATTGAGAAAGGAAATGGTGAATATGTCAAAGCGACAACCACCCGACCATAGAGCAAACAACAGCCGAAGGCAACCAATGGGTCTTCAATGTAGCGAGAATTCCCGCACCCGTAGGTGTCCTTCAGCTGGCCCCTAAAATATGCATAATAGTACAGTGATAATGGACGTCATACTAAACTCCGAATTATACACAAGAAACTAAAATTTAAAATCATACAAGACTAACAAAGGCCAGAGGCTCCTGACTTGGGACAGGCGCAAAATTGCGGCGGGGTTAAACATGTTTATGAGATCTCAACCCTCCCCCTATACCTCTAGCCAATGTAGAAAAGTAAAAGAATAACAATACGCACATTAAAATTCAGTTCAAGAGAAGTCCGAGTCTGATGTCAAAAGATGTAACAAAAGAAAATAAATAAAATGACAATAATACATAAATAACAACAGACTACTAGCAGTTAACTGACATGCCAGCTCCAGACCTCAATTAAACTGATTGAAAGATTATGTCTTCATCATATGAATATCAGGTACAATCCCTCCCGTTGGGGGTTTAGTATCATACTATCATAAAATATATGAGAAGAACATAACCCGTGTCATGCCAACAACTGTTTTTTTTAGAAATAAATGTGTTTAGTTCCGATGCAAAGACCCTATCAGTGAATCAATGATGTATATAATTGATAATCTGAATCTTATATTTGTTTTATGTTGTACAGGATCTACTGAATGCGGTTCGAATTGGAGATGAACAGAAAGTTAGAGAGTTGTTAAAAGAAGGAGGAAGTGTTTCATATCAAGAATCAGTGAGTTGAATGAAGGAAGGAATCTTTATTACATAGGCAACGACATTTCTTTAGCATACTACAAGATATATACGTATACATATATGACAATGATGACAGACAACATAGAACAATTAAATAAATTGAATAATGTAGAGAAATCCTTATAATAACATGCATTACATATACACGTATTAGTTATACGTATCAAAAGGAATGTGTCGAACTACAGATTTAAATTGCTTGGTATTTTGGTTTTATATTTTATCTTGTTCCACAAATTGCTTGTATGTCGTGCAAAACTTATCAAGTTGAAACATTTGTCATTTTAAATCCTTGAATTTACATTTATATTATATACAGCATAACCTTCAATTATAAATTGCCCATGTTTGTTTTAGTAGGGCTAAGATACATGTTATATTGTGTTTACAATTATTTAAAATAAGAGCATGCCATCCTAACACTATATTTAATATAATTGTGTTTAAGTATGTAGACGTATCGAATCGATAATACTATAACACGATTTTGAATATTTTTGATCATCAAACCATGTTAATGATGTTTTCTTATCGTTCTGGTCTCAATTTACTCTTTCAAAAGAATTGTAAACTATTGTCAACTTTATTTAATTAGTAGGAAAAATTATAAGGCAGTGTTTTGCAAATAGTAATAGTTACATAGCGTGCTAGTGACCCAATACGGTATATATGGGGTCAGTAAATTCCATACGGGGTGAGACCCCATATATATCATATTACATCACTAGCACACTATGTAACGACTTTATCATACCGACTATCTTAATGTGTGAAATTTAGACTAGTGACCTATCAAAATAAGCAAACTTCAATACTGAAAACATTAAAAAACTACTTCATCCTATTAAAACAAATGTCAGCAATAAAAACTTGTTAGGTTTAAGTGTGTTGTATATATGAATGTCATTCAGTCTTGCTCATCAATTTCTTCGTCTGTTGAGATCTTTAAGATGTATTATCACCACTGTTTGTTTTTATAACGGGACGTCGTAACATCACAAATAACCGTGTATGAGATAAGACCCGCCTTCCTACTTACCTTATATGAAATATACACGTTTTCCACATAGATGCTTTTTTTAAAAAAACAAATCATATTCCTAGAAGTATATAGGAGGTAAGATACATATATATGTAAACCTCAGATCTATGTACAACCTCAAATCTGTGTCCGTTTCTCAAATCTATGCCCCATCGTGACGTCAATCGCTAATCTATGTCCATAAAAAAATATTCGACCTCAAAACTGTGGCCAATTTTTAATCATGACATCATCCGCAAATCTATGTCCTTAAAAAAATAATTCGGCCTCAAATCTGTGGCCGATTTTTAATTGTGACGTTTTTCTCAAATCTATGTTCGTTATAAAAGAAAAGGCTTTAAAAACTGTGTAATGTTTTTAGCGGCATGCGCAAATTTATGCCCGTCTTAAAATTTCGGCCTTATATTTTTTTTTTTATTAAGTCATTTCCCATAGTTCAATATTAATTTGTTGGTATGTGTTTTCCGTGTGTGTACAAGAGCTCAAGTATAAGTAAATCTAGCAAGATTATTTCGCTTGTATTTAAACAGGGTCTAAGAAAGTTCCTGATTAAAAAATATTGTTTTTTTAAATATGGTCTTGTATGATTTTTGTTTTATTAAGTAATTTCTCCATGTTTGTGGTTAAAATCATGTGTGTGTCATTATTGTATGCCGTCTTCAAGAATTAAAATACACATTTTTTTCTAAAAAGACAGTAAACAATTACTATTTGTATCTGCCTAGTCTTAAAAATTAAAACAACTTCAGCCAAGTTTACATTTGTAAATTCTTTGCCGTTGTTACTCTGTAATATTCTTGGCGGACCATACAGAAATATATATTTTGAAGTTAGTTCCGCTACATGTATTGCAAATTTTCCTTTAAATGGGCCACCAAATGCCAAGCGAGAAAAGCAATCTACTATGTTGCAAATGTAGTTGTAACCTCTGAATGGTGGCATTTTTTTAAAAGTTTATTTGCCAACGAGTCGGCTGTTAGCATAAGTTGCAGGAATTGTGCGCCTTAAAACTGTTGTTTTGGGAATTTCTACTGCATTGTTACAGCACTGGCAGTTCACGTTTAATTTAAATAATAGTACCTTGGTGCTTTCTCTAACGACAGGAAATACTGCACTTCTTAAACAGTAATAAATTGCATCATATTTTCTATGGTCTTTCATGTGGTTTTTGTTAATTATGTGAATTAATTGCTCTTTGTCTAAACATTTTCTATGATTGCTATTTAAGTCTTGAGATTTTTTGTAGATACATTTAGATTCTTGATCATAAAAGTAAAGCGACAAAACCTTTTTACCATTCTGTCCGAAAACGGCACTCTCAATTCGTCAACAATTTTTTTTGCTCCCCAATTTTGATGTTCTTCTTTGGCCTTTGCATTCTGTACAATGTACGACATATCCGCCCAAAACGATTCTGGATTTGAATCCTTTGAAATACCTTTTTTGCGCTTATTTAATATAGTGTATCCTTCATTTGGAATAGTGTCCTGCTCCGCCATCATTCCTTTTTTGCAATGACGTCATATACTTGATAAAGTTTTGTTATGTTTTTACGTTGATGAAAGGACATAAATTGGAGCCAAATATTGCCATAGATTTGAGTAAATAAGGGACATAGATTTGAGATACTACAGGACATAGATTTGAGACAATACAGGACATAGATTTGGAACGTCTATGACGCAATATTAAAAAGGACATAGATTTGGGGAAAGGACATAGATTTGAGGCCGGACATAGATTTGAGGCTTACATATATTCTTACATTGATACGAATTGATTATCGGATTTATCCAATATTGATAGTTAAATTATAAATTTTAAAGTCCGAGCCTCGGCGAGGACTTTAAAATTGACAATTTAACTATCGAGATTGGATAAATTCGATAATCCACGAGTAACTTTGTAAGAATCTGTTTCTCTAATGTTTAAAAAACACATTTTTTTTTGTTAACCGAAAATCCCCTTCGAGTGCCTTTCAGATTGCACGAAGTTGTCAATTTCATTAACACCTGTTATAGCATATTTTGAATCATCCAGTTAGCTAAAAGGTCATGACCCTTAACATTATCCAATGATCTTTTGAGATCACTCGCAAACACACGTTGATTAAAAAAATGTATACAATGGGTTCGAAAAGGGTAAAATTTCCATAGAATTAGAGAAAATATTTTATTCTACCCTCTTATCCACGGACTAAAATCAAATCAGACTGAATAAATATTGAACACTGTTGCCTATTAAACGTAAATGTGATTGAGGACAAGGAATATATAATCGAATATTTATGATCTATGTTTTTCGGTTATCAAAATTTCTTAGTGCACAATATGTTCTTTAATACCTTTTAAATGCCTAAGGGATAATATAACGCAACACGCCAAGACAGAAAACGAAAAAGTCCATACTAAGGACCAACATCGGTATGCAAAAAAAAAGACACAAACCCCATAAAACACCGGTGGATATTGTTTTTTTATAACATACGTTGTCTCCTTCATCATAACATGTTACGTTGAACATGTTATGTGTTTCCCTATCCAACATTATGGTACTACATTTCATATATATGCAGGCGTCGACAATCAGAAATATAATTGATTGCCAGTGGTATTGATCTAGGTTATAATTAATCACACTTAATAAATATAAACATATTTGATTGTCAGACATCACTTTACTAATTTTACTGTACAATTTATGCATTCTGAAAATCTATATTTCCAAACTGACTGTTACCGTCGAATTGAATATTTAAAGTATAGTGCAGCCGTGGAAAAGCAATTGCCTTAAATTATAGAACATGACAAAAAAGACGAGAAAACAGAGTCAGGAATAAAAGAGCAAATTTACAGGTTAAAGCAAATACTTCGTACAATGTAATAGACAAACCCCACAAAAAAATAAATAAACTCCATTTGTTAGCTTTTATCTGCTAATCATTATTGTTATGACATTGTAGTCTATATCATTAAAAGGTTTGGTTATTACTTCCTCATGTATTGCCCAAATCAATCAACCATATAGCAGCATATGTTTAAAATTCGTGACGTTTTATTTTAGTTAATACTGAAACTCATTTTGCAGCAGTTATATTTTATGACATGCTATACTTTCTTTGTCTTTAATTGTTGTATTAACCTCATTATATGTTTTGTTTTATATCCAGTTTGGTTTGACTGCACTTCATTCCGCCATACAGAATAAACATATAACAGTCGGAAAGCTGCTTATTGACTATGTCAGCGATTTAAACTTAACGGATAGGGTAAGAGTATAAAAATAACACTGAACAAAATATTTTAATAACAGACATTACAGAAACGTATTTTACCACAACATTGTATCACTAAATAATATGTTAACGCATGTTTGCGCCTGTCCCAAGTCAGGAGCATCTGGCCTTTGTTAGTCTTGTATTATTTTAATTTTAGTTTCTTGTGTACAATTTGGAAATTATTATGGCGTTCATTATCACTGAACTAGTATATATTTGTTTAGGGGCCAGCTGAGGGACGCCTCCGGGTACGGGAATTTCTCGCTACATTGAAAAAGTGTTGATGACCTTCTGCTGTTGTTTTTTTTATTTGGTCGAGTTGTTGTCTCATTTACACATTTCCCATTTCCATTCTCAATTTTATTGTTGTGTGGTTTTCTAACCAGTATTGTGAAACTGCACTCGGAATCGCTGCTTGGAAAAGCTAACATTACCACTAAAAGTAAGTGATGCATTTTAGAATTACGCTGAACAATTATGAATCATATATCAATGCCTTACATGCCGTTACAAACTTTATTTAACTTATAAAGCATTTAGAAAATAAATAACCTTTCAGTGGTACTGTCTGTCTCATTTTAATCTTATAATTAATCGTTAATGTTGAAAGCCTTAATTCCTTTAAGTTATCATATGTTGATGCAATATGATGAATATTTCGAAATACTAAGGATTTTCTGATCCAAGGCATAGATTGGCTTAGCCGTACTCGGCACAACGTTTTTGGAATTTTGAATAGCCAATGCTCTTTAACTTTGTAGTTGTTTGGCTTCATCACTTTTGTTTTTATCTGAGCGTCACTAGTGAGTCTAATGTAAACCAAACGCGCTTCTGGTGTATTAAGTATATGCCTGATACCTTTGATAACTATTGATACATTAACCCAATCACAAAACACCACTGACATCTCATTTCCATTTTTTGTTTAAAAGATGAGTTTCGGTACAAATCGAATTGATCAGTTAAGAGTGTCAATTGAAAAAAATTGATTTGTAAAAAATCGAATAGTATTTCATTAGCTTTTATTGTAAGGTGCTGATTATTTTTTATATTTTCAAATCATGCTATTCCTATTGTTGGGTTACTCCTTTTAAGGTTGGTCTATTAACTTAATTTGTCCCTTCTTAATCATTAAGCATGATTTGTATATCAGCAATGAATTGTTTTCTTTGATAAACAGTGAATTATAAGAGCAGTGTTTTCACTTATGATATGTAGTTTTGTGTTTTATTGTTAAAAAAAACAGCAGTTACGTTAGAAATGGATGATAATTATATCATATACAAACATCGAATCGGATGTCTTTGTACATAAACCTTGCGTTTGATTATTAAAAAAAATTAAAGGGGTTGAGATGTTTAACTTTATCAACGCCGCATGTTGGCGTCTTTCCGAGTCAGGCATCCTATTAATCACATAATTGTATTATGTGCTAATGCTTGTTTAAGCGCGATGTCGTGAATTTGTTGACCGAATATCTAACTGCTAAATGACAACACATATATGCCAAGGGTAACATACAGTCCTGTACTCTTTCTTCTGATATGACCTTCCCATTTAAATGTCTTTATTGATCTTCAACTTCAACATGTTGCATCCGCGGTATTTATCAAGAAGCGAACCTTTTCTACATGTCATATTTGACCATCTTTGGAAGGTCCTTTGTGAACGAAACTCGCGTCTAGGGTACACAATTTGAATCCTGATATCTATGATGATTATCTTCGACTAACATGATAAAAACGACGGGTGCGCACCATTTTGAGGAAGGATCTTTTAAACCTAACGGGCTAATGATAACTCTCGATGTTTTTTTTAATACTAAATGTTGTGTTTTGTGCACTTTTACCTTACAACGGTTTAATTTACTTTTATTTTGCATTTTCAGTTGCTTTTCTACATATGAACCTGAATATTGCTTTTTAATCTTACATCTTTCTTTTAATTCATTATTTATTCATGTTAACATTTTATTTTTTATCTGTACAGAATGGTTGTACCGCACTTCACCACGCCGCATATCTATTTGCTAGCATACTTCATGATGTCAATAAAAAAGACAAGGTTAGTAGAAAATAAAGCAAACATCAAGTTTATCATATTTCAACCTTCAACATGACACAGTAAATAAAAATATAACTGTATCAAATGTGAATTTGGAAATTGCATATCTGTACAGTTTGCACTTCTGTAATGATAGACAAGGCAATTTCTTTAAAACGTTTTATTATGGCAAAAAAAAACAGTACCAATTTAACTAGCATTTTGCATTTTGTTATCCTGTAATAGAGAGTTCTGATATTGATTTACTGCAGCAACAGTGACTTTTGAGTTTAAAATATTGAAAACAGATATTTCTTCAAATCGCACTCTTATAAATTTAGACCATTTTCCGTTGGAAATGATTTTACGGATAAATAGCCGCCGTTACTCTAAAAAAAGACCCCCGAACGGAGAGTTTATACACGCTACTTTTCCAAAGATCACAATAAAGGACAATGTGTCATATTTTAAACATTTAACATGTAAAAGCCCCAAACTTCTAAGAATTTAAACACTTTCTTTAATTTTGAACTACATTGCACAACTTTCATTTTGGATCTTCACCATAATTTAAGTTTGCTGCTTTCCTTGTTCATTTATTTAAAAATAATGTCGCTATGAGATAAAAGACAGAGACCGTATCAGAAAAAAATCAATCTGAAGAGTTAAGCTTTTTTAACTGATTATTGTTTTCTTTTTCATAATGTACTGTAACACCATTGTGCCAGCGGGGAGGATTGAGATCCCAATAATATGTTTAAACTAGACATACTCTGTATGTATATGTCAGTAGCATGGCAGTTTACTGTTATACAGTGGTTTACTTTGTTTCTGTGTTAATTTTTTATTGTTAATTTTTTTAGTACATTTATAAGGCCTTTGGTATTTCGAGGATCTTATATCTGACTATATATACGGTATGGATCTTTCAGGACTTGTTGTGACCAAAAATTGTTAATTTCTGTGTTATTCGGTCTCTTGTTATAGTTATTCAGTCTCTTGGCAATCACATCTCCTCTTATTTTGTATATGAGTCATTAAAGTTAATGTCTAGGATGTATTCTATCTTCAGGAAATATTTATTAACTTTATATTTAAGGTAATGTCTAAAAGATCTAAAGATAGATCAGATTTGCTGAAATTCTATTTGTTTTATTTTCATCCAATCTAGGTTTGGATTGTCCTCAGGTATTTTTAAATGAATCTTGGTTTGTGAAACATCAGAATAAAAAAAAATGGAATCTACAGCAATGCGGGACGCTACTTTGTATTATATATGTAATGAAAATATGTGTTTAATCCACAATTGATAGAAAAAGAGTAAGGATTACACAAAACATGTAAACCTGCTGCATTTTAGCCCCTTTCATAATCGTGGGTATTGTTTTTATTTTGATGCATGTAATATGTTTGGCGTCCCTTTTGATGACCTGGTTCGTGCCCTTGGCATCTCAGGCTCTTTATTGGGGTTGTTGTCTCTTTGATTGCTGTTGTTGCTGGTGGAGATTTATTTCCCCGAGGGTATCACGAGCCCAGTAGTCAGCATTTTTTGTGCTGACATGAATTGTCATTGATATTGTTATTTTTATAAATTAACTGTTTACAAATTTTTGAATTAAAAAAAAACTAAGGCTTTTCTACCTCAGGCATACATTACCTTAGCTGTATTTGGCAATTTATTTTGGAATTTCGGTCCTCAATGCTCTTCAACTTCGTACTTTATTTGGCCTTTTTAACTTTTTTGGATTCGACCGTCACTGATGAGTCTTTTGTAGACGAAACGCGCGTCTGGTGTATACTAAATTTATTCCTGGTATCTATGATGAGTTAATTTTGACACGTTTCCCGTTTAATTTTGTTTTATTCTATGCTAATCAATAATTAAAAAAAATACCATTCATGTCAAGGAAAACATGATTAGTGTATGATTAATATTAATCATCATTCCCTACAATATGTTTCCTCAACGTAACCGTAAAACTCCTATCACGATAGCGCGAGCTTTGAGGAGACATGATCAACTTGAGGAGGAAATATCAGCAATTTCCCAACATGTATTCCATCATTGTAATGAAATCATGTCATTTACAAAAACAATTTTACCAAATAAATTACCCTTGGATACCATTTTTTGCATTGTGCAATTTTTATGTTGCCAAATTTAAATGTTATGCTTGAATAAGCAATAGTTAAAACGTGCCACAGTAGGACAACTGGATGTGCCTTTTTTTGACAAAATGTGATTCGGCGGCGCTAAATAGTTCTACGCCAAAAATTGAACTATTTGCGTCGGACGACGTCAACTGAAAAATGGCGCGCTTTGGTATTTTTTTTATGTTCTTTTTCAACAAAGTACCAACAATAAATATTGTTGATTGTAAGCATATCTAATTGAAAAAATATATGAGTTTACATATTATTTTTATTTTCGAACATCAAAATTAAATAGAGATCTTATTTTTTTATATCTGAACAAAGAATTTCCGATTTTTATTTTCCGCACTGTAGGATTAAATGACTAAATAAAAAATGGGAACAAAAAAATACCTATTCTTCGATATTCTAAACATTTGTACATCCTCTTCTCGCGAGTTTTTTTTTATCAAAATTTGTATAGAGCAGGGATGGTCAAGCCAGGGCAAACTTGTGTTCCCATTTTAATGCAGGGATCTCAATTTGTATAGGTTTATCCTTACTTGGTCGGTAAAGTTATAATAGGAAGAGTTTCTGTTTTTGTGATTCAATTCTTGAAAAAATATCGAAGCAAAATTGAATTTTACAACATTTGGGTAAAAGTCTAATTTACCATAAAAAAGGTCCAATAATTTTGGAATAGCTTAAATTCTAACATGACGTCCATCAAACGCTTTGAGTACACACCCGTGGTAAAATATGAATATTTTGACAGTGCTGTTCTGATTGTACTCCCACGTCAGATGCTTTTTTATGGATCAGGTACCCGACGTCATAGAAAGATGACGAACGAATATAAGCATTTTACGGGAAAATACACGCTTGTGAAACCGAAAATCATCACAGCAAGAAAACTTAAACAAACACTGCTAAAATCTGGAATACACCAATTATTTTCATACATTAATACATTTATGTAAATTATCATTTGAATTAATCCAAAACTGTCTAATTACGTTATTGAAAATAGTTTAAGCATGTCACTTATTCAGTTTGCTCCGTTCTTAGGGGTGCGTTTCTTTATGGGAACGGCAAATATTGTCATCCACTTAGAGCACTTCGATCCAAAAGAAGTGCCGTTATTATCCTATTAGAATCGAAATAATTCATGGAATGCTTGAATATATCGTGATTTTACCACGGGTTGTCCCTTTATGCCGATATTCTACATAAAATATTTTACGTAAAATATTTGTCATAAAGGGCCAACCTATGGGAAAATCACAATTTATTCAAACACCCATGAATTATCTCTTAATTAGCCCAAAGGTATAATTGAGCTTTCTTAAAATTACACTCATGGACAAGAAAAGGGAAACACATGAGGCCAGAGGGAAGATAAATTTCATGAAAACATCTGAATCAATAATCTGATTTTTTTACTAAATATGGTGAAATTTCGCTTGGACCAACAACAAAAAAACAATCTCCAATGCTATCTTCAACAAGAGAATAACAGCATCCTACATTTACTAAATCAGATAATAAAGGACATACCTCACCAGTATTAGAGACAATAAAATCAACACAGTCTCAATCAACTGTTAGTAATAACAGTAATTTTCTACCGCAATAAGTGGTCTTTTCACCAATGCAACATTTACATGATTTAATGGTGGAAATTTCAATTTTACCTTTAACAATGCGACATCATCGTCATCAGATCAACAACCCTCAGATGACAAAAAAAAAAAAAGAGAAATAAAGCGAAATTGACAGTAACAGTGATAGTAATTTCTAAAATATAATAATCATTCAATTCATTTTAAATCATTTTCAGATTAACCAGTATTTGTGGGATTATCCAATATTTTCATTACTCAGTATGCTTTAACAACTTTTAAAAAATAAACGCAATAAATATCTGACCAACACATGTATTTTATTTAACAAATCTAAATGCATTGCAAAAATAATAAGAATTTCTCCAGATGCTCTACAAATAATAAGACTCACTGTTTTAGTAATATACTAAAAGTATACTGAAAATGGGAAAACACATTTTTGTTTTAAGAAATTATGATTTAATGTATTTGCAAAATAAAGCGAGCAAATTAAGCAAAAAAGTCATCTTGCATATCAACCTATTATTACTAGTACTGTTTAAAACTTCAATTTTTTTCATGTAACCTGAAACCAGTCTGCCAAAAAACAAACAAAAAAACTAAGAAGATGCAATATAAAAACACCAATAAAAAGATTATCAACTTGAGATGAAAGCAAATGTACCTGTCCATCATGTATATTTCCTTTAACAATGATCAAAATACATACTGTGTAACAAGCTTTCAACAAAAGCACCAAAAACAAAAAGCTTTTGACGACTGATAATTCGGTCTTGCTTTCTACATATATTGATATCAATATCAGTTGCAAGTTACAATGTGAACACTGGTATCAATCATAATGATATTGGCTATATCAGGGGAAAATCCATGGCTATATGTACATTAATCATTCACATGAGAGTGATTCAAGTAGACAAAATATAAAATGACTAATACATGTTCAATATGTTAAGATTCCATTCATAGTAGTTAGTGTGTCAGAAATCATTTCTGATATTCTTCCACAGTCATAATAACCTTTCATCATTACCGAATTGAACAAAGAAATAATACGACGGGTGCCGTATACGGTGCAGGTAATTTTTACCCTTCCGGAGCACCTGGTTTTAATCCCGGTTTTTAGTGGAGTTCGTGTTGTTTCTTATATTTATTACTTACTGTTGATGATAATGTCCTTTGGTTTTGTGAGTCTTTGTTTAATCCATTGTTTTGATTGTTATGGTCTTCCTATTTCAGTGTAACTAAATTGGAATTTGAATCTAAGACCTTCTCATAAAGAGATGCTCTGACCCCTGAGCTACGTAGTTCAATGCACTGAAAGCATATACATTTCTCTAAGAATCATAAACGTGGTATACCTTATCCATTTAACTCAAAGTTGCCAAAAGAATGATACATTAATATTAACGTACATGGACCAACAGTATGCTGCGAAGCAATATTGAAAAACATTTCAATAATTCAGGTAATCTGGTTCTGTTAATGTTCCTTTACATTTTTTCAAGGAAAAAAACACCCCCGGGAAATATGTTTCCTCAATTATAATTATATATAAGGCAAAGCACTGAAAGGAAATGGTACCAAATAATTTGAACCAAATACCGTCCCAATGCAATTTGGTGGGGAAGTCTTTACAAAAATAACACCTACCTTCTTCCATTTCCTCTCACGTATAAATAGCGGGTACAAGGTGTGATATGTCGAGGTATAATTACAAAAAAGACAATTTTACAAATACCTGTCTCTTCTAACGAATAGCAACTACTAAATATTTATGCACTCTCAGACTTCATACAAACAACATTTTGATGCGAGATTTCTGGATGTTTTTGAGTGCCGCGTATGCTTTGAAATTGTTCAGTAGTCAGCGAGAAGAAATTTCTTCTTCTGGTGATATGAAATACTTCGATCTTTTCATCTATCATTCAGCCTTTTTTTTTCTTTTTCTTGTATCATCTTTTAATATTATACATCAATATATGCATTATCATGTACACAACATATTTTTCTTCGTGTGGTTATTGGAAATATTTTACCCATCGTATTTTGGTTTTCAGCGGTTCAATATGTCAAAGACGTCTGATGCCTAGTAATAACAGAGACATCCAGTAATAACAATTCCCGCGAAATGATTAAAAAGGAAATTTTGATCAAAAACATTGCTTTGAAAGATGATAAAAATGTTATCTGAATGTGGATTGTATAGATATTGAAAGATATCAGCCCGCTGGGCAGAATATGAAGCTAAATAGCTCGGGGTATGACATTTTTCTATATCTACATATCAATAACCGGATAGCATGTACATATTAAACAAAAGACATAGACACAGATGTTTCTCATGCTACATGTTGACTTACCATCCCAATATTTTACAAGTTATCACAAACAATCCGATGAAATTGGAAAGGGATCGACACAAGCTTTTCGTAGATCAACATTCCTTCAAAGGTTCGCTATATAGAAGTGTTTTCAACTTGATAATTAAAAAGTTGGTTATTATGTTGAATGCATCTATTCCATCAAACTAGAAATAAAGTATACAAAAGATAGAATAAGTTGGCCTCATATCTTGACTCGAAAATGACAGTGAGTGTCAGCTTTTTCATTTTTTTTTTTATTTAATGAATTTGACTGTCCTTTTGATATATTTCGCCCAACCAGTTGTTTTTCAAACCACGCCTTTTTAGAAGATATTTCCTATATTTTGACGTTCTAAATACAGTGGTACAGTTTCAGCAGTAAAAGGAGTTCCAATGGTAAATTGCATTGTCGATATATATACAGCAATGCAAGATATAACTTTATTGGTGAGAGCTGATTTAACATCAACAGCAGCTCTTTGTCTCTGTACTCTTGCAAGAATACAACTGCTGTCTGACTTGTGAACTAATACCGAATACTAAAAGGGTGCCCAGACTTCCGAAAGTCCCTCCATTGGTACGGGAAACACCATATTTTGCAATGTTAATTGAAAGACTAACAATGATGTTCATCTTCAACAGTGTCAATTTGGTAAACAATATGTTGGCGATGCAGAACCGCCATTTCACAAATGAATGAACGGCGACTATGAATTCAAGCCAGACCTTCCTCTCAATCGACATTTGAGATCCACTGACAACACACGGACATATCCCAATCAATCGACCATTTCAATCAAAGGAAATAACACTGATTGGTCTAGGGAGGATGGCCTCGGGAAAGGGAAAGGATTTAAAGAAAATAATTATAATCATTATTATTATTATTATTATTATTATTATTATTATTATTATTATTATTATTATTATTATTATTATTATTATTATTATTATTATTATTATTATTATTATTATTATTATTATTATTATTATTATTATTATTATTATTATTATTATTATAAGTATTATTATTCTTGTGAGATTTGTTTTCCCATTACATTGCTGATGTAACATCTTAACTGTCATCAGCTTAAAAATTTTGGAATTGTACCAGATTATTTCGCAAATTACTATTTTTATCTAAAGTATAATCTTTGCTGAATATGTTGTAAATAGCAAACTGACCTACGTTATATTTTAAATTTAGAATTAAACAAGAGTATTTGTGTTCAATTTCAACAGTTGTTTAATTGTATAAATTTAAAGATTGTAATAGTTTAATCAGATTAGATTGATATGATTGAGTTACTAGTACATCATTATCAAATTGATTAAGGTTATCTAGAATCATCATTATTTATTGATACATGTGTAATTACAGTGAAACGTTTCGATTTTTTTGTTATTGGTGTGTTGTTGTTTTTTTTTAATTTATTTTATTCAGACATAGTCAATGGTTTCGTATTTGTTCTGAATTCATAATCTCTTTGATTTTCGACTTTCTTTGGCCTTTTTGAATATATCTTAATTTTACATGAGTATTACTGCAGAATCTTTTGTGTGCGAAGTTTGCGTCTGGCGTACGAAATATGAATTCTGGAATTATCTCACCTGTTAACTCATAAACGCATAACATTTCGAGCTCTTGTGAGTATATCACAGTCATGTGATTTTGACATAGATATCCCTTCGTTATCTTTCATTTTTTTCAACTATTAAAACATTGTAAACTTTAATCTGCACAGAAAGATGGAGCTGTACATCCAAGCATCAAATTTAAAGAGCTTAGAGAATTCACCACGATGCTAATTAAGGGTGGTATTGATCTCAACATTCAAGATAGGGTAAGTTGATGATAGATAATTGCGGTATGATTCAAATAAAGACAATTATTCTAACGAACTGGTAAAATGACTTTAATGGTTAAAACTATGAAGTTGCGAAAAAAGTTACATGTGTCTTTTGACATACGAATTTGCATTTATACACAGTTTAATTGTTTATTCATAATGTAAAACAAGGATTTTTTTTATTTTTTTCCAATTTTTGTCAATTTTCATTTAGTTTAGCGAAATTTTAACTAAGTTTTTAACTAAGTGGATACAACATTTGTAATTTAGATAACTTTGATAATCTCATGATTTTCCGAAAACAAAATGATTTAAACTTCTCTTTGTAAAGTTTCGAAGCCATTCCAAATCAGTATTTTTACAAATTATCAATGATGAGGATTTTTAACTTGCATTAGAGTTCAATGAAAAGGACAGGACCTCCTCGTTATTCTGATGCTCATTGAAAGATTGAAGTTACGTTTCTAAACTTCCTGTCGACAAAATGCAAAAAGTCCCGGCAATAACAGAATTCATACTAGCTTTTAACATAAACCTGATAACTCCATTCATCTTGCTTTGGTATTACAATTACACCATCAGTTAGGCTCTAATTGTTTTCATGGTTTTTGTGCATTCTTTTCTGAAGTACGTAGATATCAAACAACTTCATCAAATTTTAAAATAGACAGAATCTAAGACATGTCCTATGTACCTAATGTTATTGCTGTATTTATAATAGGTGGTCGTACTTTACATGAGGGAGCAGAAAATATTAACAAAAATGCCGATGGTACAAATGCATTTCACTTACTTGCTAGAGTTGAAATTCTATATCAAAACGAATCATCAAACGCCCACATAAGTTCCATAAATGTTAAACGGGGACTAGAAAGATTTCTGAAGCTGAATGATTCGAATACCAATCGTATAGCATGTTACATTTCGACAATCCAACAGAACGGTATGGACCGCCTTGTTATTCTAATGTTGATGGGAAGATTCTGTCTTTTTCATCGAAAATCGAGATTTATCTGTCCTGTCCTTGGTAATTCTGCGACTTCTTTCGAGACATAACTTTGATTCGATTTCATTTCCTGCAGAAAGCACTGAACATATTGTTCCATTTTGGCCCGGTTTTTACAAAAGGCAAAATCAGAAATTTCGTTTGTAGCCTATGCTCCGGTTATAGATGCCATGCCTCGACATTGCAATAGTATTTACAACTGTGAAACGATGTTTAGATATGTCAAAACGTGCTGGTCAACAATATGATGTGAAAACATTTGACAACTAATTGTATGGTGTAAAATGGTCTATTCTAGACGTCTTCGATGATGAACATTGGCATATGAGGCTATATCTCATGGCTCTTTTGTTTAATTTTTCTATTGGTGTTAAGACGAACATCGTTAATTAATATTGAACCAAATGTATATCACAGTTCATTAGCTAAAACACACAAAAGCGCTGAAGGTATTGCACAGTTTTTTTTATGATAATTAGAAGAGAGAAGAAAGATACCAAAGGGACAGTCAAACTCATAAATCAAAAACAAACTGACAACGCCATGGCTAAAAATGAAAAAGAAAAACAGACAAACAATAGTACAAATGACACAACATAGAAAACTAATAGTTTAACAACACGAACCCCACCAAAAAATAGGGGTGATCTCATGTGGTCCGGAAGAGTGAGCAGATCCTGCTCTACATGTGGCACCCGTAGAACATATGTTGCCATTGTTTGAAGAATTCAAAATACACTCTTGTAAACTATCACCAACCTTCGCATTTTGGGATATGTTTCTTCGTGCATTTGAAATATTGTTGCCAATCGGACGAACTATGCTAGGTGGATACCAGCCTACATATTTAAATATGTTGAATCTGTCTGAAACAGTAAAATCTGTCTTTATGTCATGTGAGTTTTCATAAACATGAACCCTTAAATAGGATCTGAAGTTATATGGCTACAGAGAAAACTATTATTAAAGATTCTAAAGGTTGTAGAGGCATCATATGACTGACAAGGGAACAAACACTGTACTTCGATAGATGCTTTCAAGACACATCCTTGCGGATTATAGTTCTGAAATGAGATCAAGATCGAGATTAGTCACAGATGCAGATATTGAACACAAAGAAAACTAGCCAACGACAATGACAATAACACGTGACAGGAAGAATGTCTCTGATTTGATAGGGTATATGCATTCAAATATAACCTACAAATTCAACGTTGCCGATCATCCTTAGCCATTGATAAATTCTAGTATTTCTCGCAAATTAAAGCCTCAATAAATGTTCATGCGTGCTTTCTTAAATCTCTTGAACATCGCAACCAGATGGTTAAATCTTTTGTGGAAGGCTGCACTAATGAGTCTGAAACGCATGTTTTCTACAGTCCTATGTCCAGGTCTACTCTCAATACTTTCGATGAAACCAAGACCTCCAAACCCAAGGGTTAATCAGGTGACTGTGGTTAGGCACATATAAACCCAGTAAAAATAGTTCGTCATGCTTTAGTTCTTACAAATGTTCATGAGAATGAGACTGTAGTCAGGATATTGGCATATCCTTTGGTCCAATACCTTCCGCTCTGTTTCATGATGATGGTACAATGTGAAAATGTTGAAAAATATGATATAATTCATCTCCTTGAATGACAATTTGCTCTCTTTTCAGTCTTCCAAGTAATGATGATATCTAACAAAAGTGTCAGGCTTATAACTTGATACGCCAGACGCGCGTACGTCTTCATAAGACTCATTCATCAGGGACACTCAGATCATATTAGTTATAAAGCCAAACAAGTATAAAGTTGAACAGCATTAAGGACATAAATTCGAAAACGTTGTGCCAAATCCGATAAGTTTTTAAACGGGTGATAAAGAATAGCAGTAAACATTGCATGTGCATCTATCGCCTCATTGTATGATCCGTAGGGAAAGTTCAGGTATGATTATGATGATCCAAACAAACTAAGGATAGAGTTTGTCGCCACAATGGATGCCAGTCTTGTGAAAATTCCTCCATGTGAAAACACATTTTTACAGCACATCCCATGTGCAATGCTTCAAACGCAATTTCGATAAACTCATACTTTCCAAAGACTCGTGTTGGTAAGAGGGTAAACACGTTTGCTCTCGGTTTTCTTTGAAGGACCTATGTCAGTAGATTTTCTTCAAGACCTTGTTGTTTGTACGTATACGTCAAGGGAAAATAGCTTGCAACAACAACTGTGTATGCAACCAACAGCAATCCGCGTATAGCAATATTTGTTCATGCGAAGGGTCTGATGGTTTTAGAAATCATTTAACTCACCGAGCAATATCGGAAGTATACGACGATGAAAACGATAACTGATGTCAGGTTTTCGAAAGTTGTCATGCCCTTTATTTGTTAAAATACCCCATGCCACCAATCTGTCTAAGCGATCCATATGTGATTTTGTAAGGAAAAGGCACATAAAACCATACCTAAAAAATCCTAGAGTTAGAATATGCGCTGAAACTTTAGTCCATCATTAAACTCATTTTATTTAATTGCCTTGTGAAATGTTTGTGACTGGTAATACATATACATCACAAAAACCAAATTGACTTCGTTTCTTTTTATAAATGCCGTAAAATTCAGAAATATACCTTTACAAGTACATGCGATGTAAAAAATTAATTGAGATTCGAATGGTCCATCTCCTATTTTGTTGCTAGTCTGAATTTTATGAAATATGCATTTGGTGGTTTCATTATTTTCAAATTTAATTTGAAAATGAAATGTCACAGTTTATTTCATTATGAATTTCTTGTTTAGTAACATTTTATTAATATTTTTTCGAGACTTTTTATAACCTCTGATGAAATAAATTGACAATAGTGAAAAAAACTCAATCACTAACCTTTGATTCATTTTAAAAAGACTTGCACCATATTTCAATTCTACGACCACGCAAAATTTAAAGAATAAACTTTTTTTCTTTCCAAAAAGTCATAGTTTAGCTTGCAGGTAGGGTGTTCCATTAAAGTTGAAAAAATTGTTTGCTTGGTCACTCCACTAATAAGACATTTCTGTTAAATCTTGCACCTTTTTTTCAATTAGTTACTGTATCATATAAACATTGTAATATTTTATCTGTACAGAAAGGTTGTACTGCACTTCACCACGCTGCATTTGAATTTACAAAGTTGCTTTTTGAAATCAATATAAAAGACAAGGTAAGTGGATAATAAATCAAAATGCAAACTTAAAATAATAATCAATCAAGCTTTAACGTGACACAACAAATTCCAATATAACTGTATTAAATATGAATTTTGAAATTGCCCATCTTAACAGTTTGCTCTTCTGTAATTATTGGCAATTTATTATCCCTAAAAAATGCCACAAATGTTTCTCATTAGACTGTAATGATATCGTTGATTTTTTGGGTATAAACATTGATTTTTTTATCAGTAAATTTAAAGCAAACTAAATATTTCTTGTATGTTATATACATTTATACACATTCATGTATCTACAATATGTCGATACCTGTATCTTGGCATTGCACTAGGTTATTTTTTTCTCTGTCTGTTTATGAATTCTTTACACTAAATCCATTGCCTGTTGGATGTGTCCGGATTGATAATTTAGTCTTAGATGCATGATTTGTCTATAAGTAGGAATGTGCGTCATAAGTTAAACATTTAAGTACCTCAAACTAATTTGATTTTAAAAACTCACTTTAATGTTGATCCACATTGTAGCCTCTCCATTTATTTTTGATATTCATTGGAATACATTTTTACTGCTTTTTATATGCCTTTATATGATAAATTTAAGTCTCTGTGTGGGAAAAGACAGGAAACTTTTAAGAAACCAGTACGTAAACGAAACGAATTATCTATGAATACTAGTATTCAATAAAAGAGGCGTAGTTTTTAGAAAGTGAAGAAAGTGAAACCGTTGTTTTATTGCTATGTTCAATAGCGAACGATCGTACAGAATCGTGGAAAAGCAAGGTTCAAAATAGAAATCATGATATCTTCAAGATATTGTACATGATTTGTTCGCATACAGGGAAACACCTTGTAGGTTGAATTCTAAATTTAAAATATTTTTCAACTTACACAAATGTACATGCATTTCTTCGTTTTCTGCCAAGTTTTTTTTAAACATGACGTATTCAACCTCACCATTTCGTGAAAAGCCATTTTTTCAGCATTTTCGCTTAGAATTACACAACATTTTTGGATTTATCCGCTAGAGGAAGTTAATAGTATATTCATTTCTACACTAAGGGAAGTAATTTATTCAAAAGGGCTAAAGTCACGTGGTTCAAATCATCTGAAAATATACCCTTGATTTTTGCCATATGATTAATGTGTAACTTTTTGCTGCTGGGTTTTCTATAATAAAAAAAAAACACTTTCAATCAAGAATCTATTGGTTTCGATTACTGGAAAGAGTAAACATACATTTGTATGCACTTTTCATTAGTCGTGACGGCAAATGTCGATATTAAAAAAAAAACTTTGTTTTTCATGACCTATTCATAATGTGAATATATGCTGATTTGATAGCTAAATACAACGAAACTTACTGTTACAGCCCTTTGGTGGTGTAAACTTTCAAAACTAAAGTGTATGGTGTAATGGTGTATGGTGTATAATGCAATGGTAGAATGTGTATCATGTGTATGTTGATATGGTGTGTGGGGTAAAAGAAATGATATATTGGTGTATGAGGAATTGTGTGATAGTGTAACGAATTATATGAATGAATGGTGTACGATATTGCACTGGATGAAACCGAAGTTCATTTTATTTTAATCTTTCGGATTGTAAAAAACTCCTATTTACATATTAAAATATGCTCAGATTTGGTTGTTGCGTTTAGATAATTTTTTCCTGAGACAATAAAACATGTTATATTGGAGCCAGTCTGAGATATGCAAACAACTGATTTCTGTTGATGACTCAGTTGTTTGAAAAAAAGGACATTCATGTTTGCACTGTTGACTTGGGCAGGAAAAAAGAAATATTAATTATACTACACTGGCCATAAACATGACAAATTATTGCATGACGGGATCGTTATCTCGCAAAACCGAGTATACTTGTACTCGAGTTTCCGAGTTCGACTTGACTGGTTAACTGTACACCATGTACACCAGTATTACATTCAATAGCTTGGTACTGTTGTTGTTATTTTATATAATCAACAACCATTAGTTTTTTGCATTGTTAATCGATTTATCTGAAAACAAAGTTCGAAAGATTTACGCTACACTTTAAACATGATCAGTACTTAATATATCGTTTTTTCAAAAAGGCAGATCATGGACTTATTTTTATTTACAAATATATGTGTATATGTTTTATCTGTATTGTTTATATAACCATGCTCATGAAGGTCTGAATTTTATTCATGAATTTACAATATTGTGATCAAAATTCGTTTTTTAAAACAAAAAAATAAACGTATTTTTGTAGTCGCACGCTTTCTTCTAAATTTATTTGCATAATCGGTAATTTTGGATCGTGTAGAAAGAAGGGGAATGGTGTATGGTTTAATGTGTAAAGTGTATGGTGCAAAGGTGTAACGTGTATGGTGTAATGGCACAAGGTTTATGATGAAAGGGTGTATGGTAAATGGTGTAATGGTGTGTTAGTGAGAAGTTTACACCGACCAAGGACTGTATTTTTGTTTTGTTAGTTGATAATATTTTCCAGATATACTAGGCCATATAAGTATTTCGAACATACAGGTATTTTTCTAGATATTCAGTATGTAAACTTTGCATTACTACATGTATAACAATAAACTGTATCTAAAAAAAACACCTAATGATGGTTAAGCAAAATGTACAATTTACAATTTAAATGATACAAAAACATTGACTGTTGGTGCCACGGGTTGGTTGTATCCCTAGTTGTATTGTTGATTGTATTCTTAGGGTGACATTTACTTTCACAAGTGACTTAAGCGTTTTGGTTGTGCACGATCTTTTGTATAAACACCCTTTGCTCTCAAATTGAACGCTTTTTCATCAGATAGTAAACGAGTTGATTTGTTGTGTAAAAGTTCATTTAAATATTTTGGAAGATGTTTTTCGAGGTTCATATGTAACCATTTACTCGTGATAACAAATTGGTAATGACCATTGTTATCAAATGTATTTACTACAGCTTTGACTAGTGAGTAAAATTAACAGCGTGAATTTAGTTAATCTAGTTATTTCTTAAGTAGCGTCTTTTAAATGATGTGACAACTAACAGGGTCATACCTTATAAAGAGTTACGTATTCAAAGTAAACGTGTCAATTACCATGAACATACACATACGGTCGTATCATGCGTGTATGATAACACCATACAAGTGTATACTCATGTTCAATCACATATTTTATAACTTTTTAAGTCTTTCTTGCATTTTATATATTTATTTCTTTGACCTTTGTATATATTTTTGATTGGATCATTTATAAAGAGTCTTTTGTGTGTGAAATTCGCGTCTGGCATACTAAAATTGAATCATGTGATATGTAATTATTTTATTTTACTTACATGTTCTACATGTGGAGATGGATCTACTCAGAAACATGTGACATCACCGGGAATTAGCGGGATACTTGTTTTTTAGTCCTTTATTTCCATGTTGTGTGATCTGCACTTTGTATTTTTTTTTGTTAATTTATTTCGACATACATATCCATTTGTTATCTTTCAAATTTCGTTTATAAATGAAAACTATTTAAACATTGTTATTGTGTATATATACAGAAAGATAGTACTGCACCATATACCACTGCATTGAAAGAGCTTAGAGAATTCACCAAGTTGCTTATTGAGGGTGGTATTGATCTCAACATTCAAGATAGGGTAAGTTTAATCCTATGTCAGTCTCTGACATGACGGTACATAATCTTGTTTGAGGGAGTTCGCTTCTCAGTTTCCAAATAATTATTTTTTTAAATCACTAGTTTATGTTGATAGGGGATTAATAAAGGAACCAAAATGAGCAACAAAATATATATATATATATATATATATAGGTCAATGTGCATATTTCAATTTTGGCGGGAAAATACTCTCTTTTGTCTTTTCAAAGCTTTATCAGATAACTTATCATAATACATGTAAAAGATTTGTAAAATGATAAGTAGGGTCAAAGGGCATTTTTTTAAGGCTTTCAAATGGAAAAAAAACAGAGAATTCCGTAAATCTGACCAAAATCCCATAACATGACAAGCAAACTTCCTTAACTAAATAAACTATAAGTTTAGAAAATGAATATATGTTCAGATCGCATTGCTGTAATTAGAGATTTTAGAAGGATTAACACTGTGTGACATTTTACAATGATTTGTGCACAATGTTACATATTGTATAGAAAATGTGTAATGTGCCTCTTTTTTCAAAGCTTGGTCTAACATTAAAGCTTATTATAATTATTCATATCAAATCAAGTTCAGTATTGTATGTTTTGTATGGTAGTCGTAATTGATTTGTCATTATTCTGCTCTTTTACGGGCAATGGGATTAGTAAGAATAATTTGTATTTGTATGTGTCATATGCCCCAAACTTCTGAACGTTCATAAATATACTAAAATTATGCACTCCCTCTCCCAAAAAAACCTTTATAGATTGTAAGATACAAATAACAAAATTATAATTCGAAATATACCCACTCACAAAATTGTAGTATGTGCTAATACGAAGCTGTTAATAAACTTTGATATTGGCTACCGGGTTGATTTGTTACTCATTGTAGTATTCGTTATTGTTTTTCTCCTATGATAACATATATGAATTCCTTTGAAATCTCTTCGAACATTTTACACACGAAATCACGAGTTGTTTTGTACGTTGTGGACAGAGTGACAACAGATTAGTTGCAATGGTTGTATTCTCAGTTACATTCTCTCAAAGATGACATCTTTATTTTCAATATATCAGTGAGTTTGGACCTTTTTGAATATTGACTCTTCCGTACCATTTAACTTCGTACTTTTGATTAAAGTGATCATCAGTGATGAGTCGATTGTGAACCAAGCTTGCATCTGGAGTAAAATATAGATTGATAAGTTAATAGTACTACCATGAGGAAAAGAATATGTGTCACATTCAGTTATCATCCATTCAAAAAGTTCATGCACAATTCAGATATTTTGTTGACCGTTATGCGATAACTCATGAAATTACATATGTTCTAAGGTTAAATCAGGGTTCTGCGGCGTCGTCGTTTTTTTTTTTCATTTTTGCCATGACATTTTCGACAGTTTATTTTCGACAAATTGCTTTGAATATCACTAACTAATCTTACATATTCTTTTCATTAATTACTGAATCATGTTGAAATTGTAATATTTTATCTGTACAGAAAGGTTGTACTTCGCTTCACCACGCTGCATTTGAATTTGCGAAGTTGGTTTTTGATATCAATGAAAAAAACAAGGTAAGTGGATAATAAATCTAACTTCAAAATTCAAGCTTCAATATGACACAAAAAATATCAATATAACTGAATTTAATGTGAATTTTGAAATTTCTCTCCATTTTGTACCTTTTTAATTATTGGCAATGCTATTTTAACCGGTTTTATATTTAAAAAGCTTATGATTGAGAGTTCATATGTACAATTATCCTTTTTCGTGGTTAAGTTTGAATTTCAAATTTTGACAATGAATATTTCTTTAGATCGCACTTTTTTAAATGTAGACAATTGTCACGGGAAGTATTTTTACTATGTCAACTATATATTACTATGAAGTTTCGTTGAACTGAGAAAATGGACATTTCATCTACAATATAATGTTTTTCAAAAGTCAAGGTATAGGACTGTGCCTCATAATTTGAACATTTTAGTGCCTCATGATTTGAACATTTTAGTGCCTCATAATTTGAACATTTTAGTGCCTCATAATTTAAACATTTTAGTGCCTCAAACTTAGTTCTGTCTTTTGTGATTTTAATTTTTTAGAAGAGTTTATAGACTTACTTTATTTTTTAACTACATTGTACTACTCGGATCGTTCTGGATATTCATAAAGATTCAACTTTACCGTTTTTCAAATGCATTTATAGTCTAATTTTATGTCTCTATGAGGTAAAAGATAGAGGTGATATCAGGAAACCAATACGTCAACGAAACACAATGTCTACAAATTTAACATATCCAATGAAAGAGGCGTAGTTTTTGAAAAGTGTAAAAAGTGAAACCGATATATACATATTTTTTAAAGGTAAATGTGTAAAAAACACTTTTAACTCATAGCAGTATTATTAAATCAGAAGTCTTTATTTATTGTCGACTATCAATTCGTGAATGTTTTTTTTACATGAAGTCTCTAGAAACCATGCTGGTAACAATGTGAAACATTACAGAATACTATTAATGTGGAGTAGTCAATCATTCCAACATTCACGAATTAAATGCCTCCATAGTTTCCAGGTCACACCCTACTACTGTAATACTGTTTATCTATACAAGTTCACAATGTTTTCTTTAAATTGTTAGTTTGGAAGTTTTGTTACATTAATATAATATTTAAGTATATATCTAACACACTTTGGCTAATATATGACCTAGAAGGCTAACAAAAAGTCAGATATGCAAAATTTATATGCATGAAGAATCAGTTTGATATATAAATTCACTTAAAGTTTTATAGAAATGTCTGCTAAAATCTTTGTTTTTGAATATCTTTAAAGCAGAGTATATGTTATTTTACAAATTTTAAAGGCCGTTGTAAAAATAAAAGCATACCCTTACAGATTAATTTTTCAGTTTCAGATTTTTCTCAGTTTGTTTTTTTTAATCTTCTGTTTCTCAAATCTGCTTTTTTTTACATTTGTATATTGTATCTTTAGCTTGTTATTTGCTATGCTGCTGTCACAAAAAGCACATTCAAGTGTTACATTCTACTTATGGGGTTTTGACTTGATAAAAACACCCAACAACAATATACTATTGGGTTTAGTGACTATAAAGAGAAAAAAAATATTCCCAATAATCTTGAATACACATATAGATATATTAAAAAAGTGCTTTTAATAACCGATGCAGAATGTGATTTGATATATAAATTTAACAAAACACACTGTTATGATTTTTTTCCCCATTAGTTGATAATATGTTTTGTAGAGCCGTGACTGCTTCAGACATATTTATAATATAACTATTTCTTAAACCGCATCTTTCATTAGTTTGTACGATACTGTATAATAGATATTTCAGCTGATCTATAACAATTCCATTTTCATGTCTGATATATCATGTGCTGTGATATGAGGCTATATTAAAACTGACGAGGACAGTTATCCCGAAAGTTTTATTATTGTAGAGGTTTGGTGGTTAAATGGTCTAGTGCATCAGGCACAGTGCAAGGTGATTTGGTGCCATGATATCTCAGTAGCATTAGGTCGAATCCGGGATCAGGAAAGAACAAAAAATAATATTACTCAAATTTACAAGCCTCACATTATTGGGCTCTTATTAAGAGGAATCATATACAGAAAGTGTTGCACTGTCATTGATCTGTAATATGTGTCTTGACATTACCCAAGGTCATGTTCTTCTCTGACTGTTTATGACGTTTTTACTCTAAATTCATTTGATAGTAAAATGTACTAATTGATATTTTATATTTGTTTTAGCTTTCAAATACCAGATCTGTATTAAGTGTCGCTTTGTTGTAAGGGTGTCCAAGTACCCGGACAGTGCAACCTGTGATTTTGAAGATGTATTTATTTTCGTATATATCTTAAGCATTTTTCAACTGGTCTCAGTATTTTTTTATTTTGTTGTTATGTAAAACTACTGTCCTAGGTTAAGGAGAGGATTGTGATCCTGATAACATGTTTAAATTTGCCACATTATGTATGTGTGTGCCTGTTGTAAGCCAGGAGCCTGAAATCCAGTAGTTGTCGTTTGTTTCTCATGTTTCTATTTTATATACTTTGTTTGTCATTTATAAGGCCATTCTTCTTCCGTAAACACCCATATATCACAACCAGTGATAATAATCATACTAATAAAAAACAAAAAAGGGTAAAGTGCAATACAAATTTCGAATCAGAACGAAAAGTCATATATATAGATGTATATATAACTCTTCTAAACATCAACCCAACAATGTTAGATCTGTAAATTTGCTTTCGCAAATTTTTGGTTCTTCCCTCGGCGGGATTCGAACCCATGCTACTGTGATATCGTGACACCAAATCGCCTGCACTGCAGTCGTCCCGCTAGACCACACGACCACATGGGCTTCAAAAGTAAAGCTTTCGGTGGCCATGTGTTACCTTTCTACGTCAGTTTTAATCTAGCGGCGTACTACAGTACATGATATATAAGTAGCATATTAATCTATTGCAATAAAAAATCATAATATCTAATAAAATTTGTAGATTTAGCTAACTAAGTCCTAATATTTGTTTAAAGTAACATTCGTTTATAGTGGAAAGTAGTTTTAACGTTGATTCAGCTACATTTAAAAATTACTTGCCGGTCCCTCTCTGTGATTACCATAAGAAAACGCTGGTTCATTTCTCAATCAATCTAACATCAAAGAGGAGATAATTAATTCGATTTACATTCATAGTCTTTTTCAAAAATGATTGGTATGTAATCATTTTAAACGTTTCAAATTTAGGAAATTATATTCGTACATCAATGTTTTTGATACACCAATAACAAAAACTGAAATATATTGAATTGATACACTTTGTAATTATTCAAAATTATATCAGAAACGTAAACTTAATTATAAAATAATGAACCTGTCAAGGGGAGAGAATAATCGCATAACTTTTTCGAATTGACACATAATACAACGAATTGTCACTCTTGCATACGAATGGCACATCAATAGAATATTTTAACTGCGCAATCGTCTGCCACCTTCAATGATGATTCTAAATTATAAATATAACCAAAAGTTGTTAATCTATAGATAGTGAAGACTTATGAAAGCTAACCCACTGTAAAAATATTTTTTTCAATTTTTTAAAACTTCCTCAGAAAAATGCTCGAGCCACTTGACTTTCAAAGCTCAAAATTAACGTTTTTACACAATATTTGAATAAAGTAGTTAAAGATTATTCGCTTCTCAAAGTTTAAGACGCAATAAAAATCGTATGCTTGCACCTTCCTACCGAAATACGGATTAAATTAAGTCCTGAACATTTCGACATTTCTTCGTATATTTATAACAAAACCGGTTTTAACCAAATCACAAGTACGTGTTAAGATTCGACTGAATACCTATATCTCGATATGGTCAGATAAAATTGCTAATATAAGGCATGGAGATATGTATATATATATATTTATTTATATCCATCAATATACATCAATCCAACAATGTTAGATCTGTAAATTTGCTTTCGCAAATTTTTTGTTCTTCCCTCGCCGGGATACAAACTCATGCAACTAAGATATCGTGACACCAATTCGCCTGCACTGTAGCCGTCCCGCTAGATATATATACATTATATATACTAGTATTTCAATACACACAATCATTTGTAAATCAATCAATCTCTTAATGCATGATACAAAATATCAAATAGCATGAATGTAAAAATTAACATGACCTATCGAGTAGACCCTGTCGTGCCGAATGATTTAACCGCCAAATCACACAAACCACTTAACCTAAACGCCACCTATATGGGTAGACAATTCAGAAGAAAATAATTTCATTTTAATTCATAAAATCAACCGACTGAAATTATATTTATTTTTATTGTTTAAATTATTTTATGGACTTTATAGCTGACTATGCAGTATGGGCAATGTGATCTTTAGCTGTTAATTCTTGTGGCATTTGTCACTTGTGAAGAGTAGTCTATAAAGATTTGGTATTGAAGTTTGGTTGTACCTGTCGAAAACTTATTTCAAACGGGATAGCACATCCTCATTTTTACGGAAATGTTGTTAACCGTGCCCGGAAATTAAGAAATGATCCATGTAAACTTGTTGCTCCTTAAAATAAACTTATTCTTAAAGGTTACCTATTCAACACTGTGATAAGATCATTCAATATTGTTTTTATTGGTATAAATATTGACTTTGTTATCAGTAGACTAAAGGCTAACTAAATATTACTAGTATGTTATATACATATACATTTTCATGGATCTACAATCTGTCGATACCTGTAACTTGGCATTGCACCAGGTCATGTTTTTCTCTGGCTGTTTATGACGTCTTTACACTTAATCCATTGTATGTTGGATGTGTACGGATTGATTGCTTTGTCTTAGAGGCATGTTTTTTTATTAGTTGAACTAGCAGTCAGATAACTGCGAGTACTCTCAGATCTGTTTATTTTGTCTTTTTGTGTCGGGATGTATAAGTACCCAGCCACGTCCACTTTTATTTTTTGTCTATCTGATGAGTTAAGCCTTTTTCAATTGATTTTTATAGTTCGTTCTTATGTTGTACTGTTATACCACTGTCCTCGGTTAGGGGGAGGGTTGGGATCCCGCTAACATGTTTAACCTGCCACATTATTTATGCATTTGCCTGTCCCAAGTCAGGAACGTGTAATTCAGTGGTTGTCGTTTGTTTATGTGTTACATATTTGTTTTTTGTTCATTGTTTTACATAGATAAGGCCGTTGGTTTTCTCGCTTGAATTGTTTTGCATGGTCTTATCTGGGCCTTTTAAAGCTGACTATATGCAGTATGGGCTTTGCTCATTGTTGAAGGCCGTATGGTGACCTATAATTGTTAATGTTTGTGTCATTTTGGTGTTTTGTGGATAGTTGTCTCATTGGCAATCATACCGCATCTTCTTTTTTATATCATTTTGCAATCATATCACATCTATTTTTTATATGAGTCATCATACCTAATGCCCAAAATTTTTAAGATCTTCATGACTTATCTATTAACTTTATTTTCAAACTTATTTTCGTAAAAATCACTCAATATAGACCAGTTTTGCTCAAAATGTATAAGTTTAACCAGTCAAAGAGACAATTACATGAACTGACTGGCTCCCAAAAATGTATACTACTAGTTAAAAAAACAGGACGTCAAATTGAACACCGACTATACTAATAAACACACATATTATATCTTAAGGGAGCAAAATGCAGCCAGGATTGAACTGGTTTTGTTACATCCTAATTGTCATACTATCCAATAACGCACATTAAGTTCAGTATATTTCAGTAATCAATGTGATGTCTCGCATAGCTGAAGTTTCCACATTCTTAAAACAACTGTTTCACAATTCAAGACTTTTTTGAAATATATCAAGAAAATCTGAAGTAAAGGTTGGGGTAGTAAAAGTGAAAGAATGAATTGAGATTCTGAGAAGTTTGAGCCAGATTCATGTTAAAAATGTGAAACTCAGCCTTGTATTTTGACTTTAAATGAAGTACACATGAGCTTTCCATATTACGGAATAATGTTTACGAGACTTGTAACTAACAGTGGCTCCGTTAGTTTCGCCAGTTTCGCCAGACGCGCATTTTGTCTACAAAAGACTCCTCAGTGACGCTCGTATCCAAAAAAGATAAAAAGGCCAAATAAAGTACGAAATTGAAGAGCATTGAGGACCAAAATTCCAAAAATATTGCCAAATACAGCTAATAAAGAAAAGAAATGCAAGTTCTATTGATAAAAACAAAACTTATACATTTTGAGCAAAACTGGTCTATATTGAGTGATTTTTACGAAAATAAGTTTGAAAATAAAGTTTATAGATAAGTCATGAAGATCTTAAAAATTTTGGGCATTAGGTATGACGACGGACGCCGGACGCCAAGTGATGAGAAAAGCTAACTTGGCCTTTTGGCCAGGTGAGCTAAAAAGGACATAAAAGATATACATATTTGATGTTAATGGGAAGAATAAGTGTAATGTTTCTTAACACAAATATTTCTCAAGTGAGTCTATGTTCCCTATGAATATCAATCTTACAATTGAAATGATTAATCGGCTCTTACCAGCTAGTTTTTAAGGCTTTTGTGTCTACGGAAACCAGTACGAATAACATTTTGTTCTTATTATCATAAACATTCATGTCAGCTGATGTTGCTAGCACTAGAGAATATTTTATTAATGTCTTTACTTTTGTAGAACATATATTAATTTATAGTTCACGATACCGAAAAAGAGACGGGATTGTTATTACAGCAATTTCGAAAGATCCACTGAATATGTCAACTAAATATTCCATTACGGTCAACACACCCGTGTTGTTGCCAGTTAGATGTTCGAAGGAATGATACTTTACATATGTCATTTTAAAAAAACGAAGATTTTGTTTTTTATCTCAGAGTAATAAATAAAGCCAGTAGCGCCAATGTCAAAAATTCATAAACATCTTACTTTGACACATTCAAAAACTTTTTTTTCGCATAATAAAAACCAGTTGTCGACATTTTTCAACTGAAAAGTACATGAAACATATGAAATTTGTATACTAATGAATTATCATAGGACAGAACATGTTGATCATTTCAATTGTAAGATTGGAATATTGATATTCATAGGGAACATAGACTCACTTGAGAAATATTTGTGTTAAGAAACATTACACTTATTCTTCCCGTTAACATCAAATATGTATATCTTTTATGTCCTTTTAAGCTCACCTGGCCAAAAGGCCAAGTTAGCTTTTCTCATCACTTGGCGTCCGGCGTCCGTCGTCCGTCGTCCTGCGTCCGTCGTCGTTAACTTTTACAAAAATCTTCTCCTCTGAAACTACTTGACCAAATTAAACCAAACTTGGCCACAATCATCATTGATGTATCTAGTTTAAAATTTGTGTTTCGTTACCTGGCCAACCAACCAAGATGGCCGCCATGGCTAAAAATAGAACATAGGGGTAAAATGCAGTTTTTGGCTTCTAACTCAAAAACCAAAGCATTTAGAGCAAATCTGACATGGGGGTTAAATTGTTTATCTGGTCAAGATCTATCTGCCCTGAAATTTTTAGATCAATCAGACAACCCATTGTTGGGTTGCTGCCCCTAAATTGGTAACTTTAAGGAAATTCTACTGTTTTTGGTTATTATCTTGAATATTATTATAGATGGAGATAAACTGTAAACAGCAATAATGTTCAGCAAACTAAGATTTACAAATAAGTCAACAGGACCAAAATGGTCAATTGACCCCCCAAGAAGATATTGCACTTTATAGTCAATTTTTAACCTTTTTTCGAAAATCTCCATGATCTTTTACAAAAAATCTACTTCTCTGAAACTACCGGGCCAAATTAATCCAAACTTGGCCACAATCATCATTGATGTATCTAGTTTAAAAATTGTGTTTTTTTACCCGACCAACCAACCAAGATGGCTGCCATGGCTAAAAATAGAACATGGAGGTTAAATGCAGTTTTTGGTTACAACTCAAAAACCAAAGCATTTAGAGCAAATCTGACAACGGGTAAAATTGTTCATCTGGTCAAGATCTATCTGCCCTGAAATTTGTAGATGAATCTGACAACTCGTTGTTAGGTTGCTGCCCCTAAATTGGTAATTTTAAGGAAATTTTGCTGTTTTTGGTTATTATCTTGAATATTATTATAGATAGAAGATAAACTGTAAACAGCAATAATGTACAGCAATATAAGACTAAAAAATAATTCAAAATGACCAAAATGGTCAATTGACCCCCTAAGAAGTTATTGTCCTTTATAATCAATTTTTAACAATTTTCATAAAATTTGTAAATTTTAACTAACATTTTCCACTGAAACTACACGGACAAGCTCATTATAGATAGAGATAATTGTAAGCAGCAAGAATATTCAGTAAAGTAAGATGTACAAACACATCACAATCACCTAAACACAATTTTGTCATGAACTGTCTGCTTCCTTTGTTTAATTCACATATACCAAGGTGAGCGACACAGGCTCTTTAGAGCCTCTAGTTTCTTTTTGAAATGGTTTGAACAAAAGAGGGAATAAAATATTCTGTGATCTCAATTCAAGGTAGCTCCCCTTGAAAACAGATTTTTTTGTCTGATTTAATGCTGAAATGATACTCTTATACATCATTATATTCCCAGAAATGTCTTTTATTTCCCCATATGAGAGAAACTTTCCACTATTACTAATCACACCATTTACAAAAACAATACAAATACCAACTTTTATAAATTATATGTTTTTGTTGCTATTTATATTCTTATTCATCCAAAATGGACTAGCAAAAAATGTTTCCATGTAGAATTTGTATCTTTAATAGCAAAACATTGTCATGCTTTAAATCCAAAATTGGTTTTTGACATTTTAAATAGTGTTTGTTGTGTAACTTTTACCTAGTTTGAACAATTTTTATTTATCCATATCTGTAAATGAAATATTTAACCATTTAAAGTTAGAACTAAAGAATTGTTTTATCCATGTACACTTTTAAGCTATCATACATAGATTAACATTAATCATCTTTAAACCACCATTCGTTTAATCCATGAGTAACACTTCTTTTTTAATCATATGAACTGATGAGTTCCACAAAAAATGACACATAGCATCACTAATTTTCCTCATTAACACATGATCAGCATTTGGGTCTTTTAATGTTGAAAAGAAGAAACGATTCAGTACGGGAAGAATAAGATTTTTAGCCACATATATTTTATCAACAACTGTTAAGTTTCTTTAAGACACTTAAATTCAAGATTTTATCTGAAGATACCTGTCAGTATAATTTAAGTCTTAAATCTTATCAAGATCAATATCAATGTTTACTCCTAACAGCCTAAGAGAATTGGATCCCCAAGATGCCAGAGGGACAGTCAAACTCATAAATCGAAAACAAACTGACAACGTCAAAGCTAAAAATGAATAGGACAAACAGGCAAACAATAGTACACATGACACAACAAAGAAAACTAAAGAATAAACCACACGAACCTCACCAAAAACTAGGGGTGATCTCAGGTGCTCCGGAAGGGTAAGCAGATTCTGCTCTTCATGTGGCACCCGTCGTGTTGCTTATGAGATAACAAATCCGGTAAATAGTCTAATTCGGTAGATTACATTTATGAAACGGAGGGGGATTGTAGTTACGACGTAAGGCACATATCCGATATCATTTGTGAAACGATTATTTCATAACGGTCAACTAATGCGTATGGCGTCCATAAAATTTACAAAGAGATGATTTCAACTTCACCATTTGGAACTCTTAATTTAATAGCTTCCTTGTGAGCAACAACCCTCTATCAAGAAATCATGATAGGACATGCAAGCACTGGAATATCGTATCAATTGGGAGATGTATACATAAAATGCAGGTGCTGTTAAATGTTGCTACTTCGAAATGGAAAGTTCACAATTGAAAAGCTGAAATCCTCTCTTTTGTCGTAAAGTTTTGGTTTTAATCGACTCTCATTGTAAATTTCTAGATGTAAGTAAGGATATGAGGCACGAGGTGGTCATAGTACAATCGATTCTTACTTTATCAAGATACGAGGCCGACTTAACTGTATCTGTTGTATCCTTTATCTCTTGATCAATGGGATATGTGCGTTCGATAGAGTCACCAAATTTTGAATTATTTAGTCAAAGAACATCATCTATATAGCGGAAAATAGAGTAAAAGGATATTGCTTAGTTCTTATCTTTCTTCGTAAGAGGTTCCTGTATGCACTGAGCCTCATAATATTAAAGAAACAAGTCGGCAAGGGAGGGGCACAATTTGTTCAAATTGGAATGCCGATAGTCTGTTCAAAAACGCGTCCTCCGAAACTGCCTCATCTATAATAATTATTTCCTCTTCTAGATTATGTTTTTCATCCTTCCATCTTCTATTTCAACTTTTGGTATATGTTTACTTGTATTTTTGTTTTATTAAAGAACTCAGAAGTATAAAGTCTTTCCTTATATCCTCCACTTCTATTTTTTTTTTATGTTTTAATTGATTTATTGATTCTTTCTTTAAATTTGTTTCTAATGAATCAATTTTCTTTTGAAAATTAATAAGGAATGATTGAATTTCTACTGTCCTTTATTGTTTATACATGGGTTAAATTGTAGCTCTAAAATCACAAAAGAATGATCCGAGCAATAGCTAGGTTCAATTGTACAATTTACTAAATTTGTTAACATGTTATCTGTAAAAATAAAAATAAATCCAACATAACTTGTTTAGAATGCTTCTTTTTCCTTCATGTATATCTACGAAAGTCTGGAAAAAGTTCACTAAAAGGATCAGTCAGGCTCCTAACCTATGCTTTATAAAATTTTATCCCTAGCATTACAATGTATCAAATGTAGATAATTACAATAGTCTATTGGGGGATACAATACAAGATTAAAATCACCACATATTATAAAATTTTCATTTTCAAAATCTTTTATAATACACATAATGAGATGGTTAAAATTAGGATTCTCTGCATTAGGACCATACGTATATGTACAATGATAGAAGTACTATATCCTTGTCTGTAACAATATATAATGCTACATAATTACCATTGAAATCGTTCTTCTCGTTTAATACTCTTAACTCAAATTTATTATTGAACATTACAGCAACTCCTCTAAAGTTTGAGGAGAAAAATGAAAATTAACTTTCATTCGTGAAATGTGTATCTTGAATACAATAGATGTTGCATTTTTTAGACTTAATAAAATTAAATACATCGCTTATCTTTTCAATGTCACCTAGACCTTGACAGTTAACTGATAATATCTTTACAGAACCCATTCAATTATGAGTAAAGTTTTTTTTTGTGAAGTCCAGAAGAATACAATAAATTAATAGCAATATTCATCAAATAGTTTAATTGTACTGAGAAAGTATCTTGTTTTTAACCAACAACAAAAAAAAACATGAAGGGAAAAAAAAATAATTTGAAAAAGTGATAAAACTATAAGATAAAAAATTATAGACAGTATCAAGACAAAAGGCATTCTTCCTGTTTTCTGCACACAATGATTTAAATGATGCAGTTTCAAAATATACAAAGCAGATGTTTATTTCGTAAACTCTAAAAAGTCAGAGTTACTTCCCTTTTCTCAGTCTTTTGTTGATGTCATCATACAACCCATATTTCATTTCGAGACCATTATCAGTTCTGCCATAAATGCCCCAGTTTTAATACCACGCTTGATCAAAGCTTCCACCATCTTCTAGTCTTTTTTAACATTATCTACAAATTTTACTTTATTTCTTAGTTCTTTACTTTTTCTCATTATACTCCTCCTTACGCCAGTATTAAAACATCATACGATTAATGGTCTTGATTCTAGATTTTAACATTTGTATACAATTTTGACGGAGATCGTGTTGCTCATTCCATAGAAAATTAAATACCTTAATGATATTTTCTTTGGAGTATTGTTCATTGTAATCACTTCATATATTTGTTACTTTAGCAATTTCGGTTGTTTCAGACATTTTTTTTCTATTTGATATATTGATATTGTTTTGACTTCATTTTGATCTATCTTTTCTCTCAAATGTTCATTTTCAATTGATAAGGCTCCACCTTTTCTTGCATTTCTGTTTGGATTTTATTCAATTTTTCGTTCATCTTTTTTATCTAAAATAGATTCAAATTAACTTAAAAATTTCCCACAATACCAGTAACCATATTCTATAGGTCAGCTGCTTTGAAAAGGTCTTTTGTTACTTCATTCAGATCATATTTTGTTGTAACATCCCTGAGGCTAAAGTAATAGGTTCAGTAGGGCCATTTTTCGGCTCCAAAATATAGCTGTTTTACAAAATTGTGAAAATATAATGCTTCTGCTTCAAGAATATTGGCTGTTTTTGACAATATAATGCACATATATCGTGTACTATTATCATTAAGTCATGATAAATTACTGACATCTTCACAATTTTTGCATTTTAGTTAAATTTTAGACGGTGTTCCTCTTAAATGAAAGTGGCCGCATTCGTGGTTATTCATAATATTTAAATGTAAGTTGTATTTGATGATAAAACATACCATATATAAAGGTTGAGGATGAACATGGTTTCGGCCACTTTTATTTTTGACAGAAAACATCTGAAAAGTAACGATTTTTTTGCATATTTGATAGATTTTTCATAGTTAAGCTTGATTCAGGGCGTTTTTATTGACTTTATCAGTTAAAAACTTTCACATAAACGAAATGAATCAATTGAAATAGACACTAAAGTGTTGAAAAAGTTTCCAGAATATTTCATTCGATGAACCTGGTCTTGAAGGTATAAAACTTTGCTCAGTGCTCGAAGCACAAAAATCATGCTCGAAACATGAAATCCAGCAATTTGATTGGTTGATTTTCGAGTCTGAGTACAAAAATCATGCTCGAAGGTTTTATGACCGTGAGGCTAGAAATTTGAGGCCAAAATCAGCCATTACTCCTTTCATCTTGGTCTTTTTTTAAATTTATTATCCCTGATGAATCCATACTAGTATTATAATCTGTTGACATATCCGAGAGAGTTCTCTTTGGTTTTTTTTTACTTTTACCTTTATATTTCTTAGCTGTTAATAAAGACTGAACAGTTTTTGCCTGTTTCTTTTGATCGGTTAATTAACTTGAAAGTGTAATTGAAGGATACTACCTCCAGGCATATTTCACACATTATAATTATATAAGTATATTGTAGATAAATCAAATCATTTAAGTATACACAATAAAATGCTAGAAAATGTCTAGTATGTCATATATTATTGAAATTTATCTCACGGAAATGAATGCATCACTTCACAATCTTCCTCTTGGCCATAAAATTAATTAATTTTAAACTTTTAAATTGCTAAAAGTATTACAAAAATTCGAAGCTAACCTTTCAAAGTGTTATCAGATCAGCAGCTATTTTTGTTTGTTTTATTTTGTTTTCGACATAAATATTCCTTTTCTATTTTTCATATTTCTTTTATTGTTAAAAACTATGTTAACATTGTTATCTTTTATCAGAAAGACAGATCTGTACCTTCCAAAACTCTATTGAACGAGCTTAAAGAATTCACTAAGTTGCTAATTAAGGGTGGTATTGATCTCAACATCCAAGATACGGTAAGTGAAAGATAAATCACAATTAAGAATATTAAACCATATGTCCGCGGCCTTTGACATAACATGACATGATATATACTAATATTACTGAATCTGATTCAACTGTAAATTTTGAAAATGACTATTTCATCAGACCGCATTGCTGTTAATAAAGACAGTTAGAGGTAGAAATGGTTTTATGATTAAAACTGTGAAACTTTTAAAAAGTTACATAGTGTATGGAAGGTTTGTATATACTTCAATTTCTTTTAAAACTATGTCATAATTTCGGGTTATTTCTTTTTTGGCATATTACAGTATTTATACATGTCAAATCATCTTAAGTACTGAATGTTTTGTCTTGTAGTCGTAATTGATATACAATCGTTTACAGGATTAAGATTCTAAATATCTCATACCAGCAAAACTGTACTATGTGATGATAATAAACAGTGCAGTGTTATATGATCTACTCAATTTTGGGTATCACGGGGTTTGTTTTGTTTTTATGTGTTGTTGAATTTTATTTCATCAATACTTTTATCTTCGTACTTTTAAATAACGGATCATAAGTGATGAGTATGTTGTTAACCAAGCTTGCATCTGGAGTGAACCGTGGTTTATAAGATGAGTTAATAGTAATAACATGACCAAAAAAACATGTGCAATTTGGTGAGGTTCTTATTACACAGTCTTCTATGTTGTTTTGTTCACTATATTTTAATCGTATGTCGTTTTGTAAAATGAGTTTGTATATCCCTTTGTAGAACCTTTTATGTATTTCACTATTCTTTTATCATTAGACAAATGTTAGAAACAGTGTTAACATTATTATTTTGTATATGTACAGAAAGGAAGTACTGCACTTGTCCATGCTGCATCTGAATTCTTCTATTTACTTACTGATTTCAATATAGAAGAACAGGTAAGTGGATGCTTAATTATAGTTGATCAATCTGTTTCATGACATGAAACAAACAACAATCATTGCATCAAATGGAATCGTTTCAAATTTGATATTTCTATAGGTTGAACATCCGCAAATATAGACAGTTCAATTTTCATAGGAATTGCTTTAGAGTTGAAACTTTGCCATTTCGCAATGTGTTTCGTAAAAAAAACCTAGAATCGAATTCATTTGGACATCTGTAAATTTGTATTATTATTTGAAATATTTACCCTTATAGCTTTGCGATGAACATAAAGATTACATCTTGAAATCAATACGTAAACTGAACAAACAATGACAAAATATCTACACCAAACTATATTTTACATCTTTACCATAATTTGATTAGGCCGCTATTGATATGCAACCTTCAGTGATGCTAGACGCCAAAAATTAATGCTTACATACATTGCAATTGCTGTTGCAATTACAGACTAAAAGGTTGTATACTTTGATAGGCTACCGTATTGATTTGTTATTCATAATTTGAATTTATTTGCCTTTATCTTCCCTTTAGAATATTTCACAGACAACACCAAGAGTTTGTTGACCGTTATCGAATATCCATCTGACAAAAACATATATGTTCGAAACGTGTATTCACAGTCCCGACCTCTTTTCTTGTAAAATTACATACCAAATTAAAAACAAATGTAGCTATTTCATTTTTGTGTCATCAATGCTCTTTCTTTTCGTACGTTTTGCAATTCTTTTTTTTTTATCTGGGTATCACTGATGATCGATTCTTTCGTTTTCTTTTCTTGCCTAAAAAACACGAATCCTAGAATATATAAAGTATATGGTACTAACACAAGCAAAATAACGTGCGCCACATTTGGAGTAAGATCTAATGAATATGCTTTTTTATATGAGTAGCACTGTTGTTGCGAGGTTTGTATTGCTTTATTTGTGTCTTTTACATTTGGTTTTGCACTGTTTTTGTTGTCTTCGTGTTTAATTTTTTTTAAATGGCTTTAAGTTGTCAGTTAGTTTTCGACATTAAAGTTTCAATATAAATGATATACATTTGCTATCTTTGATTTTTTATTATTATCCAATAATATGTACACATTGTAATGGTTTATCTGTACAGAAAGAAAAATTTTCACTTCACGAAGTTGCACCTAAAGAATTTACAGAATTCGCCAAATTGCTTGTTGACGGTGGAATTAATCTCAACATTCAAGATCGCGTAAGTGGATGATAAACTAAAATTGAAAATGACAAAGCATTTGTCCATATTGACAGGACATGACACTCTTCATTATCACTGCGTCAACTGTGAATATTGCACACATTTGAATATAGACAATGCAAGTTTCCTTTATCACTCCTCTTACGGCTAAAATAGAGAAGGGAAAGGTACAAGAGGGACATTCAAACTCATAAGTTTACTGTTTTACTTTGACAATGAAATTTTGTAGAAAATAATATGCTGGAATGGAAAGTTACACGCACTACTATTTTATCAATTGTCAAAATGTAAATAGGTGCTGAATAAATAAAGGCAACAGTAGTAAACCGTTGTTCAAAACTCACAAAAAACTAAATCGGGGTAACAAACTCAAACCGAGGGAATTAAATATAACAACGACATAACACTAAAATGTAACACACATAGCAATCTTTTTCTTATATTTAATCATGTTTAATGTTTTAAAAGTTTAAGTGTTGAGACATACACTAAATTTCTGCACTACCCCTTCTTCAAATTTGAAAATTTGCATGTGTTCTATACTGATAACATTCCTCAACTATGTCTATATGACATGAATATATACTGTGGATTCATTTATGTTCGTGGGTATTTTTCAGGGATGAAGGAAAACTTGCAGTCGATGGTATTTGGTTTCCTTTTTTTCCAAATCCCTGCACACGCGTTCGTAGTAATATTCAACGAATCATAATGAATACACCGTAGAACATATATGATGTATATGGATACCAGAACGTCTCTGAACAAAATATTTATGAATCTTATATATCTCACTGATGTCTCAAATTTGCTGAAAAATTATTTGTTCATGAGAGTGAAATACTAAGTAATTTTTTTAGAAGGAATGCTCTATTTTTATTTGTATTGGTTTCTGCAGCTTATATCTTTATGCCACGGTCAAATTAAAATGCAGTTTGGTTTTCTTATGGGTTTTCAACAGGACAAAAACACCCAAGAGTAATCATTTAGAACTTATAGATTTTCATGACAGAAAGGAGAAAATATAGGCACATTTTATCAATCTAAGTTACACATGTGCATATGCTTTGAATTTTCTTTGTGTACATGCCTATCGGATAAACCATGCATTTTTTTTTCCATAGAAATCTTTGAAGATAAACCAGTTTTTGTGCCATTCTATATAATCTCTTTTTCATTCCATCTTGATTGCACTTCTGTAAATGAAGACAATGCACGTTCTTTTATGAATTCCTTTAACGGCTAAAACTGCGTTATGTATACTATGAAGTCTCATATAAATTGTATCCTATTTCATTAGCACTGCTATTTATTTTCAAATGTCAACACTTAGAGCGGTGCTTATTATATTCAACTCTGGATGCAAAGTATTTCCCTGTAGTAAAGTCTAACTTGTGTTCCTGTTAATGTTCTGTTCTTTGGTCGGGTTGTTGTCTCTCTAACACATTCCTCTCTCCCATTCTCTAGTCTTTAATATTCAATCTAGAAAAGGTTTTTTTTATTTGAACAATAGCTGATTAGTTTTGTTTGATTGTTTTAATCACATTTATTTCCTCCTCTCCTCAATAACGAGCTAGCGATTTAAAAAAAAAATCAACGCCTGTTTGTGTTCCTTTCAATATTTTTCACATGCTCTTCAACTTCGTCTTGAATATCAATGATGAGTCTTCTGTGGTCGAAACTGGAATCAATTCCAAAAAATGCTAAGCGTGGTTTTAGGAGTTTATCATACTTACATTATCAAAATGACAGGTGCCACAAATAGAACAGGATCGGCCTACCCTTCAGGAGCACATCAAGTCACCACTGATTTTAGTATGACTCATTTTGCTCTATTTGTAGTCTTCTACATGTATAATGTGTTTTGAGCACTGATTTCATTTTTGTTTTTGTTTTTGTCATGGCATTCTATGTTTATTTTCAAAATATGAGTTTTTATATATCTTTCATCTTTTTCAACTTTCTTTCATTATCAAAATCTTTCTGAACAATACGTATGTTTTATCTATACAGAATGGTAATACTGCTATTCATTACGCTGCATTGAAAGAGCTTAAAGAATTCGCTATGCTGCTTATTAAGGGTGGTATTGATCTCAACATTCAAGATAGGGTAAGTGGGTAATATCACAATTAAGACTGTTCAATCACATGTCAATCTATGACATTTCATGCTAAATAACTATGTGAATACAGGCATTTCAGTTTCCATATGAACTCATTCTACGGCTAAAACTATGCAAATTTTACTTCAAAGTGTCTCTAAAAATCAAATCCTATAATGGAAAATTAATATGCGCTACTAATATTTCATTGGTCAAATTATGGCTGTGTGTCACATATTCAACTTGTATATGCCGCAGACTTCAAAGAGTTTAAACCTTCACTAATATTTTGTATTACTACGTATCCCGTTTTTCAGTTTAGGTCTTTCTCAGAATTCAATTGAACAGCTGTCCATAGGTATTATTACTGGTGAAATTTTCTATTAAATCTATGATATGAAATATAGAGGTCATTTCCTTAAAGCAGTACGTAACCTAGATAATATATCTATGATCAACATCTGTCTGACCAAAAGAGACGAGTTATGGAAAAAGCTGCATTTTTAAACCTATGTTAGCATTTATTAAAACAGACAAGTATTGAAAAATAGAAAATTAACAGTCATTCCCCAGGTGTGGGAATTTTTCGTTGCAAGGAAGACCTGTTGGTGACCTCCTGCTGTTGTTTTTTCTATGGTCGGGTTGTTGTCTCTTTGACACATTCCCCATTTCCATTCTCAATTTTATACTTATTTATCAGAATATTATTACAAAAGAAATTACTGCATATACCCTAAATTTCTTTTACACTATATTAGTCCTGGTATCTATGATGAGTTTATTTACAACCACTGGGTCGATGCAACTGTTTGTTGAGATTTTTTTCCTCGAGGGTATCACAAGCCTAGTAGTCAGCACTTTTTGTGCTGACATGAATTGTCATTGGTATGGTTATATTTATTAATTTACTGTTATCAATTTTTTTAATTTTTTGAAAAACTAAGGCTTTTTTCTACCTCAGGCATAGATTACCCTAGCTGTATTTGCAAAATCTTTTAGGAATTTTGGTCCTCAATGCTCTTCGTACTTTTATTGGCTTTTTAAACTTTTTTGGATTCGAGCGTCACTGATGAGTCTTTTATAGCGTATATACTAAATTTAGTCACATGGCCATTTTCCATGTTTATACATTGTAGTTTTAACGAATTTGAATAGAGGACTTATATTAAAGTCATCTTACCCTATGTGCTAAGAAATGTATATCAGTGTTTTCAACCTTTCTGAAAACAAATATTAGGAATTTCTAGCATACTACACATGTAACTTATTCTTCTAGTAATTACGCCTTAATAAAGTTCCATTCACCTATCGTCGTCAAACTATCCATTACTGCGTATATACTAAATTTAGTCCCATGGCCATTTTCCATGTTTATACATTGTATTTTTAACGAATTTGAATAGAGGACTTATATTAAAGTCATCTTACCCTATGTGCTAAGAAATGTATATCAGTGTTTTCAAACTTTCTGATAACAAATATTAGGAAATTCTAGCATACTACACATGTAACCTATTCTTCTAGTAATTACGCCTTAATAAAGTTCCATTCACCTATCGTCAAACTATCCATTACTGATATACAAATGTCTGCCTAAAATTGTCAGTTGAGAAATCCAATAACATTGGTTTTATCTCTTACATGTGCCATTCATCAACGTCAAACTATGCACGCCCTCTATGTTTTAATAATAAGTACGATACTACTGCATGGTAAGTAACTAAATGACTAAACAAATGACAGGATTATCATGTAAATACTGATAGCTTTGTTTATTTATCATGGGATTTATCTAAAATTTGGAATTGATCATTTAATACTCAACTATGACAACACCAAATAAAACATAAAAAGTATTTTCGAAGAGAACAAAAACGTAAAATTAGCAACGTTGGTAATGACTTCATCACCATTAACAATAAAAGGACCAAATTAAAGTGCTTATAGCTTTATTTCAAGTATGTTAAATAATGAGTAGTTTGACCCTAACTACATAGTATACATAAACGTGAAGAAATAGTTTTAAACAACATAATTTGAAATCGTTTAAATAAGCGTCAATATTTCCGTATTGGTTAGAATAGTAAACAATGGCATAGTTAAAATAGTTCAAAAGTTCTATAGAATTTATAAGCCATAACATTAAAACTGTCAAAACCGGTTTGCCTAATTAATTTTAGCTGATCGATATGCAATCAAACTATATTTGTTCATACAATATGGCTTTTCAGGATAATTAATTAGCCAGATGTTAAATTGTACAATCGGACAGTAATGAGCTATTTTATTTCCTAAAACACTTTATAAACATGTTAACTAATCTTAAGGACACGCCGAATATATATCGCTTTGAACTTACTTTGTAACTCGAATGGTATTATACAAATCGCGTAGTAAGATATTTACATCCTGACTTCGATTTCCTAGTTTCCCTGTGACGAACCTCCCCAATAATGAAGACACCCGGATGACAACATTCAATGTTCATTGTGCATTGTACGATAATGTTTCGACCGTGATAAAATTTTGTTCGATAATATATATTAATGTTATGGCTTATAAATTCTATAGAACTTTTGAACTATTTTAAATCTGTGTCTATTTCCAAAATTAATTCTTGGGCCACACCAATTTAATTTCTTGTTCTACGGATTTTGGGCAAGCAAGCGATTTGAACATTTTAATAAAAAAATATATAATTTGCAAATTTTTGAGGCGAAGCGTGAAAAGTAAAGATGACCGATTATATATTTTTATAAAACATAAATAGTAGGTTTTGACAATATTAAAACTTTATTTATCACTTGTGGTTTGACATTTCTTTAATTTCTGAAGTAATTTTTCCCTGTTCACCAAGAAATAATTAAATCTGGCCTATGTATGTGTGACTGACATTGAGACAATTCTCCATCCAAGTCATAATAAGTTTGGGGCAACGCCTTAATGTTATTAATATCCCTTTTACATGTTTTATGAGGGATCAATACAAGTTATAATATATTTGTATGTACAAAAGGGCTCAAATTTCTCAAAGAACTATATATCAATCTGGTATTAAATGGTCAGAACATGTCCAAGAATTTGGCAATATTCCTGGACTTTAACCATCTTAAATTAACACATTATTCAAAATAAGTGGACAACTCTTTGAGAAAATGTTGTTTAAAATATGATGTAACTCTCCTCTTTTTAAATACAAAATTCTAAGTTTTCAAAGATTTTGTATAGAAGAACTTTACAAATCCTTGGTATTTCTATTTTTTTCTACAGCAGTAAAATGACATCTTGTCTGAGGGAGGCTTGTTTTAAACCTGATAATAAAAACCACAGGTCAAAGTACGGCTTTTTACACAGGGCTTTGATACAGACCAAACAGCAAGCTATAAAGGACCCCAAAATTATTAGTGTACACAATTCGAACAGGAAAACCAACGATATAATTTATACATGCATATCCAAACGGGAAAATACTAATGAACAACATCAACAAACAATAACTGCTGAACGACAGGCTCCTCAATCAATCAGGACAAGTTTCTAAAAATGCAGCGGCTATAGATAGTTTTGTTTCGCCAGCATACAATATAATTGCAGTTGAAGGCAAATCCTTCAGAAGTTCTTTGTATTTTATTCTAACAACGAACATTTTGTGATATGGAATATAAGTAAGGGGAAAAGAAACCACATTTTTGTTCTTAACAGGTATTTCCGCTGTTCTAAATTTATATCGGAGCACTCCCACTTTTAATAAATAGGTTTCATGTCGAAACAAATATTCTCAGAGATATTCACACAGTGTGGAAGGGTGCTTTTATGTTGAAAATCGTAATATACAGGTTAGACTGTGGTTTTAAAAACAAATGTTGATATCTTTTTATAATATTTACAAAAATAACGGTACGGGAAATGGACATGATAACATTTCTGGATGCGGGAAGCGAGAATATAAAAAATAAAAAATAAAATCTGTTTTGAAAAAAATAGTTACGGGCGGAAGGAATCAAATTGTTGTGGCCTTACATACTTTTGGTTTTTTTACCCTGTAGGCGAACATTGCCCATGTGAAATTTATAAATTGTTTGTATAAACATGTGATGGAAAAACAAATCTTAGGTCAGACACACGAACACTACAAACTACTCAGAGTCTGAAAAGACCAGTTTTTGTGCTCGACCCTAAAGTCGAGCACACATTTTACATGACTTGTCTCGACTACGTCTTGACAGTACTAAACTGTACTTAATCTTTCTCGACTAGATCTCGACTTTACTTAAGTCTGAGTCAGTACTTTATGATGTTGATTTAGTCTGAAATGGTCTCGAGCAATGCTCGACCAGTCTTGACCTGTCTCGACCAGTCTCGACTCAGTCTTAACCAGACGCGACAAGTCTCGACCTTCAAATTAAATCTTGACTGGTGTAAATCAGTCCGCCTCACTAAATTAAATTATGTTTACACATTTTTCAAATCAACTTGAATTTTCAAAAAAACCATACAGCTATCTTAGTAATACATTGATCTTACAGAATCGTAGGTCATTTTGTAGTTTGGTGTAGTACTGTCAAATTCAAGAATTAAATCAATCTCGGTCAAAAAAACTAGAATTTGCTGTTCGGGCTCTTTTCAAATCAACTTGAATTTTTATATATCTAGTCAGCTACCTAGATTTATTTAATTCTTAAATTTGACAGCAATACAACAAACTTCATAACAATCTAGGATTCAGTAAGATCAACATACAACTTAGATAGCTGCATACTTTGATGAAAATTCAAGTTGATTCGAAAAATATATAAAAAAAATTAAAGTGTACTATCTTTTTACAGTCCAAACTGCAAATATTAGCTTTTTTTTACCTAAATTATTCTTTTCTCACATTTTCCCGCAATAACAAACTAGATAATGACCTGGGATTGAGTAAGATCAATATATTAATAACTTAAAGATAGATGTATACTTTGATGAAGAAACAAGTAAATTTAAAATAGTTATTAAAATATTAAAATGTACTTTATGAATTTTGTGCAAAATTGCAAGATCCTGCCTTTTTTAACCGTGATTAATTATAATTTTATTTTCAAATTTGACAGCAATAAACCAAACTACAAAATGACCTATGATTCAAGAAGATCATTTTATTACTGAGATAAGTAAATAGATAAAAATCCGAGTTGAGTTGAAAAGTTTTAAAAGGAATTAAAGTGTACTATCTGAATATAGCACGAACAGCATATTTTACCTTTTTTCACCTAGATTGATTAAATTCTTAAATTTGACAGAAATACACCAAACTACATACAGACCTTGGATTCAGTAAAATCAATATATTGCAAAGATAGCTGCATAGATAAATGTAAATCCAAGTTGATTTGAAAAAAGTAATAATAAGAATTAAAGTGTGCTATTTGAATAAAGTCTGAACTGCAAATTTTAGCTTTTTTGACCTAGATAATTATATTTCTAAATTTTGACAGCAATACACCAAACTACATAATGACCTCGAATTCAGTAAGATCAATATATTACTAAGATATATGCATAGATTATAGGTATATTGATCAAATATTCATCCGTGGATCACATATCCCACTTCTCATTGGTTACGTGCTACGTGTACATTTTTTTGAATTCTTTCAGAGTTATATTCCAGGTCACTCTCTTTAGAGGTCGTCCAATTTTTTTTATCTTTATTCTCTTAATGTTTATTATTTTGTACATTTTATTTGGGTCACTGGTTTGAGTTATTAGATTAAGTTTTAGATACGTTTCAATATAAAATTGAGAATGGAAATAAGGAATGTGTCAAAGAGACAACAACCCAACTAAAGAAAAAAACAAAACAGCAGAAGGTCACCAACAGGTCTTCGATGTAGCGAGAAATTCCCGCACCCGGAGGCGATATGCATTTTTCATTGTCAGCGCACCTTCCTGTAGTTGTCGTGTAACTGTCTAATTAATTTCTATTTGGTGACTATGATTTTTTTCAAGTGTCTTTAACGATATACCCTAGTTCCTGTTTCTTTTGAATGCTATTGTAAGTTTTTTTTTATCAAAGAGATTTGTGAACTGGGGGTTGTCTTGAATGAAATGCCAATCATTTCTCATAACGGTTTGTAAATTTCCCGTATTAGCGTGGTATTGTGTAATGAAATATATATTATAGTGAACATATAGAAACACGCAAAAACAAAAACATACTGTCAGAACTCTATAATCGGAAAGTCCATAATCACATGGCAAAGTATTTTTGTGGTTTTCTTTTGTTCATATTGACCATTCCAACGTTGGAAATTAACGATTATGGAAGTAAAACGAAACTTTCGTGTTACAATCCGAACAACGCGTGAATTATGATGCAAATGTTAAAAAAGTGAAAGTGAAATTTACGAGTCGGAGACTGATGCTACCAAGGTCTATTTGACATACGAGGATATGCAAAAACAAGGTCAAACTATTATTTTTGTACAATTCTTATCAGCACAAAAAGTTTCCAAAATCTTTAAGGCCAATTAATACGAGGATTCAACACAACGATCATACGTATTTGCGTTTTGTATTTTGATTTATCAGTCTATACATTGTTTGTGATTTACAATCTGACAAAACCTTTACATGCATTTTATTGGACGTCACAAGTCATTTACTTCCAGTCAAAAACGGAAACCTGTTTAAACAAACCTGATTAAACAGACTCGTTGTCCGAACCTGTCCTTTTTCATAGTCCCGTTTCCGCCCGGTTTATACAGGTTTTACTGTACTAGAAGGAAATAACATTCCTTTTCATGCCATCTCCAGATTTCAGTTAAAAGGATGATGGTCATGTGTTCTTCAAATGAAAATCAAGCATAAAAATTCCCGTTAGAAGTTTAGTATCATAATAAAAAACATATAAATAGACAACTATAGTAAAGGGCAGTGGCTTTATCTAAAGATAGTCTGGAAGAATAATTTTTTAGTGTATATTTTGAAGTCGTAATTATAGAGAGCCAATTTTTCATCTAAATATCCTAAAAAATGGTCTTTACTGATTTTAGTCATAAATTGGAACTTATTTAACAAAACATAAACTGGTCTACAGGAATAAAACCACTAATTCAAAGCCCCATTGCTTTTTATGTTAAATTCTGCAATTTCAAGCATTAATGGCTAATTTGTCTTAAGTTCAAATAAGGTGGCAATTATTTCATGTTGAAACTGTACCTTATCCTGACTTGTGCTGAAAATATCAACATACCTTAATTGCATACAGCTATGCATATGAACTATTTTGTTTAAACTATGTTCTTCTTTCTTGTATGTTCTTTCCGACCGGGCCTAAGTGAGTGGTTTTGTACCTATAGCATCACCAAACTTGTAATAATGACCTCTGCTTGTCTTAATTTCCTCCTATGGTCTATTTCTAGCATATAAAAACACATAAAGCTTTTTTCAAAACACTATATCACTCAATTCAAGCTCAAATTGGACAGGTAGTAACATATGCATTAAACAAAGAAAACGTCATTAGGATACTTATAGTGACAGATATGACATTTTTTTTCAATGCTTACCAGTTCTAATTTGTTAATATCTACTCAAATAACAGTGTTCTTACCTATATGTCTTATCTTTATCAGAGATTCTTTCTTGAATATAAATGCAGTGGTCCAAACATAAATATGATTGATAATTTTGATCCCCTTTTTTCTACATAATGATAAAGGGGCGTGATTTGGTTAAGAGCACATTTTTATGTTTAAACATAGATTAACAATTCATATATCTCCAAGCTAGACAACTTGTTAAAATGGTTATTAAATGCACCTCTAGTGACATTTTGAAATTTCTATATAAGTAAATACCAAAAATAATTCACTAACAAACCCAATAAAACAAGTACACTCATTAAATAATTTGATCACAATCAATACTTATACTATAAACTAGTCATAATATACAAGTTTCATTGGTTTCAGTGGTAGATAATGCAAACATTAAAATTCAAGGCAAAAATGCACAACTTTCTTTTATGTTCTTTTTGACCGGGCCTGAATCAGTGGTTCTATTCCTACAATAAGCGGTGCACCGTTTGTTCCTGTGGGAATTCTGATAACTTGACCATATACGAATTCTCAATATCGAACTTTTTTTTTCTAGCAATCATTTAAGGGCATTTATTTATAGAATCAAAGCAAGTTCTTTTGTTGTTTAGAATTTTGAATTCGTATATCAACCGAATCAAAAAAAAGAAACTGATCTTATGTTGACTGCTGTTTCTCGTTTTATCCATTTTGAACAGTAATTAATCACGAAGTATGATGTTCTATCACTCATTTCAATCAATTTTTGACGAACGATGTATAGGTGCTATATGTTGCACTTTGTAAATACAGCTGTTTCTCAAAACACGCCTCTTTTGGGGAGAAATTGAATATTCATAGAAAATAAATTGTGTTGACATACTAGTTCCCAGTTATGCTCTTTGTGTTCCATATCGCAGAGACCGAACTTAGGAATGTTACCAGTAAATAAACATAACATATTGTTTACATTAACATATGTGGTAACCTTACATTCGAGGGAGGGGTAGTTAAGAAAATTAGTGTAAGTTTACACTCTGAGAAGTTCAGGGTATATAAACGTTGAAAATATGCCGCATAACCCTATATTTTGACCTTTGAAAAAAATTATGGTGCATATGAATTTTCATAATAAAAGTGGTACAGTTTTAGCCGTAAAAGGAGTTTCAATGGGAAATTGAATTGTCAATATTTACAAAAATGCAACCTTTACAAATGAATGATTTCAGCTCTCGGTTACGGCCGATGTAAAGGTCGCCCGTAGAATATATACAATACTAGAACATACTCGTGATATCGCGGGTCCGGGACTGAATTAAAGTATATATAACTATGCGTATGCCTTATTTTAGTATTGGTATTGTCATCTGATAGAGTCATGCCGATTATAAGATGCACAGTAGTTTTCTCTGCTTTCAAAATCTCTCTGTTTGAACCCGTCGACCTGGAACCTATTAATTATTGGTAATATGAATAATTTGAAAAACAAAAGGGTCGGGAATGAAGTATTTTTTACTCAACAGTAAACAGCAAAATTCTAAATACACCGTTTAGGGGGTGCGCCTGTACGTGGAAAACAAAAGGGCCTGGAGTGGTGTAATTTAAATCAACAGCATAGTACTATATTATTTATATATAAAGTTGAATTCTTTGATTCATCGTTTTTACGCGATGACGGCTGACAAATTGGATCTCGCAATTTTAGTATTATAGATGACTTTTCTTGGATGAATAAATCTTCATATCTCTTTTAAGCACGGATTACTTTTCATTATTTTAACGTTTACACACATTGTTAGTTTAATCAACATTTGATTTGTTAAGACTATCCCTAGTGTCATTTTTTCATATTCCTCTGAAAATTATATTCCTTCTGAAATGTCGAGACTACATCGTGCAACGTTACGCAAATCGTGATGCTCATACTATAGTCATCGTTTAATTTTGTGTTTAGTTCCCCGTTTCTTTCTTCGTTGTCATTTGCTTTTAAGCTCACCTGGCCCAAAGGGCTAAATGAGCTGTTCTCATTACTTGTCGTCCGTCGTCCGTCGTCGTCTGTTAACTTTTACAAAAATCTCCTCCTCTGTATCTACTGGCTGAGCCAAATTTAACCAAACTTGGCCACAACCATCATTGATGTATCTAGTTCAAAAATGTATCCGATGTCCCAACCAGCCAACCAAGATGGTCGCAATGGCTAAAATTGAACATAGGGGTAAAATAAAGATTTTGGCTTAAAACTCTGAATGAGGTAATATTGTTTATCAAGTAAAGATCTATCTGCCCTGAAATTTTCAGATGAATAGGACAACCGGTTGTTGGGTTACTGCTCCTGAATAGGTAATTTTAATGAAATTTAACCGTTTTTAGCTCACCGGGCCCGAAGGGCCAAGTGAGCTTTTCTCATCACTTGGCGTCCGTCGTCCGGTGTCGTCCGTCGTCGTCCGTCGTCCGGCGTTAACTTTTACAAAAATCTTCTCCTCTGAAACTACCGGGCCAAATTAATCCAAACTTGGCCACAATCATCATTGATGTATCTAGTTTAAAGTTTGTGTTTTTTGACCCGGCGAACCATCCAAGATGGCCGCCATGGCTAAAAATAGAACAAAGGGGTAAAATGCAGTTTTTGGCTTATAACTCAAAAACCAAAGCATTTAGAGCAAATCTGACATGGGGTATAATTGTTTATCAGGTGAAAATCTATCTGCCCTGAAATTTTCAGATGAATCAGACAACCCATTGTTGGGTTGCTGCCCCTAAATTTGAAATTTTGCTGTTTTGGGTTATTATCTTGAATATTATTATAGATAGAGATAAACTGTAAACAGCAATAATGTACAGCAATTTAAGACTCAAAAATAAATCAAAATGACCAAAATGTTCAATTGACCCCCTAAGAAGTTATTGTCCTTTATAATCAATTTTTAACAATTTTCATAAAATTTGTAAATTTTTACTAACATTTTCCAATGAAACTATACGGACAAGTACATTATAGATAGAGATAATTGTAAGCAGCAAGAATGTTCAGTAAAGTAAGATGTACAAACACATCACAAGCACCTAAACACCATTTTGTCATGAACTGTCTGCTTCCTTTGTTTAATTCACATATACCAAGGTGAGCGACACAGGCTCTTTAGAGCCTCTAGTTTGTTATTATTTTGAATATTATTGATAGAGATAAACTTAAAGCAGCAATAATGTTCAGCAAATTGAGATCTACAAATAAGTCAAGATGAGCAAAATGGTCAATTGACCCCTTAAGGAGTTATTGTCCTTGATAGCCAATTTTAACAATTTTCATAAATGTAAATTTTGGTAAATTTTTACAACATGTTTTTCTCTCTGACTACTGGGCAAATTGCATTGTAGATATATATATTGTTCACAGCAAGAGTGCTCAGAAAAAATGTTATATCTACAAACACTCATCACTATCACCAAAACTCAATTTTGACATGAATCCATCTGTGCCATTTGTTTAATAACATTAACGTTACCAATTTTACTTCACCAGATGGCAATTTCGACAAAACATTTTGTACATGTCTCTTTGGTGATGCTCGTGGCCAAAATATAAGAAATCCAAAGCTTATATGAAAGATGAAGAGCTATAATCCATAAGGTCAAAAAAGTATAGCCAAATCCGTGAAAGGAATCAAAGCTTTGAATGAGGGATATATATTCCTTTATTTATAATAATTTCTAACATTTTGTAACAGCTTATTTTAATAAATACAAAAAAATGGTATTTCCATGCCAGTACTGAAGTACTGGCTACTGCGCTGGTGATACCATCGGGAACAAACAGTCTACCAGTAGAGGCATCAACCCAGTGGTAGTAATAACATTACCGTTACCAATAAATATGCACATAGACCAAGGTGAGCGACACAGGCTCTTAAGAGTCTCTAGTTTTATTGCCGTGTCACTAACAATAGAAATCAGAAGATTTGGTAAGATTTTCAATGAGACAACTCTCCGTTAGTTTTCGATGCATCAGAGTGATTTACGTTATCTTTCGCATTTCTATTATTCCTAAATACTATGTTAACTTTTTTATGTTTTATCTTTGCAGAATGGTAGTACTGCACTTCACCAAGCTGCATTTAAAAAACTTACAGAATTCGCCAATTTGCTAATTGTGGGTGGAATAAAACTCAACATTAAAGATAGGGTAAGTGAATGATAATTCACAGTAAAGAATGTGTAATCATATATTAATCTCTGACATTTCATGATTAATATGATTAATTCAGATAAACTGCATAAACTGTGAATTTTGAAATGAATGTCTCGTCATGTTGCACTTCTGTAAATATAGAACAAATACGTCAGGAATCTGATGTACAGTAGTTGTCGTTTGTTTATGTAATATATACGTGTTTCTCGTTTCTCGTTTTGTTTATATAGATTAGACCGTTGGATTTCCCGTTTGAATGGTTTTACACTAGTAATTTTGGGGCCCTTTATAGCTTGTTGTTCGGTGTGAGCCAAGGCTCCGTGTTGAAGGCCGTACTTTAACCTATAATGCTTTAATTTCTAAATTGTTATTTGGATGGAGAGTTGTCTCATTGGCACTCACACCACATCTTCCTATATCTAATTACCAATATAAATCCCCTCTTCATATTCTACAGTTCAAATTATAATTAAACAATAGTTATCTTTGAAAATTATATCCTAGAAGTTCAAATGAAAAACTATTTTATATTGCTCTTCGGCTTTTCTTTGTCATTTAGATAGACTTCTAATAAAGTTCTACGGTTTTTTAAAAATTGTGCACATCCTGTTACAAGCAGGAAATTTTGCATAGACCTTTCTCAACTATTACATTTTTATTTCAGATAGGAATGCATTCGAAAAAATGTTTTACTTCCGGTAAAATCTAAAATGTCAGACATCATACATTCAGCCCAATATCGAAGGCTAGTGTGTAGAAAGGCGTTATTATCATGGTACTATCATATTATTTGGTACAAACATTTGTTTTGTACTACTTTTGATAAATTAAATAGAGAAAATGTCTTTATTAACCCTACATTCTGTAATATCCAACATGGCGGACACTGTATTAAAATAAGCTTAAATTTTAGGGAGGGTAATAAATGTGTTTTTTTTTAAATTGCTACTATCATTACATTGTGCAGGAACGTTATTGTGGTGTTTCTCACATTGATACAATACATATGTTTAAAATCCTTACTTCCGGTAATATTCAAAATTGCGGACATAGAATTATCTATTTATTATTGTTATATTCAACCTTTTTTCTAAATGTAAAGAAACTGTTGGGGTTTTTTTTCTGTTCGCTCAACTTCTAAAAACCACAAATTTTGTTCTGCTGTACATGTTTAAATACAAAGTTGACATTTCCGGTAAAAAAAAATCTAATATTCCAAAAATGAGTCCTCAGTCTATATCTTCGATGTAGAGTGTTGGTTAGATTGATGAAAACAAAATAAAATCCTTTTTAAAATTACATAAATGTTCGGCCAAAAATAACGGTCACCACCAAATGCAAAATCGCAGTGCACGGGAGACACGATTTTCCACATTAACAACAACAGCGGCATCATTTCTTACATACTCAATATACAAGCTTCTGATGAAAAGATGAGACCTCAAAAAGAGTTTTTGTTAAAGGGAGCCTCTTTGTCCCTTCGCCATTCATTTGCGCTTGGACTAGATAGCATACGAACCAATCCCAAGCTCGTCTCCCTAAACACCTGCCTTAGTATATTGCATGATTTACATACTTTAAAACATTAACAAAGTTGAAGAAATAGCCTCAAAAAGTCTTTCCTTTTGTGCAAATAGTTATTTTCTTGCTTTGTTAACCATGTTATACCCATCTGTTAAGTATGTGCGATCTTACAGTAAAACCCCGGTGATTTAGGCTGATCAATCATCATTCTTTATGTTAAAGTCACATCTTCCAATACCAGCAATGTCTTTTTTTCCTTTAAAGCAAACAGAGAACCATATTAAAATCGGTAAAGGCATGGATAACAATAAGTGTGCTGATTTTCCACATTTACAAAGACTATGGTATTGTTTCTCACATCCATAATGTACAATGATAATGCTCCTGATAAGATGAAGATAACTCACATTTGTTCCTTTGCCATTCATACACGTTTGAAGGAATTGTTAGCATAGGAACTAATTCCAAGCTTGTTACTCATTCACACCCGCCATTGTATAGTGTGCGCCTTACATGCTAAAAAAGACTAGACCTAATCGTGGGAATAGCCTCAATAAGTCTTTCCTCTTCCAAAAACACATGTTTTCTTGCTTTGTTAATCCCATCTGATAAGTGTTTTTTTTCGATCTTACAACAAAGCCACGTATCGATTTTATTGACATTATCAAATCCATATCTGGTGATGTTGGCTAATCAATAATCATTCTAAATGCATAAATCACATCTTCAAACGCCATTAATGTCACCAACACAATTCATTTTCCAGCAAACGTGTTATCTCTTAATGCCTAATGAATTTGAAAGGTCATGGATAGATAAATATCTAAAGTTTTTTCCAATTCCAAATGCAAACCAAAGTTTGTCTGTCTGTATGTCACGGAAAAGCGAAACATCAACGACATCAGTATCAACTGTTCGAGTCATGACTCAGTTGAGTCTGTGTTTAACTGCATCCTCAAAATTGTATTGAGCAAGCTGCTGTGAATGAAAACTTGAAAGTTCTTTATTATTGTCGTCATCTTTCAGAAAATTTTGCCAATTTCGAGGATTTTTTTCATTCTGGATATGTTTGTGGATTCCCTTTTCCCAAATGTAGCTCTTGCATCTTGTAGCAGCTTTCAAACTACCAGTATTGTCGATGTTCGCACCCGAGACAACATCCACTGTTGTTACAGTTTCAATTTGTTTCCTAACGAGTATACTAATTTGGTAGTTTGACCTTACCTCAATAAAATACCTCGAAACTGTATCAACAATTGATGAAGTCTTTGATGAGCATGGTAGTTGTAGCAACAAATGCTCAGGATATTCTATCTTATCCACCAAGTGATGTGTTTCAAGTGTAGTAGCATGTTCACATTAAGAGATATATTCTAGAATCATAGTGCAGGTGTCTGGTGCAGTGACACACGAACTTAAACGAGTAATGATTCGAACAGTCGTTATAGATGACTTTAATTATAATCGAGGCTATTCCCTCAACTTGGTCTATAGTCTTTTCAAGCAAAGTAAAACGTGTAATATACTATTGCAGGAGCTTTGGATTGGCTCTTATGCTACCCAGTCCAGGCGGTAATGGATACGGCGAAGGGACAAAGATGATCCCTTTTAAAAAAAACTCTTTCCGTGGCCACTTTATTTTGTCAGAGGCTTGTAAATTGTGGATGTAAGAAAGAATGCCGCGGTCATTGTTAAAGTGAAAAATCGGGTCTTCCGTGCATTGCCTTGTGTGCATGTGGTGGTTACTGTTAATAAACATGTATCCCTGGCCAAATAGTAGCAATTTCGAAAATGTTTCAGTACTATGGTGATTTTATTTTGTTTAAATCAATCTATCCAAAACTTTACATCGAAGAAATGGATTGAGAACTCCTATTTGAAATTTACGCCATATTTTTACCGGATATGTCAACATTTAAACATTTACACCATGATAGAATTAGTGGTTTTGGGGATAACTTAAATCCAAAAGTGTAATGACCATTGAATATTTGAATAATAAATTAATATTTCTATGTTCACCATTTTAGATAAAACCGGAAGTAAGGGTTTTGAAGACTAAAATCTTATACATTGTATCCATCAGAAGCACCAAAGAAAGGTTCCTGCACTATGTTATGATAGTAGCAATACGTTAAAAACATTTCAATTACCCACCTGAAAAATAAGCTTATTTTAGTACAATGTCCGCCATGTTGGATTTTACCGGAAAAAATGTTTTTGAAGACATCTAATCTATATAATATATCCAAAAGTAGTACATAACAAACGTTTGTACCAAATAGTATGCTAGTAGTATGATAATAACACCTTTTCACATACTAGCCTTCGATATTAGGCTGATTCAAGTATGATGTCCGCCATCTTGAATTTTACCGGAAGTGAGACATGTTTTTTCAAATGCCTCCCTATCTGAAATAAAAGAGTAATAGTTGAGAAAGGTATATGCTAAATTTCATGCTTGTAGCAGGATGTGCATATTTCATCTGAAATATGCTTGTAGCAGCCGGACTAATGACTAATTTCATTCACTACTTGTCCGTTTAGTGGTTTGGTATTCACCCAAACTGAATTTGACCGCTTCTTTATATGCATTGGTATCGATATCTTTTGTGTCATTTTACAGTATGGATTTTACTTCGTCAAAATTGTTTCCCCATTACGCCACCTCATATTTATAATCGTCAAATTGGAAGTCATTATAATGATGATGCGCTCTCAGTTTAGCTCTCGAAAAACTGATAAATTTATCCACATATTACCATGACGATCATCGTATGCATTTTTAATTTTTATATGTATCTTCAAGTGTTTTAGCATTATTTGTATAATTGGTTGTCCGGGATTTTCGAAAGTTGAAAAATATTTTTAAAAGTCTTATTTCATGTTTCGTGAAAGGGCACACTAAAAACTTTCAGAGAGTAAAGAATTATTATGCAAGATAAAACACACAAAAAGAAAGTTTTTGTAAGAGATGCATTTTTAAGACCAATCAAAAAAGTTTGTCGTCAATTGTACTTTTAATTAAATAAATATATTATGCGAACACCCCTACACTTTTGTTGTGACTCATTTGAAAAGTAGTTAACTTGATACATTTATTTCATTTTTAACTACTGTAGGTCTGAAAGTTAAGTTACCAACCACCAGCCAAATATGGATAAATCGGTTGTAGAGTTGTCAATCATAAATATAATTATTTCTGTGCAGACCAAGCATTACATGTAGACGGGCGGAAACAAGTGAACGCGGCTTTCATCCGCCTGCACTTCATGTAAACACCGCGCTACCTGTGCGTTTCCTCCGAAATTTCAGTATACAGAAAAAGTAAATGTTTCCTTTGCGTTAACTTCCACGTAAATACAAAAAACGGCGCGTCTTCTAATTTTGTTTAGAGTAAACGGGCTGTTACTTGCACGTGTATTTCCGAGTGAACGTGATAAAGGCACATGATATGTTTGTAGTAGACATTTTTTCTATGCTTGGTAGTAATCGTTTGTTTCTATGTGTGTAGTGAACGAGTATTAACAAAGCTTTTCATCTTATCCTGGATAGACTGACCTTAAATATCAAATAATAAGGTTCATCAAAATAAAATGACCAACTGGTCATTTTCGATGGACATATTGATAATAACAGTTAATTAATAATGTTATTACACCTCTTCAGTTAATTGAAGCTTAATCAGAGTCACGTTCATATTTAATATAAATCAATTAATCTACACCAAAATCCAACTGGCTGACTAAGGATAACTCGTAAATCAAAATTATTTAACAGCATTAACCAAAACTGACCGTATTTGCACTTTATCATGTAAATCTATATAACTGCTTTTTTTAATGTCTATATATATTTTATTATACAAATGACAGCAATATTGGTACAAAATAATTACAAAATTGTGCTTGCATCTTTTTAGAGTGCCTACAGGACAGGACCTCTTTTTATTCAAAATTTTTAATCTTTAACAATTTCATTAGTTTTCATACGCTAGACTGACTTCTTTAACAAAATTATGTATCTGCATCAAACAGAACAGACCATATTTGCACTTTTTTTTTGTAAGTCTTATAGTCACATATCAAATCTGTAGTTTTTATTCATCACACTGACAGGTAAACCAAAATTATTCGTTCGCTTTAACCAAACCTGACCATATTTGCTCTTGATTATGTTAATCTATATAGCCGCATACTAAAGCATTATTTTTTTTATGCAAGGACAAATATTATAATATAGATGACAGCAATATTGGATTACAATGACTACTAAAAATTTCCCGCGTGTCCTCTTTTTATTCGAAATATTATATCATAAACAAGTTTAAGTAGTTTATATACCTCGAATAACAGAATTATATAACCGCACCAACTAAACCTGACCACATTTGGTCTTTATTATGTTACTCTTTATTGCCGCATAGTAAATCGTTGTTATTTTGTGGATGTCAAGAGGGATGGATATTACAAAGAACAGCAATATTGAAACAAAATGACTACAAAAATATCTTGATAAATATGGAGTACCAGCATGTCCTTCTTTTATGTAACATATTGATTTGTAGACACATTTCAGTAGTTTTGATACCTCAGACTGACTCGTAGAACATACGTATTTGATGCATAAACCTTACCTGACCATGTTTGTCCACATCAACAAAAATATACCATATTTGCACTTTACCATGCAAGTTTATAAAGCTGCACAGTAAATGATTTTTTTATGTCAGGGTGAACTGTTTTATATAAATGACAGCAATTCAGGAACAGAATGACTACACAATTTTTTCACTTCAATTAAGAGTATCAGTATGCTAAGCCTTACTCAGCTAGTAAAACTATGTGAATGATTCGCAATCTCGACAATTTATAAAAATGAAAATTTGTGTGGGAAGATTGTGAGATTGTTATTCAACCAGAAGGGATAAAAGAGTCAATACAGAGTGTGTATTAATCACGTCAACTATAGGTTGAAGCTTTTTCATAAACGATTTCTAGCACTTCTGCTTTTCGGATATGTCCGTCGTAACTTTTATATGACTTCACTATAATACCAACAGGCATTGTGTATGGTAAATCTGTTTGTCCTTTAAAAGAATTACGTCTCCTTCGATGGGATCATGGCGATCTTCGGTCAATTTTCGTCGTTGTTGCAAAAACGGCAGGTACTCTTTCCTTCAACGGGACTAGAAAACACTGTACTCGTCTCCATTCGGCAACCTCTATTTATCGTTGGTCGAGTTCTTCGAGATGACCTGAAGTAAAAATGCAGTCGGTTTTTTTGTGTCCATAAAATAGCCGGAGTTGATATTAACGGATTTTCTGGATCTGTTAATACAGGAGTTCACTTAAGTTCACAAATTCTGTCAGAACGGTGGTGAGTTCGTCAAGAGTTAGGCTTTTTTTTCGGGTGCATAAAGAAGCATAAAATCAAGAATTCTCCCAGTGATACCAAACATTCTCTCCTAGGCTTCATCCATGTGGGTCAAGTGCAGCAGATTCAAAGTCCAAGTTGTAGTAGAATTTAAGGCTGTATCTTCAACGTTGATTGATCCAATCTTTAAATCGTCGATTGCACCAATAAAGTGCGTTCCACGGTTAGATTGGAAAATCATAAAATGGCCTCTTAAATCGGCGAATCTTCTGACGGCGTTTTCTAAGTCTGAAGAACTTATTTCCTCGATAAGTTCAATGTGATAAGCTCTTGTCACTAAGCATTTGAATACAATTGCACAATTGTTTTAAGTAGGTTTATCTACGACGTGTTTTACGTTAAACAATTGTCCGGTCTTCTATTTTCAGAATCGTAGCAAAACCATTGTCATCAAACGCTGATATGACTTCCGCACAATTAGAGGTGAACTTCATAAAATTAACAGCTTCCTCTTTTGTAGGACATGACTTAAAAAACCGTCGTCGACATATCAGTATCTGATGTTATGATGTCTGGACCTTTTTCTGGGTCAAAGCATAGTTACGCCAGATGACAGACTTTTCAAAAACATTAACTCTCATGCTATATTCAACACAGTGTTCTTGTAGGTCGTTATGTTCATGCTATAAAAATCTCAGTTAATTTTGATGATATTTTCTTTCTACAGAGCAGTGAAACATGTATTGAACGCAAGCACATACTGCGAACATTGTTTTTCAGAAAGGCAGCAGTACTCCAGAGAGATCGTTAATCAAGTATGGACCGTTACATCAAACACACCCCTAATCTGATCGGGTTTCTTAGATTGATAAACACCGAACAATGGTAAATACCAGCACTCGTCATGGTCGTCCAACGGTGGAACGAGCTGTGCATGGTGATATTCAGACTGGCGTCTAACAAATTAGCTAGATGAACAGCTTGTTGTGTCTTGTTTGGTAATGGCTGTCGATGCATTCTGAACGATAACGGTTCTACTCAACTTCCTTCTGATAACATTTTTAATATACTGTAATCATCAATATTTCAATCGAAAATGACTAGTAATTAGTCAATAAATTGTGATGGACTTTATCATTTGATATTTTAGGTCTGTATATCTAGGATACAATGACAATCTTAGAAAACGCTATGTTTACTACAAACAATAAACATGCATTTACTTTTGATGGAAAAAGAAGACTCGTATTTTTTCACGTTGACGTGGAACTAACAGGTTAAAAAAAATTAAAATGCCCGTTCAGTCTTTAAAAAATTAGAAGACGGAACTTTTGCGTTAACGCGGAGTTGAACGCGAAAGTAAACGCCCGTTTACTTTTAATATCCACTGAAAAGTTAACGCACAGTGAATGCGGCGCTAACATGAATTCCATGCAATTTAACGACGCCGTCTAGTTTTCGGCCCGTCTACATGTAATGCTTGGTTTGTACCCAACTATATATGCCAGTGTGTGTCCGCTAGGTCATTTAAATACCAAATATAGTGAGGAAACATTGTTTAATACCCCAGTCCCACTAGGCCACAATCGCACTACGATCTGTGAATAAAAAGAAAATTTGACAAGCGTAGTGAGATCGTGTAGATCACAGTGAGGTCGTAATACGGTCGTGGTAAGGTCTTGTATATCGTAATGAGCGTGGTCAATTTTGAACATGTTCAAAACAAGCGTTTTGCGGTCGTGGCGAAATCTGATCGTAGAAGAAACGCAGTGAGCGCGTAGTAAGATCGTGGTACGATCGCAAAGGTCGCTGTACCATCGTAGCGAGAGCGTAGAGAGAGCGTGATTCTATTCAGGGATACTACGCTATGATCTCACAGGGACATTATCATCACCTCTGTACGATTATCACGTTCTCACCGCGACCCAACTACGCTCCCACTACGACAATACCACGTTTACACCACGCTGTTCAAGACCACAGAACGATTCTAGCACGCTCATGCCGTCCTCATCACGCTCTTCCTACGACCTGTTTACGTTCGTACTACGACTATTTCGAGTTCTTGTCATACTGAGGCTCATTGTCACATAAATGTATAAAAGCTCTCCAGTTTTTGTTTAAAGCATCAATTTCAATTGAACCATGGAAACACAAGACCATGGACATGTAGTAATGCTTCTTCAATCAATAACTCAGATACAAAATCTTAACAACCAAGCCATACTGTTGTTATTGAAGGAGGAAAGAAGAAGGATTCGAAGAACATTTAGACGGCATAGGTCCTTTTGAATTCTTCCGTGGTTAGCAGCGGAAAGGAGACTCTTGTTTTGTCATTATGATCAGTTGATGACCGAGTTATGAATTGAGGATGAACCTTCCTTCTTCAATTTTTCAAGAATGCCTCTAGTGATGTTCGTTGAACTTCTTAAGAGCGTAGTAAGATCGCGGTGTGAGCGTGGTATGGTCGTAATAAGGTCGTGGGACGAGCGTGCTATAATCGGAGTAGAAACGTGGTAAGATCGTGTTGCAATCGCATAAATCGTGGTATGGTCGTAGTAAGAACGTGAAGAGCGTAGAAAGGTATTGAATGAGTGTAATGAGGTTGCAGAATGAGCGTGGTGAGAACGTGGCATAATCGTAGCGGGATCGTTGAAGAAGCGTAATGAGGACGTGAAAGCAACGGAAATGTACGTTTTCATGCCGCTTATACCGCGACCTTACCACAATCTGATTTTATTTTTGATCGTGGTGAGCGTAGTGCGATCGTGGTCTAATGCGACTGGGGCTTGACGATTACTACGTAACTGTAACATGTTATTGTTTTATTTTTTTTGCACTTTCAAAACATTGTGTAGAATTTATCCTAGTTTAAAACAAAGACATACTATGCGTGAGTAATGTCTTAGGCTGTGTTCACACCAAACGCCGTGTAGAGTAAACATGTTTATAATTAGTTTAGTGTAGTGTACACTGGTTTCACATTACATTTGTTCACATTTATACACCTTGTTTAGCTACCTGTACATAAGGTTTGTTTCCACTTGTAAACTATATGTCATTAAAAAGTTTATTACGTAGAACTGAATTCAAAATTTTTGGAAAATTTTTCTAGCGGTAAGGGAACAACCATTTGACTTCAAAAGGGGGTGGGGGATGGGAATGGAAATATTCCGATCCCCTGGCCAATTTGATCCAAAAAAAATGGTCATACAGATGATAAAAAAAAATATTCTGAATCAAGAGTTTCCCCATACATTAAGGTGTTAAATTTTGAAAAAAAAGTATTTGATCACCAGCATCGAAGAAAAAGGAATAAAAACGTACGCGCGAAAAAAATCTAACTCAGATAAAAAAAATAACCCCCCCCTTTTTTTAAGTTAAGTGGTTGCTACTTTATGAAAGCCATTTTTATAATTTGCAGTAGTTTGAATATACTAGAGAAGTCTCGATAACGCATTAGGAAATGTTAGCTACAACAGCGTGCTTACAGCCGAAAAAAAAGGATTGAAATATTAGGGATCACTACATTTTTATCTTCTGTTCGTTTCAAATGGTATTTCTTCTCCAATTTTTTTTACGAGTTATTTAACGGATCTGAGATACTAGACAAGCATATCATTTACCTCACACTTTTTTTAGTCATGCATTTATGCGTGAATCGTTTTTTGAGTAAAGACCAGTGGCGAATATTTCTGTGTACGTCAAGTCGATTCGGGAAGACCTTTTCAAATGAATTAGGCAGCAACTATTTACTTCGTTTTTTGTGGAGGGGGAGGGGGCGTGAGCTATTGATTTTTTTCAGGACAAATTTTGGTGACAAGTCGAAATTAATTTTAGCATTATATATAGCGGCAGCTGAGGGTGAAACAAACAAAAATTTTGTCAGGGCCAAAAACTGGAAACTTGTTTTGTTTCCAAAACAAAATCCATAGCTCACCACCCCCACCCCCTTGCCTTTATGTTTTGTACTCCACTATAATACCCCCCCCCCCCCGAAAATCAATTGGTTGCTGCGTTATGGGTTCGGCAATGATGCTGCTTTGAGTCTTGATTAGGGTTAATAAAGTACGTTAATTTTTTTTACCAAAAAAAAATCTGTAAAATTTAGACAACTAATAATTATCAAAAATATCAATTTTACTCAAAAATAGTTTTCTCCTTAAATATATACACGATAAAACTAAATGCCTAGTTTTGTGTACACTTAACCTACACAAGGCCTACATTGACTATCGACTGTGTGTAGGTAAAACATGATTTAAACTACATGTAAACATTGAGTTCTATCAATGGGAACGCAATTGTGTTTAGTTTACGTGTGAGTTACACTAACACAACACCGAATTTAGGTCAATGTGAACACGGCCTTATCCTTTCAAGTGTAATATACGTCAATTCATTCAAAAATTCACCTATTATTTTACTGTGTATAATCTTCAGTAACCATATGCATGTAACCTCAAATTTGCAAAATAGTCTATAGAAACGCTAAAATAATATATCTATATAATATATATATGCAACTCGTCTAAACATCAACCCAACAATGTTAGATCTGTAAATGACGTACAATGAAACACCCGGCCATCGAAAGCTTCATTTTGATGAAGCCTAGGAGGTCGGGTGGTCTAGAGGAACGGCTACAGTGCAGGCGATTTGGTGTCAAGATATCTCAGTAGCATGGGTTCGGATCCAGGCGAGGGAAAAACAAAACAATTCCAAAAGCAAATTTACAGATCTAACATAGTTGGAGTGATGTTTAAACGAGTTGTATATACATAATGTACACAGCATTGTATCACCATCACTGCTGGTGATCCGATTGATAAATCTGTTGTAGAGTTATCACTGACGCAGATAACGCAGACGTACTTATAAATGTAATTTTTTTCTGTGACTGTATTTTACATTAATTTGTAGGATCCTTTACACTAGATAATTAAGCTTATCTTTAAAAAAAACCTCTCTATGCCTTATATATCATGTACTGTAGTTTGACGCTAGATTAAAAATGACGTACAAAGGTAACACCCGGCCTCCGAGAGCTTCATTTTTATGAAGCGCAGGTGGTCATGTGGTCTAGCGGTACGACTACAGTTCAGGAGATTTGGGGTCACGATATGTCAGTAGCATGGGTTCGAATCCAGGCGAGGTAAGAACAAGAAATTTGCAAAAGCAAATTTACAGAATGATGTAAAATGTTTGGCTTGATGTTTAGATGAGTTATATATATATATATATATATATACTTTTTCACTCTTTTGGTCTTTTGGAAAATGTTGTTTGTGCTGTTTTTAGACCCTTCTACAACGAATTTTGTTTGACATGCACACGTATAAAAACTGCGGTTTTTATCCAACGCAGTCATAGGTTTGAACGTAGTTTTCAATTTAGACTCGTTTATATATATATATATATATATATATATATATATATATATATATATATATATATATATACGTCTAAAAAAAGGACCAACGAGCTAAAACACTATGCAAAGGACCGTCTAGAAAAGACGATGCTATGCAGATAAGGAAAAAAATATATCAGTCTAAACATTTGCACAACGGTACTGATATACGATGTTATTATACAAAAATGTTGTTATTAAATCGTGTTGACAAATAGCCTTCTTCTGTGTTAAAGGTTGTAACAATACTGATATTGGTGTACAAATAGATTAGAAGTACAGGTATGTTTTGGTCTATTGATTTTAATCCAAAATCTTGAATCTCATAATACAAACAAAACACTATACTTCAATTCAATATACGTGATTTTTCGAACGCGACCGGATGCACTATGATTTAGTTCATTACACCTGTATATAGAACTCGACATAAAGTTGTCAATAAGAAATGACTTTATAGTCCAAAAAAAAATTTCTTTAATAAAAATGGTGTTTTACATTCAAAGAACATGATGACGAGCTCAAAATGAGTACCATATGCATGTTACTCTTGTTTCTTTGATTGGACAATAGAAAAAATTGTAATACTTTTAAATACAAAGTGTGTCTCATTTTAGAATGACTTGACAGCACTGCATACTGCTACAAGAAGTGAGCACACACAAATGGTCCGTATGCTTATTCAACGTGGATGTTATCTCAATGATCAGGACAAGGTAAACATATGGCGAATCGCCTTTACAAAATCATATGCATAAGTCGTATAAGAAACTTTATTATGTTACTGCTCAATTTTTACGGATTTTCAACAACAAAAAATGAATATAGTAATAGCAAAATATGAAGAAAATAACGAAAAAAATCCATGCTTTTGATACGATGTTGCACTGGATGGAACAAATTGTATCAAATGAAACAACATGATAATTATTAGTTTTGACTAAGGCAATGTGGTATTTTTATGTATTATTTGAGACCTTATTATTGTTCTTTAAAAAAAAAATCCCCGATTGATATTTAAAAAGACACGTAAAGATATTCAAGCTTATAAGTCAAAAACAAACTGAAAATGCCGTGTCAGGAAAAGACAAACAGTACTCGAAACACAAAAAAGAAAGGTGAACAGTAACCTTGAAGTAATCACTGGTGCCCTCGGAAGTTTGATTATACTATGCTTCTGGTTTGACACTCGTTGTTTTATTCCTGCAAGTTCATATCCGGTAACTTATTCTAAAGATCACATTTGAAGAAGGGATTGTGGCTAAGGCAATTGGAGCATGTTCGTCGATTGAAAAATATATTCCATAGTTTAACCTAACTAGCATTTGATACTTTAAAATGATCCTTTATGTACCAAAGTCTCGATCATTTTCGCTTCCATAATTCATCTATAAATTGTATAAAGGCGTAATATTTCGATATGCATAGCTGGGTGTTCAACAATGGATGGATCTTAGCACCGATATTAGTCTAAAAGGAGAGTACTTCAAGGATGCACCTGTTCTCCAAAGATCTATATGATCGCTGTTGACATCATAATATGTAAATTAAGGATCCATAAAAACATTGAAAGTTTTGAATTAAAAAATGACCATTTTTAACATCATTATAATTTGTTTTAGTTAGCAGATGACACCGCTTTATTTCTAAAATAAAAAAATGAAATTATAGTAGCATTAAACGTTGTTGAAATATTTTGCACATTTTCTGGTCTTTAATTAAATAAAAACTAAACGGAAGGCATTTGGATAGGAAAACTAAAAAAATATGTAAGAAGATGATATATAGTTCAAAGATAAACCCGTTAAAGTGTTCGGCATGAATTTCGGTACAAATAAAGCAGAATGTACAAAACTAAATTTGGGAACATAAGTTTGAAAAAGCATTAAAACTATGAAATTGAGAAACCAAACATGTAAAGTAAAATATTGTCCTATGAAATATAAACAATATTTCACAGATGAATACTATGGCATTTTGTCTTGACAAAGGGAGGTTATATTTTGTGTGATTTAAGGGGACGACCATTTGATATTCTTGTGGGGGGGGGGGGGGGGGCAGGAGGGTTTTGAAAATAAATAACTCAGCCTTGATAATCACCAAAATAAATGGTTTGTTCTTTGGTAGTTTGAAAATAAATTACCTGACTTGCAATGTATTGAAAATGAATAACTCAGCAGGTCTACAGCTTCTTGGGCCTTCAGTGGTTCAAAAATTTGACAACTTATACTTTTAAAAGAGGCTAGGTAAAACCATACTTCAATACTATGTATGTATGCAATACAAGTATATTGGTTGAGAATATAAATGATTCATTTCGTGAAGAAAAGTATAAAATACTTAATCTTATTATACCAATAGATGTCTTTTATAATATACTATGTATTTGTGTTTAGTTTTTCATGTCTTGCTATGTATTCTCTTTAAATGTTTGTATATATTGTCCTATAGTACACAAGTATGTGTCTGAGGTTATGAATAAAAACTTGAATCTTGAAATTTCTGCATGGGATTATGATTGATTTTGATTAAATTGTACATAATAACTTGACTATTCATGTATTATTCATAATTAACAAATATTTTAAAAATTGTATGTTTTCGAATATCATAAGTATAGTTGTAAAAATGAATAATCAGTCCCTTGCCTTAATGCAAATGAAAAAAAATGCTTTAATAGGGCAGAAAATGAATCATCTGTCCTCTCAGTTTACAAAAATAAATAACCGATCAAAAGCAGTCCTCCACCCACCCCCCCCCCCCCCCCACCCCCCCCCCCAGAATATCAAATGGTTGTCCCCTAAGACAATATTCCACAGATGAATACTATGAAATGTTGTCCTATTAAAGGGAGGATATGTCTTTTGGTTATATTTTGCGAGTATTGAGAAAACATTTCATAAACAGATTATCATGGATTTTGTCTCTCATGAAGGAGAGGTTATCAAAATTTAACACATTACTATAACATATTCATGTTAGATATTGATATATTCATGATGTTGTTTGACTTATAACAAAAAATGAATACAAATTGATATTACAGTTATTCTGTACTCATGCACCTCTTAAACTATATTGAAAAATATATTTTGTCAATTTAGTATTTATATTTATAAATTCTATTTGTTCAGTTTTTTAATATAGATTTACAAAATAAGTGCTTGACTTATATTTGTACAGTATAATGTAATATAATAAAACAGATGCTAGACAATTCTCACTATATATTTAACCGTTTGTAAAGAATTTATGCAAATTTGAACCCGCTATTTGTAATGATATAAATTCCTTACTATACACATGATTGTTATTCTCAGTTATAAATCTAAAAATGTACATGCTGCATGCTTGTTTATTATTTCAAATTGTGTAATAAAATGATTAAAAAATATTTAATATTTTCAAAACCAGTATTTTATAGTGATGTATTGTCATGAACAGAATTGCATAGTCAAATATTGTCATGAACAGAACTTCATAGTGAAATATAAACTCGGTGTTGTGTTTATGTAACTCACACGCAAACTATACACAATTAAGTTTCTATTGATAAAAGTCAATGTTTACATGTAGTTTAAATCATGTTTTGTCTACATGCAGTCGATATACAATGTAGGCCTTGTGTAGGTTAAGTGTACACAAAACTAGGCATTAGAACATTAATGTTATCTGGCTCACTTCAGAAAAACTTAGAATAAATTGGAAAAAGGCATTTTTTAAACCGTCAGCAAAGTAACTCTCTTAAGAGTCTACACAATTTTATTTTTTTGATTAACAGTATAAATATTTAATATTGGGATTTACATAATACATCATATCACTGTTATTCCGGATTTTTGTATTGTTATGATACAAATAGGGTCGTATTCTTTGATATTTCTAATTTAAATTCCTTTGCATTTTCCCGTTGTTAGAGCAACGTATTACAAAAACATCATCACTGATAAAAATGTTTAATATGATTTGCAGTGGTAACCCTACTTTGTACTTGTAACAACAAAAACACTCCTAGTTACACTTTTGCTCTAGGTAGCCTACAAATGAGTTGATTGTTTTCTAAGTTTGGTACATTATTTGGACTCGTGACTAAACAAACATTTTCCTAAGATACGAGATGTGATCGAAAAACATTCTTCGGTCTCTAACATGTTGTGTATGGTATAACAAATCAATTACGAGCACTTTAAACTAAATCTAAATTTTTGCACATTCCATGTTTGTACAGTATGAAGCTCTATCATCTATGCGTATTGGCATGGCCTCTTAAGCAAGAAACGATTTTTAAATAAAATTTATATCTATAACAATTATTAATAAAGTTCTTTACAGAAATATTTGTCTAAACTTGATATATTTATTTGTTATAAAACAAACTTTACGTAGCTTTATTAACTACTTATCAAGACTCAAAGCATCATCATTGCAGAACACATAATTAATTTAAAAAAGGTCTTCCCGAATCGACTGGACGTACACAAACATATTTGCCACTGGTCTTTCGTTTCTCAAACGATTCACTCATGTATGCATTACTAAAAAAAAGTGTGGGGTAAATTGTACTGTTTGTCTGTATATCAGATCCGTTAAAATACACTTAGAAATTAGACAAAATCATTATCCCCTCCTTTTTGCAAATACCATTTGAAATAAACAGATAAGAAAGAAAAATAGAGATCCTTAACATCTCAATCCTTTTTTTCGTCTGTAAGCGATCTGCTGCAACCTACGTTTTCTAATACGTAATCGAGACATCTTCAGTATCTTTAAACTACTGCAAACCATCAACATGGCTTTCAGCAAGGACCGTCTTAACTTCAACTTAAAGAGAGGGGGAGGAGTATGTGTTTTTTTCTAAGTCAGATTTTTTTCGATATAATCAATCAAATTATTTTTTTAAAGATATAAAATCATAATGAGGGGTCGTAATCCCAAAATCCGGGCATAAAACATGAAATCCCGAACTTCAAGAAATTTAAATCCCTACATCCCGCAATTCAAAAAAAATAATTCCCGGATCCCGAAAGGACCAATCCCGAAATCCCAAGCTTAAAAACATCCGATCCCGGAGTCCCGATTAAGGACCTATAATGTATGGGGAAACTTTGGATTCAGAATATTTTCTTTCATCATCTTTATGGCCAGAATGTAATGAATATGGGTTTTTTTATAAAGGAAATCCCCCTCCTTCTTTTTAAAATCAGAAGGTCGTTCCCTAAATGCGAGAAAAGTTGTCAGAAATTGGTTCTACGTAATGAACATTTAAATGACAAATAAATTACAATTGTAAACAAACCTTGTGTACAGGTAATTAAACAATTTGTAAAGATGTGAACACAGTTAATGTGAAACCAGTGTACATAAACTCATCATCGATACCAGGACTATATTGTATATTGTAAATACGCAAGACGCGTCTTTCGTCTACAAAAGACTCATCAGTGACGCTCGAATCCAAAAAAGTTAACAAGGCCAAATAAAGTACGAAGTTGAAGAGCATTAAACTATATACTGGTTATCGAAATTCCACAAAAAAATTATTTAAATTCCGTCTCATCTCCGCATATAGTAAGTGTTCTACTACTAATTCATCAGTGCCTTTCACTACCTCCCTTACTACTTTCAAAGAACTTGTATAAACAGGTACAGGTATCTCGTGAAAATAATGATATTACATATTGTTGGAGTGTTAAACATTCTTTGGAAGTTTAGGTTTGAATTCAATGATTGTTGTCTATATGATGGAATTGTGTACGACAGTCATTTCAGTGAAAGCTAAGTTACTTCAAAACAAGGTTTACTCCACCATTTGCTATATAAGAACATGCATGTACCAAGTTAGGAATATGACAGTTATTATCCATTTGCTTGAGCTTTACAATTTGCCATTTGAATACGAACTTTTCAGAGTTTGGTGTTTTTGTAATTATATTTGTATTTATTACATATATTTGAGATGTATACTGCATTTTATGATATGGTATACATTACAATTTATCAAAACACAATTCCTGTAATTCGTCTGTAAAATAGTATCTTATTATGTTTGATAAACTCATGCACATTTATTTTAGAACTGTTTTGTCTATTTACTTCCTTGTTCTTGTTCATGTCATAACTGATATTTATTATCTCAACAGGATGGTAGCTCTGCACTTCACCACTCAACATCAAACCATAAAACAGATATCGTCGAGTTATTAATCCACGGTGGTATTGATCTCAATTTGAAAGACAAGGTAACCGAATGATTAATCACCTTCAAAAATGTCTGACACGACAAACATGTATGTCATTGTACCTGGTTATTAATGTGGTAATTATATTACTTTTCGATAATGACTGAAGGATACCGTGACTTAGGCCACGCATATGCATGTGTTTGGAACATTTTACTGGGATGTGAAACATATGCAGAAACAAATAAATAATAATTATCCAACCATAAAATTATGTGTGAGTCATGCATTTAAAACCATACATAAAAAACAGTCTAAAGTAACTCATGTAAATTGCATCGTGAGTGTATCAGCTTTTACACAAATTTTCTTATATATATATATATATATATATATACATATATCCAATAACCATGTTTGTAGACATAAACTGTAGTTATGATGTATAGTAAATGTCCCGGGGGTTACGTCCTATATTTAAGTGGTATGAGTGTGCCGCAAAACAGGGTCCTTTTTGCATGCCCTGCTGGTTAGAAAAGAGTCTCTTTTTTCTGCCTTGCTGTTAGAACAGGGTCGTTTTCCATGCCCTACTGGTGAAAACATGGTCTTTTCTCAAACAAAGTCTTTGTCTAGTACAGACTTGCTTATTCAACTGTTTAAGTTACAGTCTAGAACTCGGGTCTAGAAAAGCATCTATTTGTTACGGTCTAGAACAGGAAATACATTTTCCAAGCGTGTCTAGAACAGGGTATGTTTTTGAATATTTCTGTTTATAACAGGGTATGTTTTTGAATATTTCTGTTTATAACAGGGTATGTTTTTGAATATTTCTGTTTATAACAGGGTATGTTTTTGAATATTTCTGTTTATAACATGTTTTTTTAATGTTTTCTGGTAAGAACAGGGAATAATTTGGCAAGTGATGTCGGAACAGTTATGCCCGAAAGGATAGTCAGCAACCCTCCTTCTTCGGGATTGGATGCGTATAGCTTATATACCTATATGGAGTTATTTTCTTTCAGAACCATTGGTCATTTATTCTCCAAATCACCCCGGCGATCCCAGGCATAACATAATGACCTGTGCGTGGTCATTATTTTTATTGATAAAAATGCAATCTATTATTAATTTCAAAGTTATATTTGTCTGATAGTTTTTTGTTACCCATTTGGGAAAGTGTTTCTAAAAGTTCAATCAATGGTGTAAAAAAATCATTGCCTGCATTTTAATTTTTATAAACAAATACTGTGGATTCAATATTATTCGTTGGATACCAATTTTCGTGGATTTCGTGGGTACAACAGAACCACCAAATTAAATATTCATCGATTACAAACTTTTAAATAGCTTTATATATAAATTCGGCATAACCACGAATTTAAATATCCACGAACAAGCAAGATTTTATTAATCCACGAAAATTGGAACCCACGAAAATAAATGAATCCACAGTATAAGGTTTGTTAATTTATCACTACAACATGTACAATACAAAAATTTATTTAATTAAATGTTGACATTCATAAAATAAAGCAATATTTAACATATTCGTGTGTAAGATTTTAAAAATCTCACTGAGTCACACTAAACAGGTTGGTTGGTTGTTGGTTGCTTAACGCCTATTGGCAAATAGTTCTTGCAAGTTTAGGTCGATAAACACTGAATACGAAATTATACTGTGACCTATCAAATGATCAGCTAATAAAAGAGTAACATTCACGTAAGTCATAAAAGAGGTGGGTGGGGATGCTATATAAATATTTCAAATATATCTGTTAAAAATGTATTGCTATTCAAAAGACAATCTTTCTGAATACTTTATTCGATTCAATCAAAATTGTAGAAAAATAACGTCTTTTCCGCGGTAGAAATTTCATTACTAATAGAAAAAAAAACATACCCCCCCCCCCCTTTACAATAAACTAACTTGTACAATGAATACCTTACAATGTATCAGTCATACTTCGTTATCGAATGGCAACGAATCATTTGTTTCTTTCTTCAGTAACAGTAATATTTTTTTTTATTCTGTATGGTTAATAATTTCTTATGTTCATATTTAGATTAATTGGTGAGTTTTATTTCACATTCTAAATGAGCCGTATGACGTATTGAGACTTGAACACTAAGAAAAGGAACATCCCACTTTAGTGTGGTCTGTAAAATAGGAAGCTAAATTTTGCAAATCGTTATAAAAAATAATATAATTGTTATGCTATATAAGTCTATAATTCAGATTATGCATACGTTAAGTTTTTCTTGTCGTAGAAAACACCATCGGGTTGTTCTACCACAAGAAAAAAAACTTCGGTTCACTGTCTAGTCACTGTCTAATCTCTGTCGGATTACATTCGGTAGAATCGGGACGCAATCGTTACAGACTCGGTCAAATTTTACATGGCGAAAGATCCAAATTGGATAAAGCTGGGGTCACATATTCACGATTTTTACTGCCGTCCTTGACAGGACCATTCCCGATTAAAATTTATTAAAAGTCTGATCAAGATCCTATAAATCGTGGATGGAAATTCAAACTTTAATTAAAATTTGTAAAAAAAATAAATTTAATCACGACAACAATCAGATATTGTTCAGGAAGCGTCGATATTCAACCGTTTCCAAGCGAATTTATCCCGATAATCCCGTTCTAAATCCGCTTCTAATCCGATTTGTATCTTTCGCCAGGTAAAATTCGACCGAGTCTGTCACGACTGCGTCCCGATTCTACCGAATGTAATCCGACAGAGATCAGATAGTGACAAGACAGTGAACCGACGCTGACGGAAGTTATCCGTTCGAAAACTGTCGGCATACTCGGGATGATCAGGTACTGTCGGAACGTAATCCTATCACGGTCCGCTCTATCGCATTGCAAACGGCTTTGTCTGGTCTCAGTCGTATTGTATTCTGTAATTGTCGGGACTCTGACGTGGGTATCATTGACGAATTTAGAATTAATAACGGGACTGTTTCGGAACGGTTTCGGCAAAAACGGTTCGCAATCGACAAGATCTGGATGCAATCTGGACTCAATCGGCAGAAAAACAGCAATGAAAAATTTCTCCAGATCATTCCCGTTCCACAGGACACCGTCCCGAATACACAGAACATTGTAAGGAATTCGATCCGATACAGCAGAATCTGTCACGACATAGGCACGATTGTAATCCGACTAGACAAAATCGGCTGAGTTTCCCCGAATGTTACGGGACGCACATAACTGTCGGGGTGCTTTGCCGAACTATTCGGACCCTTCCCGACCAGTAGGAATCTGTTACGAACTAAAACGACTGCGTTCAGACAATAATAGGACATTCCAGATAATTGAGGATACTAATCTGACTTTTTCACTTTTCGTGTCGTATCGCTGTCTGATCTCAAACGGGAGCAATAATCGGCAATGTGTGAACCCCGCATTAGAAGCGGATTGAGAACGGGATTATCGGGACAAATTCGCTTGGAAACGGTTTAATATCGACGCTTCCTGAACAATATCTGATTGTTGTCGTGATTAAATTATTTGTTTTACAAATTTTGAATAAAGTTTGAATTTCCATCCACGATTCACAGGATCTTGATCAGACTTTTGACAAATTTCATTCTGGAATGATCCTGTCAAGGACGGCAGTAAAAATCGTGAATAGCAGTTTTCACCAGTAAAATAATTTACGACCTTCCAGTAAAGACTGAAAACACTGCGAAGTCCAGGTGAATCAAGCTACATGTAAAATAAACATTCACAAGAAAATTTAATGAATTACACAATTAGCAAAGTGAGAATGTTTTTTTTTAATAATTCTTATTAAGTTTAAACCAATAATGTATGTACAAACACCCAAATGCAATTAAAATAAAGTAAAGTGTCTAATAAATAAAGGTATATTTAAAGTCAAAAACCTTGTAAGGTTTTCTTTTTTTTTTATCAAACCTTTCTTTTGTGATTTTTTTAGAATGTACATATTAAAAAATCGTCCCTTATAGTACATTTCCTCCTAAGGGTACTACATATATATTATAGATATATATTTAAAGCATAGACATAGACTTGAATTATGGAACATGAAAAGAAAATGTAACGATAATGTCATTTTTAAGAAAAAAAATAAGAATTTCTTCCAGATTGCGTATTCTAACAATCAGATCACACACTTATTTCGTTCAAACTTAGTCATAAATCGCTGATCGATCCGTTATAACTGAAAAGTATACACTTACTAAAATATATTTATTGGGTTGATGATATTGGCATAACTCAACAAAAGTATGCTACTAACCAAAAAGGCAGATCATTGAATAAATTGTTATCAAAATATTTTTTCTTAATAATTAATGAGAATCACGATCCCACCTCAAGACTACGTGTAGAACACTTGAAATGCAATATACAATAGTATGTACTGTACGTCATAGAGAAATTAAGGATGTTTGCTTGTCATGTTTTGGATTTTTTGTCAAATTTTCGAAATCCTCTGGTTATATCTACTTGAATGCCTTAAAAAAAATTGCCAATGAACCCCCATTTTTCTTTTAATAAATCTTTTACATGTATTATTATAAGCCATTTGTAAAAGTCTTATAAGATCTTATTAATTTTTTCATAGTTTTTGAGAACTTTAACTGGTCAATGATAAAACAAAGAAAATCAAGAGAGAACATTTTCCCGCCAAAATTCCAAGGGCTAATATCTCGAAAACAAGCACATTGACCCCTTTATATTTGTTTGCTTTTTTTATTCCTAAAATAATCCCCTATCAATATATAATAGTTTTATGGAACGTTATTTATTTTCAAACTGAGCAGCAAACTTCCTTAAGATGCTTCCTGGATTTGTGAAGTATACCAAACGCTGATATACTACTATTTAGTATAGGTGTCCCGATTTTCTACCGTAACAATCATTATACGAACTGGAGGCCGTCGTTGAACTTTAGTAAATAATTAACACATGCAATAAGTCTAAGTGTCACCGTATGATTTACCAATCCTTATAAAAAGTTTTTGGAAGATTTAAGTTACAACTTGGTACAAATTTCATGAAAATATGTTCCCTTATTTACTAGTAACAAACGGAACGGTATGTACTCGAATCCTCTCAACAAAACTGTTCTACTGCAATGATCTAACTAACTGACTTATAACTAAGTTCAAAATCATGACAAATTTAATAACATTATGAAAACCAATATCAGTGCCACGTGTTTAAAGAAACGGTTTAAGGTTTTTATTTAATTAATTTTCAAAATTCTGTTAATTTATGTGAAAAACAAATTGTATAAATAAACAAAACGACAAATACCTTTAAAAAACAAAAGCGCAAAACTTAACGTCTTGTCGATTCAAATGTTTATGGTGTTGTTGATTTGTGCAAATGTAAGCCATTAAATAATATCAGACAATTATAAACAAAGTGTTCTAGAAATGTTGAAATCATTATCATATGAAAAAAATAAGCCGCTTGTTTTCCTGTTATGCTGTTTACTTCTTTAAATTCTATAATGATAAATAAAATAATCGCAATTATTGAATGATACCACAGCACCAAACCGTTGAATGTCGTTCCAACCGTTCTTGATACATAGCAAACGGAAATCTGTTGTATCTATGATGAATTTATTTACAACAAGATCAATTCATTTAATTCGTACTTCAAACAATATATTATGGTGTTTAACAAACTCAAGCAACATTATGTTAGTTGCAATTTAATCTGTAATGGCATACTTACTTCGTTACTCTTTTTAATGTCAGAGTTGATATATATTTTCTCTCAAGGATGAAAAATCTGCCCTTCACCATGCAACATCAAACCACAGAACAGCTTTCGCCGAGAAATTAATTGACGGTGGTATTGATATCAATTTGCAGGACAAGGTAAATAAATGATAAATGGCGTTGAAAAAAGACTGTTACGAATTTGATTAACACCTTCGCCTTCAACACTTCAAAAAATTATCTTAACTCCCTGCAAATATAACTCCGTGTGAAAGCGGACCAATATCTGGATTAACAGTGTTTTATTCGATAATCGTCAAACATACTCCTTGTGTAATGAAGAAGAGAAAAAAATACCAATGATAACTTGCTTATTTCCTGCAACACGCACACGTACACTTGCACACAAAACAATTAAGGTGTATTCAAGTTTTCAATGCTTTATCTAATAATCATATACATTGAAACGCCATATTGAACATATTGATTCATTTTACTATGTACTTGTTTGTTGCATAATCGTCATCGTAGAAATACAAATATATGTCGTTATGGCCTATTTGTTGATAAAAGTAGGTTTAGGGTTGTACTTGAGTATGAATTTGAATTTGTCTGAATTATGTTTGTGTGTCTGCTTTTGAATCTTTCTAACAAAACAATATGTAAAATAATTCACACACAACATTCGCTTTTAGGTGCTTGTTGTTCTTTCTTTTCTATTTAATAATATGTTCCTCTCTTCAGGATGGACAATCTGTACTTCACCATGCTGTATCAACTTCGAAAAAAGAACTCGTCAAATTACTAACCGAGCGTGGTATTAATGTCAATTTACAGACCAAGGTAATTTGGAAACTGACAAAAGTGACTGATTACATTAAGATTTTTGATATTTTGTTTTGCTTCACAAGAATTGCGTTACTTGACAAATATTATTTTTTTCTGTTTTTCATGCCGAAAATCATTTTATATTAAGTACTTTTAATAATTCAGCCTGGCTCATAAAATATCTATTTGTGGTTAGCATACATCATGTAAACTATGATGCCTTAATTGTTGTTGTACATAATATTGACAATTCTGAGACGATAGCATATGGGAATAATATATATACTGACTGACTGTTAGTATATAATGTTGTATTTTGGATGTTTGTAGCTTATAAACGTTCAGAATCAAATAATGCATTCTTGTTCACGACTGGAATCTAAATATATATATATATATATATATATATATATATATATATATATATATATATATATATATATATATATATACATAAAGTCTCTGAATGATTGTATAATAAAAACTATAAAACAAATTCCCATACGTTTCGGCCATTACGGCCTTCTTCATTGGAATAAATTACAACATTGAAACAACAATTACATCACTTGGATACATTACGTTATAATAACTTTTATGACGTTTATTTGCCGCGTTTTTCGCATTTTCAATATAAATATATTTATCATCGTTCATACATTGTGTTGAGTCCTTCAGGTTCAAGAGTTTTTAATTTTTTTATCCAAAAGGCTTCTTTAGTTTTTCTGTAAGTTTCTGTCCCAAATACTTTTTCTATGGCGGTAACTTTTAAATTTGTTATTGAATGATTGTTCTGAATGAAATGGTTGGCTACTGGATCTTCTGTTTTCTTTGTTTTCATTTTTGAAAAGTTCAATAGCATTCGTTGATATAGTGTATCACCCGTTTGTCCTACATATATAACTTTTTCACATTTTGTACAATTAATCGCATATATCACGCCTACGGTTTTACAATTTATTTGTCCCTGAATGGTATATTCTTTGCCGGTTTTGTCACAAAATAACTTGGTTTCATTTAAATGTGAGAATAGTGCACATTGTTTACCACATGGTCCACATCCATTAGTTTGCTTATACACATATGTTTGTACACATAGAAAACGGACAACTTAAAACAGATCTTTATACAAAATCAACAGATAAACACCAATACGTACATGTGTCGTCAAGCCATCCAAACTCTGTAAAAAATGCTATACAATATGGACTCGGCATTCGTGTCAAAAGAATTTGCTCAACAGAAGAAGATTACAAAACAAGAAGAGAAGAAATAAAAACGCACCTAAAAGAACGTGGATACAATAACTCGTCCACTGAAGTTCAATTGAAGAAAGTCGACAAATTAAACCGAGAAGATCTATTAAAGTACAAACAGAAGAAAGAAAACAACAGGGTACCTTTAGTAATTACTTTTTCCAATGCGCTTCCAAATGTACATTCCATTCTTAGAAAAAATCTTAAAATTCTCCATCAATCCGAAAGACTAAAGAAAAAATTTCCCGATCCGCCTATCGTGGCATTTAAACGTGATAACAACATAAAAGACATCTTAGTACACAAAAAGCATAATTTATTATTTTATAAGCAAACTAATGGATGTGGACCATGTGGTAGAAAGAGTATTTGGGACAGAAACTTACAGAAAAACTAAAGAAGCCTTTTGGATAAAAAAATTAAAAACTCTTGAACCTGAAGGACTCAACACAATGTATGAACGATGATAAATATATTTATATTGAAAAAGCGAAAAACGCGCAAATGAACGTCATAAAAGTTATTATAACGTTATGTATCAAAGTGATGTAATTGTTGTTTCAATGTTGTAATTTATTCCAATGAAGAAGGCCGTAATGGCCGAAACGTATGGGAATTTGTTTTATAGTTTTTATTATATATATATATATATACAACTCGTCTAAACATGAACCCAACAATGTAAGATCTGTAAATTTATATATATATCTTGTGGTCAATTTTATTCGGCAATCGCCAAAGGCAGTCAGCAGGGTTAAAGAACATCAGTCAAATGCGTTTTGTTTAAATATATCTTTTCACTTTTTTGGTCTTTTGGAAAATGTTGTTTGTGCTGGTTTTAGACCCTTCTACAACGAAATTTGTTTTACATGCACACGTATAAAAAATGGGATTGGTATCCAACGCAATCATAGGTTTGAACGTAATTTCAATTTTAACTCGTTTATATATATAAATATATTCAGACGACCCAGATATAACTTATACAAGTAGCAAAATTGGAAACAATCAAAATATCCTTGAAAAGATGAAATATTTCTCAGACAAGGGGTAATTTTGCTGATGTGGAAAAAAGACAAAGAGAAAAGACAAATTTATAGTTTTAATTTTAAAAAAGGGAAAACAATTATTATATTTGGAACCTTCTCAAATATGGATCCACTTTTTGATAATAATGAGAAAGATTGAAGTCTATGCATATAACAAAATTCATGGACATTTGATAATAGATAGAAGTCTAGTTATTTGGAAAAGTTTTGTTTTATCCAAGAAGTGTTTTTTTAAGAAATAATATTATTTATGACTTGAAATGTCCCCCTTCTGAAAGGGAGGGTCATTACTTTGAGAAGAAATTCCTACTTTGAGGGGTTGTTACTAGATGAATTTGCCAAAAAAGCAAGATTGTTCATAATTATACCACACATTATGTATGTGCTGATATTTTACACTTTTCGATAGAACAGTTAATCTAAAGCAAGTAAATTTTGATGAATCATGTGTAGAAGGAAACAGTTACTTATTCGTACCAGAGCAACGTTTACCTAGATCTTTTGTATATACCACTGTATCAAAAACCAACTTATGATCCCGAGAGATATATATTCGCGGATTTCACGATTATACATATAACGCGAATATAAATTTTAGCGAATATGTAACACTCAATTTGTTCCTTATCCTGTATAGTCATCGAGTATATTTTACAATCAGAAAATCAATTTCGACTTCAACAATTCCTTTCTGTATGATATCCGAATGTATGTATGTTGATCAGCAAGTTTCAAATTGAATAGACATTATTTACTGTATATCAGAATACACAAGAAAAATAATATTAGTGTGTATGCTCTGTAATTGTAATTCAATAAACGTATAATTATGTTCTTCGCCGTGGGAAAAGACTAATACGATTATGGTTCACATAATAAACGTTTTCCTGGATCTTTATATCTACCAGTATATATTTACCATCGTTACAAGAACATGCTTTGTAAATAGAAATAAAATGCAGAAATTTTATACGTTCAGGTATTTAAATATCCCATATCTTATGTTTATATTCTTAACAAAACACACGCATGTCGGCATCATCCTTAAAAGTTTACCTTCAAACAAACTTTTTTCGGACGGGAAATAGTAACGATACTGTTGTCAAGTCAATAAGATTTAATGCATATTTTTGTAATAAAATTGATTCACTTATAGGGTATTTGAATTGGAATTAAACACATTTATTCTAAACTAGTTGTTAGCATGATATGGGTGGTTATGTTCTTCTCAAATATTATCTGACAGAATCATTCTAATTTTGTTTAAACTAAATTGAAATCATGAACCATTGCTGAATTTTGTATGGATACGTATGATACGAAATAACACAAACACGGTAACGTATCATAAGCAGACATGTCTTGAGGTCTGTTCATTACAGATCAACATACTTGTCTGCAGCTATCCAAAGAAGCAGACCTATTTCAGGGTTTACTAATGACGAAATTGACTTCCTTTGTTGCTTAGAACTTTTTACGTAAACTTATAAAGCAGTCATAACGTCTGCCCCAAGTTAACATGTCTACTGATTAAGATTGCACTCATCTGTAAAAACAATATTCTATTGAATTTAATACACATTCATATCATTCAAATTCATGTTAAAATTAATATGATTGTCTTTGTCTTCAGAGTGGAAAATCTGCACTTCACTTCGCTACAGCAAATACGAAAACAGAAATCGCCAAATTACTTATTGAACATGGAATTGATCTCACACTTCAGGACAAGGTAAACAAATGATAAATTACATTGCAAAGCTCCAATAAAACGAGAAAGTTTGAAAAGACATAACCGACATCAATTTCACTATAAATGCATATAAAAAAATATTGCATTAAATGGAATATTGCGTTTTTTTTCTTATATACAAAATATGCATTGCATTGTCATAGAAAAGAAATATCCAACAGGAAAATGCTCGAGGAGCACCATTCGGCTTTCTTTTTTTTAAGATTGTTTTTTTAAATAAATGGTAGCTGTGTAATTGCAATGTGTTTATCCTACTAGGATGGATGGACAGCACTGCATGCTGCTATAAAGGAGGAAAACCCAAAACTGATCCAATTGTTAATTGCTGATGGCGGTAGTCTAGATATACAGGACAATGTAAGCATATTATTAGATGCACTGACAACAGCGTAATCAAATGTGAACGTCTAACACGACACATACATCATATATTGTACTATATTAAGGTTTAAAGAATAAATATTAATTCTAATACGTTTGACACCAATATATTTGAAAATTATGAACCGAGAAGACAATAAGCTTTGATTTTCTCTTGTTTATCTTTTATTTTTAACAACATGTAATGCGATAGAAAGTGACAGGTTTCGCTTGCTTTTAAACAGGGCTTAATCGATCCTTTTCTGTATAATAGAACGCCTGAATTTGCCAGGAATATCCTGTGTTTGCGCTTTTATTTTCCCGTTTATATATATACTTTCTGTTTAATATTCCTCGAAAACGCGCGTCTGGCGTAAATTAGGACAACAGTAGTATACCGTTGTTCAAAACTCTATGAATATGTTTGCTTTCACAACATGTTCTCATCGCAATTAACTAGGTGATTAAAAATTACATCCATGAGATGTACTCACCTACGTCATAGTTCACCTGTGTAACATACACTAGCTTTAGTTTTAATTTGTCGTTTAATTGAATAATTTCAATTAAGTGAACAAAAAACTGAATTTATTCCAGGGGTGGTGGTGGATTGTGTTAAGTATATTTAACCCTATAAATTCATATAAAATCTCTTCTTGAGATTTCAAAAATTACCATTTTATATGAATTTGGTTAAATATACTTACCATGAAATTACATTTATATTATATAGAATATTTACTGATTAACAAGCAGTATTTCATTTGGTGGAGGATAAATTCTCTCACACACATACAATTTCAACATATAAAAATTTATGTGAAATTTTTTAAAAAGTAACTCCATTAAATTTTGTAAATACGGATATTAGTAAAAACCGAAATTACTGAATTTATTATACAATGAAGCTATGCTGCATAACTATATGTATCAATGGCAAACTTTGCAGATTGTATAAATACAAGTATGCAAAATTAATAGACTTGATGTAGAGTTGTCTCAATGGCACTCACGTGTATATATACCCCATCTTTCTATATCTGATGAATAAATAATCTGCAGGTCAGTATAGAAATAATTATATTAAAGCTCCTTCATTATGAGCTAAATGTGTTGTAATATTTATGCAACAGTAAATAAGCATTTATTTCTGAATAGGTTGTTCTTGTTGCTTGTACAAATCGACAAGAACTAATCCAACCTTAATTTCATTACTTTCCACTTTGAAACTTAAGTTTATTTGGAAACATTATTATCTTTCTTTAACTTTCCATTGTTTTCTCTATGTTAATATAATAACAGATAATATATGATTGCTGTCATCTTTTGATAACCTGATCAATATCACATCTTTGGAAATAAATTCTTTTCTACTTAATTAAAGAATTATAATCAATTAAAATATACTTTGTAAATAGGTGTCCTTAATACAATCAAAGTTTATTAAAGACTCAAACCAAAGTTGTTTCATGATTATGCTAAATCTGGATTAATCTTTAAACTTTTTTAAAGTTATAGTCCCTGAGAATTTGCTTCTCTGCTAGATATACTACTTTTAATATTTTATAGATTTAGAATAAAATATTTTCATCAAGAGAAGTCTTGTACTATTGTATAATGACAATTCTCTAAACTGACTAAATTTAAAAAATCTGATAAAATTTCTATGAGTGGTAGAACCTTTGAATACAATGTCTACCATTTCAACCATGACCAATATTTTTGTTTTGTATTGGACTACTCAAGTGTAAAAATACAGAAATGGACAAATCAGTGGAAAAGTTTCAGTATACATGTTTCCATTGATATACTGCTTCCACAGAACATTTGGATGTTGAGCTGAATTAAAGCCATGATTGTTGTCCTTATAAGTCCAAAAAGAATGCTAACAGATGATTTTCTCCAGCTATGAAAAATCTGTCTAAAATAAAATGTTTTGATATTTCTAATTAACATTTGACAACGGTTAACTTTCTAGAATATCTTGCCATGTACAGTTCCAAATTTAAAGAAAACAAAAAATTTGACATAATGAACAACTCTTGTATGTTGCTCTTGATAATTTGTATATTAATTTCAGAAATTATTTCGCTATCAGAAATACTAAAATGCAACTTAAAGATTCTAAATCATGCATGTTGTTCTAGTTCCTATGTTTCCTGTATGAAACATGTCAACATTAATCAAATAGACTTGGGCAAAATCCCTATTCTATTTTAAGTCTATAGTGATCCATTGAGCACGTTTTATATTCAATAAATATGGTTTATGTTCCCTGAATGGAAGGTTAACCAAAATTCGATGGACAAAAAACAAAATCGGAGTAACAAACTAAAAATGATGGAAACGCATTAAATATAAGAGAACAACGACACAACATTAAATTGTAACACACACAGGATTAGACTAAGCATAGACAAAATCCGATGAGAATATCAAATATATCATCAAAACCAAATACATGGATTTCTGATAGAAAAGTACCGTGACACGTCTTATAATAATGTAAAATTAACGCTTCAATATAAAAGAAAGCAAACGACACAACGGAAACACAACGTTATAATGTAACAAAAACAGAAACTTTTTTTTACATGACTTGGTACAGGACATTTTTTCAAGAAAGAAATGGTGGGATGAACCTGGTTTTGTGGCATGCCAAACCCGTTTTAATGGCAATGTTAAACATAACATTTAAATGACCACATAACAGTACAGGACTTATACAAATAAATAGGAGAACATATTAGGCAAAAAAACACATGAGTAATAGCTAACAAAAAGCACCAGGTTTTAAATTCAATACGCCGGAAACGCGCCTCGTCCACACAAGATGTACCAGTGATGCCAAGAAATAGAAGTTCGAAAGTCAAAACAAGTACAAAGTTGTACAGCACTGAGGTTCAAAAGTTCAAAACGGTTGTACGAAATACGGCTAGGGTTTTCTGTTTGGGATAAGAACATTATGAAATATTTGTTTGAGATAAGAACAATATGAAGTTTCAATCCTGGTATCTATGATGAGCTTATTTACAACCACTGGGTCGATGCCATTGCTGGTGGAGATTTATTTCTCCAAGGGTATCACCAGCCTTTGAATTTGAATTTTTGAAATACTAAGGCTTTTCTACAGGAGTAGATTACCTAAGCTGTATTTGGTAAAACTGGTAGGAGTTGTTGTCCTCAATGCTCTTTAACTTCGTACTTTATTTAGCTTTTTTGACATTTTTTTATCCGAGCGTCACTGATTAGTATTTCGTAGACAAAACGCGCGTCTGGCGTAAATATGAAATTTCAATCGTGGTATCTATGATGAATTTACTCAATATTTTTGTTATTTTTATTTTTCCATTCAATGTTATGTTAAATGCGCACCGCTCTTCAGGATGGAAATTCTGCACTTCACCAAGCGGTATCGACATCAAAAACTGAACTGGTCAAACTAATAACTAATAGTGGAATTGATGTCAATGTAAGAAACAAGGTAAACATTATAGTGTAGTGACAAAGTATGCCCATATATTTTGCGTTTTTGTTTTTCAAATACAAATGCGTTATATTGCATAATACAAATTCTACTGTGCCAGATTTCCCTGTCTTCAGTCAACATATCATAAGTGATGCTTACGTGGACGAGCTTTTAAACTAACAGATATCGCACTGTATATCAGGGACCGTATGTATAAACACACTTCAATTAAGAAATCCAATCGAAAAACTTATTTATCTTACCACATGTTCGAGACAAATCTTAACTTAAATAACTTTAAGCATACGAGCAGAGAGCTTTACATGCACCTACCTGAATTTGTAACGGATTTCGTGTTTTTTGAAAGTTTGAAATAAAAGCCAAATTGAAGTAGCTTTTAGAATACTTCCAAGTTAATTTTGAGTTATTTTAAGTCTTTAAGTGAATTAACGTACCCAAGTACAGCTTGGATTTCATTGCTCAGTTTTGTCTTCATCTTTTTGTCTGTTCTGGTTGATGTACCGCATGATTTATGGTTGTAAAAAACGTGGTTATCGAGATCTACGGCCTTGTTCTTAATATTCATTGAAATGGAAATATTACTAAAATTGTAAAAATGGGAGGGGGGGGGGAACAGTCGTATATCAACAAGTAACATATAAACAAAACAGCCAAGCAAAGTGTTACAATAGTTTGAATAGCTTGATCATGATAGTTATGTATACAAACAGACCAATGAGAAAAATTAAAATTCACTGTAACGACTATAATCATAATTAGACCGATTTCAAAAGAAATTGAATTCATTGAACTGCAATGTATTTTCTCAATCTAGGTTGGTTCTACGGCACTTCATGCTGCTACAGAAGAAAGAAATACAGAAGCTGTCAAGGTGCTTCTTAGAAATGATATTGATTACAGAATGCATGACATGGTAATTTGTATATAAAGTTAATTCCAACTAACTCCAAATCAAATGAACAGTATTTAATCAGGAATTGCCATATTTTGAATACTCATATTCATATTTGTTTTGGGTAAATTGCTGTTACTGAATGAAGCGATGTATATCAGTCTGCAGAACTTGTCGATATTGTATTAGTGATATGGTCTAATTAGGTCATTTAACTAACTCGAACTACATGTTTCTACATATACACTACACACATGAATTTTAGTTGCTACAGTGAGATTCAGTATTAAGGCAATATTAAAACATAGGTCAATATCAATATCTTGCTTATGCGTACGACAATTGTTAATTAAAGAGATAAAACTGAATTATACTGTACACAATATATGGGCAGGAGACATACAATGAGTGAAAAGATAGACGAGTAGGAATAGGATAGTTTTTAAACATCCCCACACGTTCTTTAGGGATCATGAATTATTTTTTACGAGAATCCTCCAGCTTTTCATGTAGGCTCTTTAAGCATTTTTATTTTACGGACGCCATCACGAATCGGTTAGCCGTTATCGAATAACCGTTTCACAAATAATATCGGATATGTTCCTTACGTCGTAATATATCGTATTAGTGTTGCTTATTTTTTTAGTTTTCTATGTTGTGTCATGTATACCATTATTTGTCTGTTTGTCTTTTCATTTTTAGCCATGACATTGTCAGTTTATTTTCGATTTATGTGTTCGACTTTCCCTCTTGTATCTTTCGTTCCTCTTTTATGTGACAATAATTCTCTTGATCCTTTAAACTTCAGTTACATCTACGCCACTTCTATAATAAGGAATGTAAACCATTATAGAGGACGCTCCAATAGCACCTGTTTAAACATCTTATCAATTAAAATACATTTTGCCTGAAATATTACAACACAATTAGATAGATAAGAAACTCTTGAAAAGCAGTTTGTAATGGTTGGAAAGTAACCTCAAGTCTCCACAAAAAGTAAAAGTCATTAAGTTATTTTCTTATTAAATTTAATAAAAAAAATTTTGTCAAAAGAACCATGGAGTTAGTTTTCAAGATTTTTTGTCGGATCTATTTGTATCTAGATTGTAAAATATTGGTAAATGTTTGAGTATTCCTTATTTGTTTGCAAGTCTGTCATCGATTTGCACCATCCTGCAATTAAAGAATTTTTATTACAAGAGAATTCCGCTCTCAAGAATAAATCTTTCAGTCAAGAATAAAACGGAAAAGATTAATAAATCGTGATTGCTTGTTAACAAAGCGGAACTATTTCACTTCTTTGTTTTGTACTATAATAGGTCATTGTGGCTGTTATTGTTAGCACAAAAAACTGTTATCTACACTTTCCATTAATAAACATTGTATTGGTATTCGTCTTTCACAATTGTCTTAGACTAATGCTTGCTTTGTCATTCTTTATCAAGGATGGTTGGACCGCTCTTCACCGTGGTGCATGGATCGGAGAAGTAGAAATAGTAAAGCTGATTATTGATAAAAGCAATAACATCAATGTTAGGGCAAAGGTATATATTATAATATATAACAAGTTAAAACATAGATTGAAATGAATGGATGATCATATACCAATCTCTTATAACACATATAATCGATAAGGCGATTACATTCAAGATTCTGACCAGTTATACATAGATTCCATTTATTGACATTTATAATGTCCCTTAAAAAAAGCGTGCAGCAAATGAGTTTAACAAAAGTGGCCGTGTAAAAATGGGCCAATAGAAAAAAATGGAAAATAAACAGAGGTTCAGGGGAACAACTTTCAAATATTTGAATCAAATTAACTTAAACTGTTATTCAGTAAACTAATAGTTACATATATATGCATAGTGTAAAACATGTACTTCAGATGGTTTTTAATAATTGTTTACTGTTTTCGTTATAAGTACCTTTGCCAAACATATTTTTCATGTTTTCAAGGAAATGACTTTATATCAAGAATAAATGACTAAATATGCATAAATTCCAGAGTTTTCTTATTGCCTAAATTGATGTTCGGCAATAGGATGAATAACCATCATCGAATTCCAGGAAATAAGCTTAATGCCCGAAAATTTCAGGCAATAACATAATGCCTAGGCGCTAGCTTATTGCCTAACATTTAAGCTTAATGTCTAATTTCACTTATTGCCGCTAACATATATATATATATATATATATATATATATATATATATATATAACTCGTCTAAACATCAACCCAACAATGTTAGATCTGTAAATTTGCTTTCGCAAATTTTTGGTTCTTCCCTCGCCGGGATTCGAACCCATGCTACTGTACTATCGTGACACCAAATCGCCTGCACTGCAGCCGTCCCGCTAGACCACACGACCACCTGGGCTCTCAAAAAAAGAGCTTTCGGTGGCCATATGTTACCTTTCCACGTCAGTTTTAATCTAGCGGCGTACTACAGTACATGATATATAAGGCATGAAGATGTTATTGTTACAGATCAGCTAAATTATCTATAGTAAAGGATCCTACAAATTAATGTAAGATACAGTCACAGAAAATAATTATATTCATAAGTACGTCTGAGTCAGTGACAACCCTACAACAGATGTATCCATCGGATCGCCATCAATGATGGTGATACATGGCTGTGTACATAATGTATATACAACTCGTCTAAACATCAACCCAACAATGTTAGATCTGTAAATTTGCTTTCGCAAATTTTTGGTTCTTCCCTCGCCGGGATTCGAACCCATGCTACTGTGATATCGTGATTCACAGTGCAGCCGTCCCGCTATATATATATATTAACTAAATCATTATAACCAAAAAATTCAGAAAGGTGTTGGTTCATTTGTTTTTAATGTGTAATAATATTTATTTTGTTATGCGCCAGCGCAATACCAATTTGCCGGTACATTAAAAAAAATATTTAGTTAATATCTCTGTTGAGCAAATATTGCTAGAATAGTATATTAAATTAACATGTTGAGGAAAACCATACTTTCTGATATAGTGTACATATCATAAGAAACCACAGAAAAATACCGACCAATAATCGCTGTTATTTGTAAAAGATATTTTTACTCCTTGAAACCAGTTTAAGAAATAAAAATTATATGATAATTGAAATATGCATATATCATATTTATGTCAATACAATTTAATAATTAAAGAACAAACAGTTACACTTAGGGAAATTATAACACGATACTCAATTGAGTTTTTTTATATCTGAAATTATATTGTAATGATATAATTACTAATGTGTCATGAAAATAGAGGAGCACAACTGCAAACTTCTTCTGTTGAGTTTATCGAATGAAAAATGATATTTCCTAATTGTAAAACATTTCTATTTCAAGGACGGTTCAACCGCTCTGCATCTGGCAGCAAATCATGGACAACCACAAATTGTTGATCTGCTTATTGGTAAAGGTATTGCCGTTAATTTACAAGACAAGGTAACTTGTACACATATAACAAGCTAAACATATGACTTTCATGAGACACAACTCAATATTCTACGTTATAAATATGATATGCAAATACAACAGCCAGACATTTTTTTTAACAATGTAAAACACTAATGAAGAGTCTTAAATTGGAATCTTTAATTCAAAGTTTAAAAGTTACCGTATTGTATATCCTTTATATTCATTGATTATTTACCTTATCTAGTGTATGTAATTGTCCCAACTCTAAATTTGAAGGATCGTGATTATAATCTTAAAATTGATTTTTGTTTACATTATTTCAAATGTTAGACTATATCATACGTGTATACTGCTTTGGTTTGGTTAAACATGTCATTTAGTTGGTTTTGACAAAATATTTTTTCTGTTTTATGGATGTTTACGATAGAAAAAGATTTCAGAGGGACAGTCAAACTCATAAATCGAAAATAAACTGATAAAGCCCAGGATAAAAATTAAAAGGACAAACACACAAACAATAGTACACATGACACAATATAGAAAACTAAAGAATAAACAACAATAATCCCACCAAAAACTAGAGGTGATCTCAGGTGCTCCGGAAGGGTAAGCAGATCCTGTTCCACATGTGGCACCCGTCGTGATGCTTATGAGATAGCAAATCCGATAAATAGTACAATTCGGTAGGTCACATTCATGATTGGGAAGGGGATTGTAGTTACGACGTCCGTAACATTTACGAAGAGATGATTTCAACTTCCCCATTTAGAACTCTTGATGTAATAGCTTCCTTGTGAGCAATAACCCTCTATCATGAAAATCATGATAGGAAATGCAAGCACGGGAATATCGTATCAATTGGGAGATGTATACACCGTATGCAGGTGCTACTGGAGTATTGCTATTTAGAAATGGAAAGTTCACAATTGGAAAGCTGAAATCATCTCTTTTGTCGTAAAGTTTCGTTTTTAATCGACCCTCATTGTCAATTTCTAGATGTAAGTCAAGATATGAGGCCGACTCAACTGTATCTGTAAAGCGGTCATTGTACAATAGATTCTTACTAAGACGTAATAAAAAAAATCCTATATGGGAAATATGTATGATATTACACAAATATGAAGGGCATTTATTTTTGTTCACGTCTTAGATAGCTTAATACATGAAATATTAAGGCAATATATAGGATATGTCAGTTTATTTTCGCTCTATCAGTTTGACTCTCCGTCTGGTATCTTTCGTCCCTTTCTTTTAATATAAATTTCGAACTTAAACATTTTGCTTTAATTCAAAGGAAATAAATAAAGACTGTCGATTAAACTTTTTTGTATATTTTTTTGTCACTATCCGGTAAGTTAAGAAGTCTTTTGTCATTTGCAATGTATGGTTGACTTCAAATATGGACAGGATAGCGGATTTGTTGCTACGTATTATACCAAAATAAACAAGTAAACTATGCATGATATATGCATTAATAATAAACTACTAATTGGTTTATCAGTGCGACACAAGTTATTTCAATTTCTTTGATGGTAAACTTTTGTTATGTAGTTATTCAATGTCATATTTAATTGTAAAAATATTTTACTCACCAGAATGATGATTCTGCACTTCACCACGCTTCATGGAATGGACATACAGAAATCGTCAAATTACTTATTGACGGTCGCATTGATATTAATTTACAAAACAAGGTAAACGAATGATAAATCATAGTTACCATTTTCAATCACGTGTTAAAGTATGACACTCCTCATACCTATTCAATTGTATCCAATTATTAATATGAAAAAGCTATTTCAACTAACAAAGACCGGACAAAGTTACAGAGAAATGGATTAAGAAATTTCCCTAAATTTGAAAACACAACACAATACACAAACCAATACACAAATAGAACGTAATAAACCAAACCGCGAATTTTACGTAATCACATTAAACTTATAATTCCACATTTTTAATCAGTATGTTAACGAGGACCTATTTCTACCATGTTGAAAATCAAACAACAGTGAACACTTTAAGAAACATACAAGTCGTAGTTGGACACTCCCCTGACACCAATACAAATACATATAACACACTTATTAATAACTAAGCGCCAGATTATTTACACGATTTAGTTCAGGATTATGTATCAGATATTTGTAATCATAATTTGCGTAACAGTCAGAAATATTACTATTCCCGTGAATAGTTTATCAGCTTATCAACAGTCTTATTTGTCGTCATATATTGCACTGTGGAATTCTTTAGACTTCATTATAAGACATATTCCTACATTTTCATTTTTTGAATTAAACTTGAACAAACTATAGAAATATTAAATCTCTGAGATATGGTGTTTTATAAGATCGATTGTATTCTGTTTTACACACAAGGCTGCGTAACAGATGTAGTGCACTGCGTGATGACTTATGCAAAGCAAATTTGATACAAAATGCAAATTGTTCATGTGGTTTTATTAATGAAAATGTTGAACACTATCTACTATATTGTATTAATTTTTCATCTCAGAAAAACCTGAAATTAATGTTTTCTTATGTCAATATAACTATCGATTTATTATTTTTTGGTGATGATGCTTTAAGTACTGAAGAAAATGTTAATATTTGTTCATTTGTTCAAAAGTATATAAAAAATACCAAACGTTTTTCTCTGCATTGACAACCTTAATTGTATTTACAACATAGTATGTGATTAAAGATATTCTATATACATGTAATGGCAATAATCGAATGATCGATATGAATAACTACTGTTATGTTATGTTATCAATAACGATTCAATAGATTTTAACGAAAGAAAATAAAAATAAGTTTCAAATCTATTCGTACCATTGTGTAGATGACCTCCTTTTCGTAAACTTGGATAATATATTAAGATCCCACGCTTTATTATGAGAAAAACACAGACACTTATTAAAGTTATGTCCTCACAAAAAACTTCTTAGATAATTCCACTCACTTTTCGGTGTATTTGTGTCTTATGAATACTGTAAAAAGATGCAGTCGATTAAAATCCATTGATTCGCTTAAAAAAGTGTGCTTTTGTTTCGTTTCCTCATTAATTAATAGTTTGTTAGTATGAACTATTTGATGTGTTCATTTTTTAATGTGTTTATTTTGTTGGTTTGGAGAGGACGTTACTAACTTGTAAAACTTGTGTCTAATACATTTGTTATTTCGAAAAATAAAATAAGTTTAAACTAAACTAATCAACGCATTTGTTCTACTCAATAAGATAATTTATAATTGTATCTAGTATTCATGATTTTGCTTAGTTTTACTATAATTGAATCCCTTCTGCATCATGTCCTAGCATAAACGTTATTGTTCTTTACAACATTTCATTATCATCCAGACTCCAATATATGTGTTTATCTTTATCTGAAATTTGGTAAGATGTACGTGTCTGCATTTCAACAATCTAAAAATAAAGTAAGTGAATAAATCCCATCCGAACAATGCAAAAAATACATTATTGCATCATCTAGTATGTACGTTTTACGTTTTTTTTAAGAATACTCTTTTCGTTTAATTTTTTTTTTACTAGCGATCGAAGAAAATAGGGAATTTTCTAATGCATTTGTAGCTGTTAATAAATAAACTCATCATATATACCAGGACTAAGCCCTTCTTTAAATATCAACTTTTTCCCCGAAATCTTTACCAGTGTAACATATTTATGATACAGAAGAGAAATACTGAAAATGAATGTTTGATAAGAATATGCAGTGACTACGTGTGAACTAAAGCTACTATCTTGCTCTTTATTATATTCTAATGATTTGTTCTTTTTTTTATATAATAACTACAGTATTCATTTGAAAATGACCTTGCTGTCTATAAAAAATTCTTATTATTATACTTCTGTGCAGAGCAAAACCTTGTGGAAAATACTCCATATCAGTGAAATGTCTTCAAACTAAACTAAATAACCAGCAACATGTTTAACAAGAATCATTCACTCTTGAAGACCCTGAAATGTTTGAATGAATTTGTGGCGTAAATAAGCAATTATGTGTTAAATGAGTTTGGTTTATATACTATTTGATGAATTAACAATACTTTTTTACTTTTAAATGAACGGTTCTAAACATTCGACTGATTATAACTTCTACGTGATATAAATAATTAAGTGTAGGAAATAATATGTATATAAATTTTATCTTTGAACAATTTTGAAAAGACCATTTATATTTCATTAAAACAAATTTCACATTGTCCAAACACAAGGACAAAAGTATCATATGTTGTTAATAACATATTAGTTGAAATAAAGAAACTCAGGAAACTAAATGTAATCAATGCTTTATACCTGCACAATTACTTTTTTTTAAACTCTAAAAAATATATACTACATAGATATAGGAAGATGTGGTGTGAGTGCCAATGAGACAACTCTCCATCCAAATAACAATTTAAAAATTAAACCATTATAGGTTAAAGTACGGCCTTCAACACGGAGCCTTGGCTCACACCGAACAGCAAGCTATAAAGGGCCCCAAAATTACTAGTGTAAAACCATTCAAACGGGAAAACCAACGGTCTAATCTATATAAACAAAACGAGAAACGAGAAACACGTATATATTACATAAACAAACGACAACTACTGTACGTCAGATTCCTGACTTAGGACAGGTGCAAACATTTGCAGCGGGATTAAACGTTTTAATGGGCCCAAACCTTCTCCCTTTTTCTGAAACAATAGCATAACATCACAACATAGAAAAACATACGATAAAATATCAATTGGCAGACTTAACTCAATCAAAAAACGTATGATTACACAATGAACGAATAAATTTGATCTGCGATATCTGAATACAAATGCACAGTTAATTAAATATTAGAGACAAACATTCATGACCAAAAGGCTAACAAACAAATTGAAACACACTGAGAAATATTTAACCAATCAATGTTCACTTTACAAAAAAACCGGTTTTTTATAATCTTGAAGTTTATACAAATGTTGTAAGAATAAGTGAAAAATTGAATATATTACAAATAATCGAAGCTGGTATACAGACAAGATCCAAATAAATAAAAAAAAAAAAAAAAAAAAAAAAAAAAATGTGTCGACTTTTGTAATTGGTTAACACCACGCAGATATGCAATATATATTCAGGAAACTACCGGGGTATATACGACGTTTTTATCCCCAATTGGAATCTGAAATACAACATCTTAACATGCATTTATTACTATGGGACGGAGTCAAAAGCTAAACAGAACACTATAGAATGCCAGAGAGTCACACAGGGCAAAAATATGCATTTGTCAGAAATATATTTTAATACAAAATCACGCAGTTCATACCTCGAATACTTTAATTTGATATAGTTTGTTATAATAAATCAGTACATGCAGGATAAAATTATATTCACAGCATGCTACAAAATCCATTACTGATGTGGAACATATCAGGTTTGGTCTTTAAATGCTAAAGCCACGCACATAATCAAAAACATCAAAACTTAATTGAAAACAGTCTCTTAACAGATTAGAAATTGAACAGATAAAAAAAAAGTGCATTGAAATTGATTTCTCATAATTAACAAACGCCTGCCCTGGAGAATACCATTTAGGCCGAGGTGATCCGATATATATATAATAAATGTACTTTTTCACTTTTTGGTCTTTTGAAAAATGTTGTTTGTGCTGTTTTAAGAACCTTCTACAACGAAATTTGTTTTACATGCACATGTATAAAAACTGCGGTTTTTATCCAATGCAATCATAGGTTTGAACGTAGTTTTCAATTTAGACTCGAGTATATATATATATATGTAATTCAGGTATCAGACAGGATGTATACTGTAACATTCCCCGCTTAGGGCTTGATATAAACTCTAAGCAAGGAATTCAGGGTACATACCCTTTCTGCGACCTAAATAACATATAGTAATTTTTAGAATTACTTATACTTAACAATGAAAGTTTTTCGTTAATTTGTTTTGTTATGTTTTTCTTTGTCCAGCTTGGTCGAACAGCAATTCACTATGGTGTACAGTTCGAGAAAGCAGAAATAGTATATTTGTTTATTGAGCATGGTGTTAAACTTAATCTACAGGACAAAGTGAGTGGTAGATATACTATATATATAACACATAAGACAATAACAATCAAAACCAATGCAAGGAGTAAACAAAGACTCAAAAAACCAAAGGACATTTACATCAAAAGTTAAAAATAATAATTAAGAAACAACACGAACTCCACTAAAAACCAGGAGTGAACATAAAAGCTGGATTTCAAAGGGACTTACATTTGTAATATTTTATCAATGGTTAGATACCCTTGGTGCATACTAAGTGCAGTCTGATTGCAAAATAATATTTTTTCCTTTGTTTCCTTTTCTTCAAATCGAATCTTAATTGTATGGATTTAAAGCAACATATACAAACGTTCAATATCCAAATCAATTCTTGTTAGGCTAGAATATGCAAATTTGTACTCGATTGTCGTTGACTTTATTTGACATTATGTAATACCAATATTAAGAATATAAGACGGATAACCTTTATAGTTATCAAAGATACCATATTTAAAATTTAATCCGCCAGACGTGCGTTACCTCGATATTAGACTCACCAGTTACGCTCAGATCAAATTGTTATAAAGCCAAACATGTATAAAGTTAAAAAGTATTGGGGACACAAAATTCTAAAAACTTGTGGAAAATACGGATAAGGTAATCGATTCATGTTTGCCAAAGTTTTTATTCTTTACTTTATATTTGTATGTCGCACATTTGAAAACATTATTAGTAGCAGAAACGAGATCATTGTGTGCCTTTCTGTGTCTCATGATATTGCTTGATTGACACTGAGATTTCGTGCTGGACCTTACGAAATATCTTATTGAGATGTTCCATCAATTTGCCTAAGCGCAATATATGATATCGTCATTGGTGCTTGTCTTAATGATACATGAACATGATTCTGCCTCCATCCGGATCTTGTCAATATATAAGTATCTATATGATACTGATTTAAATTTGCTTGTAAAGATACACATAATAATACTTAATTGCAATTTGCCATTCAAGTAAATTTCTGACAGGGGGCGATTGGGTGGTTTATTTTATACGTATTAGCAAAAAATTAAACTGCCTAACAGATCTATAAATTAAGACCTATCAGATGTAAAGTGTCTGTTCATATTGGATAGATGGGCTTAAATGGTGTGAATTGACATATCAGAACTTTGCCCACATTTAGATACAACGCAAGATAATGTATGATACGAAACTGTCTAGATACAAAGGAATTCTTATACTTAAATAGGCTTGTTTGTAAGCCATAAGATGTAATTATTTTGACCTTGCTGCAAGACTCTGAGATGTTTGTAACATAAACTTGTAACAATCGTTTCAAGTTTAAATTTCGAAATATGACTTTACTATAAGTGAGCATTAAAAGAATACTGACTGAGACGTAAGTTTAAGTTTAAGTTTTATATGCAAGCAATGTTCAATAATTGTGGGGGGAAGCGCTAATTGTTAGTACACATATCTGAATAAAGTATATGTTTGAAAATATTCAATTTTTTAGATAAATAAAAAATATTGAAATACATTTTTATCAATTGTAATTTTGTTTTTCAAGGATGGTGATACTGTATTGCATATAGCTGCTAGAATATCTAATTTGAATCCAAAGTCTATCGTATCTACGTTAGTCGCAGATTTCCTAAAACACAATTGTGATCCCAGCATACGAAATTTTGTCGTGAGTAACAATGAAGGGAAATATAACTTTAAAGTTTACAAATTGTTGTATTATAATGATAGCATTTCAGTGGTGTATTAACATGTCGTTTCACAAAATTTATCAACACAATCGAGTTTCTCAAAACATAACCTTTGAGCATTGCAATGAACTCATAATGGGTATGTATTCTCTAATACATATATCAGTTTTGCAGTTAACTAATGTGTTTTTACTTTTCATAACGTTTTATAAAGTCGCCAGTTATTATGATAACATGATGATGAGTGTGTCTGTTTCCCGAGTTCGAGTTAGATACATTTAGGAAAATGTAACTTATTTACCCGCATTGGTACATGTAACCAGAATATTGACTGATGTATAAACCCTCCTGGAAAAAATGATACTGAATAATGCTGAATGTTTGAGTTAGATTGATTCTTAACACCTTTTTGCACTGTATTTCACATAGCTTTAGCACAAATTCCTTGTTTGTGATTCAAAATTGTTTTTTTTAAGACAGATATAATTCTTACCTCATAATCAGTTAATATATAAATGTTATCGTAGGTTGTTTATATATACATATATATATATATATATGTATGAAAAGTGTAGATAACAACTCTAACATGATAAAATAAGGGGGGATTGTCAAATGAAAAAGAACTAGACTTTTGGCACTCAAAGAAATACTCAAAAGAAAGAAATGCAAAAAATGTTAGAATAAAAAAAAGGAAAACTAATTTTTTTTCTTCAGTTTACCACACCAAAACCCGTGTTAGCTCTTTTTTCTCAAAAATAAATGCGACCTGTTACAATGATCATTTGGCATCAATCAATACTAAGTTGTCCTTTCAGGCTTAAAGGGTAAATTAACCGAACTTGATAGACGGGTCAGTAAAAAATATCAGAACACCTGCCTTTTTTGAATGAAAAGCGCGTTCTGGTAAATAAAGAATGAAGGATTGTAGGATTTTTAGAATTTGAATGAAAAGTTGACACGATTTGGGTTTAAGTTTATGCTTAACATGATTTTGAACAGTTCCCTGTTTTTAGTTTACCTTACACTTGGCAAAATTTATCTTTTTAGAACGCAATTAAAACTTTTAACGAATAATCAGATTTTTCTAATTAATCATCAAATGTACCAGGATTATAATTTAGAGCGCCAGACGCGCGTTTCGTCTACATAAGACTCAGCAGTGACGCTCTGATCTTTTTTATTGATTTCTGAAACAGTTTTTGTATTTACATTTACATTGCAAGCTCGCTGTCAAAAGTTGAAACCAACAGTAGTAATAACAAAATAATTGGTTATCCTTATTTCGATTTACACAACCTTTTTTTACACAAAATGTATTATCAAACGATCAGTTGCATTTTAACTTATATTATCAGCCGTCTCAGTTTTACCCAATAAACTCCTTAAATTAAATTTGCCATGTATTAGTATCTCGCAAAAATTCGACAACTGTAAACATCTGTCCATTATTTTCAAATCAGAACATGTAGAAAAACACTTGTAAAATTGTAACATGTGTAAGGGGTCATACGACCGATCCAAGCCTCTATTTGGTTTATAACATACCATGCACAAGAATTGTACTGAGAACAGACACTTAACATAAATATCGTCAAGTTAACTTTTTTATTGTACTAAAAAGTACTGAAATCACAATGTGATCGGTGTAAACTCATCGAACATTTCAGGGTCATCCCAACCGTGCACAATAGCCAGAACAGTTGTATAACAGTACAACATAAGAACCAACTATCAAAATAGATATAAGAAGATGTGGTGTGAGTGCCAATGAGACAACTCTCCATCCAAATAATAATTTAAAAAGTAAACCATTATAGGTTAAAGTACGGCCTTCAACACGGAGCCTTGGCTCACACCCCGAACAACAAACTATAAAGGGCCCCAAAATTACTAGTGTAAAACCATTCAAACGGAAAAACCAACGGTATAATCTATATAAACAAAACGAGAAACGAGAAACACGTATATATTACATAAACAAATGACAAATACTGTACATCAGATTCCTGTCTTAGGACAGGTGCAAACATTTGCAGCAGGATTAAACGTTTTAATGGATCCAAACCTTCTCCCTTTTTCTGAAACAATAGCATAACATCACAACATAGAAAACATACGATAAAATATCAATTGGCAGACTTAACTCAATCAAATAACGTATGATTACACAATGAACGAATAAATTTGATCTGCGATATCTGAATACAAATGCAGTTAAATAAATATTAGAGACAAACATTCATGACCAAAAAGCTTACAAACAAATTCAAACACAGGACATCATTGAGAAATATTTAACCAATCAATATACACTAAGTCTTATAGTTTATTTGAATACACAATTGTGTTCATGTACGGAAGTGTTACTATTCATTTGCAAAATTGATGAGCTTTTCGGTCAGTGATTTGAGTTATTTAAATGGACAACATTAGAAACAAAACTTAATAGTTTGCTATATTTTTTACAAATATACATTTGTTTTGATTCAGGGAAAGAAGCCTATAGCTTTAACCGGGGACGAGAAAGTTAAAGATTTAATAAAGGTAACGTTTTTTACATGTTTAAGATAAAAAATAAAAAATAAAAAAAACAATTATTGATGACGAAATTTAAAAAAAATATATACGACTATATTATATCTTTTTGTATTTTCTAACATATTTTAAAACAACAATATAAATGTATGTCTTGATTCTGTTTTGTAGGATTATGAAAACAAAAATGCTTTACATGGTGAGTTAATTAATTTCTTAAAGAAAAAGCTTTTGGTGAGTTGATAAGTGGCAACATGCAAGCGCTTTTTAGACGAGACAACCGCCATTTGTTTCGTTGCTATAGTAATAAGTTATAGACCTAGTTTCCCGTGCATAAATTTAGTGTTTATTGAAAAGAAATTTGTTTTGTGATAATTTTCCATGAAAAAAAAATCAAGACAATGTTCCTTAGCCCATACCAAATGTATTTTTGAGTATTTGCGTTTGTACTCTCCAATTTGAGAGACTAAGGTAGTTGATATCGATAATACAATTTTGAATAATACTATGTCTTATGGTCTTAAAAACTCACAATCATAAATGCATGTTACCAGGTTTAATGGTCGCCTTTTATTGAAATACAAAGGTCTTGTCTGAACGCAATACTCTGTTTCATACTCTGCTTGGACATCTAAAAAAAAAACAAATTGATGCTCGCTGTTTATCAATCTTTATCTGAATTAATTATAAAGATAATGACATTGACATTTGCTCAATTGTCCATTTTAAAGTTGACAGATGTGATTTATCAATTGGAACAATTCAACACAAAGGTAATGTGTACCTGTTTCAAAAATCATTACCATATCGAAAACAATAGTTACCTTATATTATGAACATAAATCATTATTCTTGGATGTATCTGTACAAATAGGGAGCAATATAAATCTACAAGCTTGTTAAACGTATGTATACAGGGAGGGAAAATGAAAAGTGCTAAAATGATAGAAAATAATCATGATCTAATCAGACTGAACAAAAAGTACTTACATAAATAATGCTTATGTCTACGGTTTTATTGTTCTAGGTTGATATATGAAACAATTGTATGACATGACACGAAATTGATGTATGCGTAAAGTTAGAAAATAGGATGTGTCTATGTATATAAACTTTCATTATTTCCAAAGTTATATTTAAGTTTTCTTTGACAACATAAACATTTTCTTCTGCAAGCGTAATAATGGGAGCTGTGAACATAAATAGTGACTTAATTGTGTGTCGACAATAAAACAAAAGAGACAAAATGTCTTTAGTATATGCCGTTAACACACGTTTACAGGATAAAAGGGGAATCCAGTGAACATACGAGGTTATCGTGTGTTTTAGATGTGTTTTTCGGAATATGTACCACCAACTGTACGTTGGCATGTACAGCAGTTCATTCAGGAAAAATCATTACGATTAAAATTGATCACAGATAAAAATGGATATTGTCAATGATCAGTTTTTACATTTAAGGTTGTTTGTCTCAGCAATACAGGACTTTTCTTGTCTTCATTTCCATTTGTTTCAAAGCAGGAAATCCAATCAAAACTGATAGTTTCTGTATTGTGGTTTGGCCATTAAATCTTGCTTCTATTATTAAATCGATTTTTTGTATATTCTGTAATTTCAATCTTCGACGGGATTATAAGTACTTTGATTGATAACATAAAAATTATGTCAAACTGCAAACATTTTTTGGCAGTGCATTAAATACGTTAGAAGTCTTTTTGTTTGAGTTCTTGTAATATAACACTTCGATTATACATTTATTTAAGACACGCTATATACATCGATCGCATATTTGCTATTATCGGACTACAGATGAATTATCACGTTGTGATTGGTTAAACGCCGTCACGTGGTGACCCCCTTTGAGACCGTATGGGGTTAGTAAGTTTCATATGGGGTTCGTGACGCGTTAATGGCGACGTCATCTATTAATGTTGTTGTGTTTCATTGTTCATTTTTCAACAAAACTCCGCAGAAAAAGCCCAGCGACCGATATATTCGTTATACGGTTAACTACTGACCCCCTACGGATCCATAGAGGGTCAGTAGTTAACCGTATAACGAATATATCGGTCGCTGGGCTTTTTCTGCGGAGTTTTGTTGAAAAATGAACAATGAAACACAACAACATTAATAGATGACGTCGCCATTAACGCGTCACGAACCCCATATGAAACTTACTAACCCCATACGGTCTCAAAGGGGGTCACCACGTGACGGCGTTTAACCAATCACAACGTGATAATTCATCTGTAGTCCGATAATAGCAAATATGCGATCGATGTATATAGCGTGTCTTAAATAAATGTATAATCGAAGTGTTATATTACAAGAACTCAAACAAAAAGACTTCTAACGTATTTAATGCACTGCCAAAAAATGTTTGCAGTTTGACATAATTTTTATGTTATCAATCAAAGTACTTATAATCCCGTCGAAGATTGAAATTACAGAATATACAAAAAATCGATTTAATAATAGAAGCAAGATTTAATGGCCAAACCACAATACAGAAACTATCAGTTTTGATTGGATTTCCTGCTTTGAAACAAATGGAAATGAAGACAAGAAAAGTCCTGTATTGCTGAGACAAACAACCTTAAATGTAAAAACTGATCATTGACAATATCCATTTTTATCTGTGATCAATTTTAATCGTAATGATTTTTCCTGAATGAACTGCTGTACATGCCAACGTACAGTTGGTGGTACATATTCCGAAAAACACATCTAAAACACACGATAACCTCGTATGTTCACTGGATTCCCCTTTTATCCTGTAAACGTGTGTTAACGGCATATACTAAAGACATTTTGTCTCTTTTGTTTTATTGTCGACACACAATTAAGTCACTATTTATGTTCACAGCTCCCATTATTACGCTTGCAGAAGAAAATGTTTATGTTGTCAAAGAAAACTTAAATATAACTTTGGAAATAATGAAAGTTTATATACATAGACACATCCTATTTTCTAACTTTACGCATACATCAATTTCGTGTCATGTCATACAATTGTTTCATATATCAACCTAGAACAATAAAACCGTAGACATAAGCATTATTTATGTAAGTACTTTTTGTTCAGTCTGATTAGATCATGATTATTTTCTATCATTTTAGCACTTTTCATTTTCCCTCCCTGTATACATACGTTTAACAAGCTTGTAGATTTATATTGCTCCCTATTTGTACAGATACATCCAAGAATAATGATTTATGTTCATAATATAAGGTAACTATTGTTTTCGATATGGTAATGATTTTTGAAACAGGTACACATTACCTTTGTGTTGAATTGTTCCAATTGATAAATCACATCTGTCAACTTTAAAATGGACAATTGAGCAAATGTCAATGTCATTATCTTTATAATTAATTCAGATAAAGATTGATAAACAGCGAGCATCAATTTGTTTTTTTTTTAGATGTCCAAGCAGAGTATGAAACAGAGTATTGCGTTCAGACAAGACCTTTGTATTTCAATAAAAGGCGACCATTAAACCTGGTAACATGCATTTATGATTGTGAGTTTTTAAGACCATAAGACATAGTATTATTCAAAATTGTATTATCGATATCAACTACCTTAGTCTCTCAAATTGGAGAGTACAAACGCAAATACTCAAAAATACATTTGGTATGGGCTAAGGAACATTGTCTTGATTTTTTTTTCATGGAAAATTATCACAAAACAAATTTCTTTTCAATAAACACTAAATTTATGCACGGGAAACTAGGTCTATAACTTATTACTATAGCAACGAAACAAATGGCGGTTGTCTCGTCTAAAAAGCGCTTGCATGTTGCCACTTATCAACTCACCAAAAGCTTTTTCTTTAAGAAATTAATTAACTCACCATGTAAAGCATTTTTGTTTTCATAATCCTACAAAACAGAATCAAGACATACATTTATATTGTTGTTTTAAAATATGTTAGAAAATACAAAAAGATATAATATAGTCGTATATATTTTTTTTAAATTTCGTCATCAATAATTGTTTTTTTTATTTTTTATTTTTTATCTTAAACATGTAAAAAACGTTACCTTTATTAAATCTTTAACTTTCTCGTCCCCGGTTAAAGCTATAGGCTTCTTTCCCTGAATCAAAACAAATGTATATTTGTAAAAAATATAGCAAACTATTAAGTTTTGTTTCTAATGTTGTCCATTTAAATAACTCAAATCACTGACCGAAAAGCTCATCAATTTTGCAAATGAATAGTAACACTTCCGTACATGAACACAATTGTGTATTCAAATAAACTATAAGACTTAGTGTATATTGATTGGTTAAATATTTCTCAATGATGTCCTGTGTTTGAATTTGTTTGTAAGCTTTTTGGTCATGAATGTTTGTCTCTAATATTTATTTAACTGCATTTGTATTCAGATATCGCAGATCAAATTTATTCGTTCATTGTGTAATCATACGTTATTTGATTGAGTTAAGTCTGCCAATTGATATTTTATCGTATGTTTTCTATGTTGTGATGTTATGCTATTGTTTCAGAAAAAGGGAGAAGGTTTGGATCCATTAAAACGTTTAATCCTGCTGCAAATGTTTGCACCTGTCCTAAGACAGGAATCTGATGTACAGTATTTGTCATTTGTTTATGTAATATATACGTGTTTCTCGTTTCTCGTTTTGTTTATATAGATTATACCGTTGGTTTTTCCGTTTGAATGGTTTTACACTAGTAATTTTGGGGCCCTTTATAGTTTGTTGTTCGGGGTGTGAGCCAAGGCGCCGTGTTGAAGGCCGTACTTTAACCTATAATGGTTTACTTTTTAAATTATTATTTGGATGGAGAGTTGTCTCATTGGCACTCACACCACATCTTCTTATATCTATTTTGATAGTTGGTTCTTATGTTGTACTGTTATACAACTGTTCTGGCTATTGTGCACGGTTGGGATGACCCTGAAATGTTCGATGAGTTTACACCGATCACATTGTGATTTCAGTACTTTTTAGTACAATAAAAAAGTTAACTTGACGATATTTATGTTAAGTGTCTGTTCTCAGTACAATTCTTGTGCATGGTATGTTATAAACCAAATAGAGGCTTGGATCGGTCGTATGACCCCTTACACATGTTACAATTTTACAAGTGTTTTTCTACATGTTCTGATTTGAAAATAATGGACAGATGTTTACAGTTGTCGAATTTTTGCGAGATACTAATACATGGCAAATTTAATTTAAGGAGTTTATTGGGTAAAACTGAGACGGCTGATAATATAAGTTAAAATGCAACTGATCGTTTGATAATACATTTTGTGTAAAAAAAGGTTGTGTAAATCGAAATAAGGATAACCAATTATTTTGTTATTACTACTGTTGGTTTCAACTTTTGACAGCGAGCTTGCAATGTAAATGTAAATACAAAAACTGTTTCAGAAATCAATAAAAAAGATCAGAGCGTCACTGCTGAGTCTTATGTAGACGAAACGCGCGTCTGGCGCTCTAAATTATAATCCTGGTACATTTGATGATTAATTAGAAAAATCTGATTATTCGTTAAAAGTTTTAATTGCGTTCTAAAAAGATAAATTTTGCCAAGTGTAAGGTAAACTAAAAACAGGGAACTGTTCAAAATCATGTTAAGCATAAACTTAAACCCAAATCGTGTCAACTTTTCATTCAAATTCTAAAAATCCTACAATCCTTCATTCTTTATTTACCAGAACGCGCTTTTCATTCAAAAAAGGCAGGTGTTCTGATATTTTTTACTGACCCGTCTATCAAGTTCGGTTAATTTACCCTTTAAGCCTGAAAGGACAACTTAGTATTGATTGATGCCAAATGATCATTGTAACAGGTCGCATTTATTTTTGAGAAAAAAGAGCTAACACGGGTTTTGGTGTGGTAAACTGAAGAAAAAAAATTAGTTTTCCTTTTTTTTATTCTAACATTTTTTGCATTTCTTTCTTTTGAGTATTTCTTTGAGTGCCAAAAGTCTAGTTCTTTTTCATTTGACAATCCCCCCTTATTTTATCATGTTAGAGTTGTTATCTACACTTTTCATACATATATATATATATATATGTATATATAAACAACCTACGATAACATTTATATATTAACTGATTATGAGGTAAGAATTATATCTGTCTTAAAAAAAACAATTTTGAATCACAAACAAGGAATTTGTGCTAAAGCTATGTGAAATACAGTGCAAAAAGGTGTTAAGAATCAATCTAACTCAAACATTCAGCATTATTCAGTATCATTTTTTCCAGGAGGGTTTATACATCAGTCAATATTCTGGTTACATGTACCAATGCGGGTAAATAAGTTACATTTTCCTAAATGTATCTAACTCGAACTCGGGAAACAGACACACTCATCATCATGTTATCATAATAACTGGCGACTTTATAAAACGTTATGAAAAGTAAAAACACATTAGTTAACTGCAAAACTGATATATGTATTAGAGAATACATACCCATTATGAGTTCATTGCAATGCTCAAAGGTTATGTTTTGAGAAACTCGATTGTGTTGATAAATTTTGTGAAACGACATGTTAATACACCACTGAAATGCTATCATTATAATACAACAATTTGTAAACTTTAAAGTTATATTTCCCTTCATTGTTACTCACGACAAAATTTCGTATGCTGGGATCACAATTGTGTTTTAGGAAATCTGCGACTAACGTAGATACGATAGACTTTGGATTCAAATTAGATATTCTAGCAGCTATATGCAATACAGTATCACCATCCTTGAAAAACAAAATTACAATTGATAAAAATGTATTTCAATATTTTTTATTTATCTCCTCCGGCCTCATCCCCTATGGATTTTACTAACCCTCTATGGATCCGTAAGGGGTCATTAGCGAACCATATAACTTAAAGTGTTTTCTATTGTGAAGCAATATGTAATTGCGTTTTCAATATTTAAATCGTCTTCAATTTTTTGTTTAACTGCAAACAATATCCATTTTTACCGATTCTCATGTTCGATTAAAATGAATTTGATTTTCTCTGTATCTCTACCACCCTCAAGTACTTGGAATATTTTCCAAAATGAAAGTACAATTTGTAGCAATGAAAATTGCAATACATACAATGTATAAAACTTTAAATATTGCAATTCACAATTGCAGTTATTTTTGTTATTATATTAAAATCTGTTCGATTATGATAATAAAAATAGATCCTGAAAATTATGACAATACCCATAAATTAAGATTACGTTGCGTAATATTGTACGATTTACACAAGTTTAGTTTACAAAATAAGCACATTAATGACGAATGGAAAGAGCATTGATGACTCAAAAATTGAACAAGATAAATGTGCTGTATATTAAATATCAACTTACCTACTTATATTCGAAATTTAGGTCTCCCGTTTGAAGTTAGAAAATTAGATAAGAATTCAGCGAAAGTGTTCTCTCAAATATTGGAAGAAGAAAGCTATCCCCACTTTGAGTCGAGAGTGATGTTAGCTGGCGAACAGGACACAGGGAAGACAACTATAGCCAGATACCTTGTTGGAAAACAGCCCACTAAAATCAGAATGTCAACCGATGGAATAGAATTATATAACGGTCTTTCATATATGGATTATGAAAGGAATATCTGGCTAGGTGGGAAGCAAGGTAAGACTAATATCTAACCGAAAGAAAAAGTTAGAAAGATATGTTACATTTCAGTCATTATATAACATATAACAGGATTTATAAAAAACTAATATAACTTCCAACTTGGCTCTGCTTTTGTAAAGTTCAACTTGTATATATCTTGTAAGCACTATATCTATATGTAAACTGTACGTCTTAATAGTGCAAGGATATCTATGTTTAGCAATTTGATATACGACTATCTACCAGTAACTGCGAAAACTCTCAGACTTGTAGTTAGTATCTTGTTTGTTGTCGGAACGTATAAATTCAAAGCAACGTTGATCCTATGTTCTTCCTACTTGGTTTTTTTTTTAGCTCACCTGGCCCGAATGGTCAACTAAGCTTTTCTCATTACATGATGTCCGTCGTAGAAGTCGTCGTCGTTAGCTTTTTAAAAAATACAATCTCCTTTAAAACCGCGGGACCAATTTTGATAAGGCTTGGCAAGAATCAATATTTGGTTATCTAGTTTGAAAAATTTGTCCGATGAACCCACCAACCAACCAAGATGGCCGCCATGTCTAACAATAGATTTTAGGAGTTAAATATAGAGTTTGATTTATACTCCCTAAACCAAAGCGTTTACAATAAAACAGACAAGGGTAAAACTGTTTAGACAAATTGGACAACCCATTGTTTGGTTGCTCCCCCAATATTGATGATTTTAAATAGGATCTACAAATAAGTTGATATGACCAGAATCGTCAGTCAATCCCTTCATGATGTATTGCCCTTTATGGTCAAGTTTTAACAACTTTCATATTTTTTGGTAATCTTTTACCAAAAAATTTCTTGTCTGAAACTACCGAGACATACTTGGCCATAATCATTATTAGGGTATCTAGTTTAAAAATGTGTCTGATGACCGCGCCTTCCCACCATCATGACCGACATGGTTAAAAATAGAACATAGGGGTAAAATGCAGCTGTATATATAGAATGTTCTTGTACTTTGTCAAAATGAAGATTTCACTATGCTTTTTTCCAAACAAAAAATAAAAAGTATAGGTCACAGTACTATTCTTTAAAAGTACGAGGGGGGTCAAAATTGCAAAACTTAGCGTAACTTAGTCATGAAAAAACACATTTGTGTGCATCAAAATAAATCAAAGAGACATAACTTTGAAATAAGATATGAGAAAGTTTAATAATATATTTACGGAAAATAAAAAGAAAAAATGGTGTCTTCGAACTTGTTTTCTTTTTTTTTGCTACATGTAAAAATAAATATTTTCCTATGTGTCCAGTATAAAATGTGTATTAAAAAGGATATCTTAAATGGCATGTTTGTAAAATTAATTCTAAAAGCACACGTATTTGATATTGGTTAACACATTTTCGATAATGCAATGAATAACTTAGTTTCTTTGTGTGAATAAACAGTTTAACAAATGCAATGCAAATCTCTCTCTCAATCTGCAGATTTCGGCAAAGAAATTTATTTACTGTGATTGAATTGCTTTACATTTATTATCGCAGGGTCTCTTAAAGCTGCCTATGCGGTATGGCGTCAAAATTCAATTTTATTTATTTTTAAATATATCATTTTCACATGTTTTATCAGTAATGAATGAAGAATGTCAAGTTTTGGAAGTTGCTTCGACGTCATAGAACTTAATTTAAATGTGCCGTTTATGGCCTTATTGATGTCTGCAACACTTTTATTCAATTTGAGCTAGCAATGAAAACTATTCCGCTGGAAAACAAATTTTTGATTTTAATTAAACGGTCTCAACAATATAGGTGAGTGGTGCGATGTTAAACTGTTAAATAAATGATTGTAACGGTACGATAGGACGAAGTGTAAGTTGCAATTCGAGTCGCATTATATGGGGCAAGAATGAACACGCCATTCGAGCTTAATACAATTATGAATAGTGATTCTGGTTAAATAGTAGACACAGCATAGATTTAAAAACTACATGTTTTCTGTGTGCTGCCTTACTTCAACAAATGATGTGTTTTTAAGAAAATCGAATATTTAGACAAAAACTAATCTTCCCCTAAGAAAAAGGGTATATAAACTTTAATCAGTTGGAAGGCAAACGCCTGAATCTGACAGATAAAGGTCAATTTGTCGACACAAAAAGGACCCGTATGTAAAAGGTTTACGCCCACAAACAGCGCCACCTATAATTTTTTTCTACGGCATCTTTGAGAACGATGTTTCGTTCTGTAGTAAATTAAAACATTAAATTAACTAAAACATAGAAAAGTAAGTGTAAAAAACATATTGAAAGATATATTTGCAGCTGACTGGTTATGCATGATACGCTGGCAATGTGCGCAATGTCCTTTAATCGAAGATTGAAAATTAGTTTGTTTCCTACGTCAAAATGGCGGATTTCAATGTTTACATTTTTTCCTATATTTATAATCTGACACAATTTTGTATCCAATCATTTACTAGCAATTTTATTATTGATTTTTGGAGATCATCTAATTAGATTTGCCGTTAGAAAGTGGCTATACGTTACCAGCCATCGTTACAAAGTAGCCATGTGTTTTGTGGGGATACCTTGGGAATGTTGTGTATTCAAAAGTTACGGTAAAAATCAATGTTTTCTTCATTATATTTCCATGCATACACAAGTCATACCACCAAATCCATTCTTTACAGACCTCATAAGGTAAACAGACATATTTAACTGTCTGCTTTAGCAAAAATTCGTGTAAATAAGGCCTGATGGGTCGTTTTCAATTCAAGTACAGTCGACAAACACGTGGTAGATTGTTTATGTTTGACAGTTTGCTTTACCTTAATTGCACGTCGATGTTACTATATACTTAGCAATAACCTTTATCGTGTTATACTTTCAAGAGTTATATAATACATCTTGTCTAAGAAACAGGTCTAGCGAAGTGCAGGGGCTTCCTTTCCTAGGTCTTTAAATAGTGAGGGTGTAATATGATGTTTACAAATTACCATATTTACATTACAGCATTTTTTTTGCATTTGATATATTTCATATACATGTACATTTTATGTACACAAAGAACTATAGAGTAAATAAACATGCATGGATTTAAGACATTTAATTCCCACCCTAGGTATAAAATTTTATACTCATGATAGGTTGGAACAAATAGAGCAGATTGCAATTATTAAATGTCTAAAATCCTGATTGATGGGGCCAAATCCTCAACATATTTTTTTCTATAAAGTATACAACAGCTCCTCCAAGGATTAGTAAGGGAATACTTTACATATAGTCCAATGGCTAAGTCCTGTCTTTTTTGTCTCTGATATTTCCTTATTTATATTATGATTTCTATTATTCTCTTGTACATGTAGTAAGACAAAAGCTATTGGTACTCTTATTTTCCTCATTTGCCTGAAAACAATGGAATGTATTCATTGTTGATGTATGTAAAGTGACTTGTAATTTAACTATTGTAATTTAACTGTCACTGCTAACAGGCACTTGGACTCTGGTGATAAGTTTCTAGACTGTTATCTTATTGGCAATTATACCATATTTAAATGTCAGTTTCCCCTTTATAACTTTTAAAGAAAAGAATTAAATGATAGTATAATAAGTTGTAAAAAATTTGAAATGTTTAGCACAAGTGCAAAATTTAATTGGCATTTTATTCAAGAAAATCTAGAGGTATTGAAAAATGTTGCAATTTAAAATAAATGTTTTGCACTCAGAAAACTATAAATACAGTACAGATATTGTTTTAATTAAGACTTTGAGAATATTTGCCTGTTTAATAATCATGATAATAGAAGATATAATTGTTATACCCTTTTTTTCTAATATATGTGTGGCCCTGGTCTGGCTGTGGTTTAAAATCTAAGAATGGAGTTGGTTTATATTCATGTTTATCTGATTTATATCAACATTGTTGTGTCAATTATATAAATCATTGTAACACATTACTTTGCTTTTCATGGCCTTTTTTAATTGGAATAAAATATCTTATCTAATCTTACACCACATCTCTTTATTTTAGTACTAACAGGTTAATTTTAAAAGCATTTGAAGTAAGTGAGATGTTGACAAGCTTTTATATAGTCCATGATTGTAAATACAGATAAAATCATGATTTTTTTTTATAAAAGTAAATAATGTGATTAAATTGATTATCTCAATTAAAAGAACTGTCATTCTTATTTGATACTATGAGATTATTTCTGATATCAGAATAATAAATATCTTATTGTTGTCCTTTTTACAAAATAACATGAACATACTTTATTTAAGTCAAGTTTTATTTTTGTCTATGACTACTATAACATGGGAAGTGTCCGTGCAATCTCTATGTTATACATTTTAGTATTATCAGGTTTTTGTTTTTCAATTGATTATGCATTTTAGAGCAGGTAAGTATGAATTTGAATTAAATTTGAAGTTGATTCAGTATATTTTATGTTATAATACCACTATAATAATTGTTTTTCAACAAAGCATTTTCAAACTGTATTTACTGGTCAGCTTTATAGCTTATTATTCAATCAATAATTTAATTTAATGCACTCAACAGTTGGTTGCAGGACTTTTGAATTCAAATATAAGAAGAAGAAAAATAAAGCAAAATTTGAAATAATACATATAATAGGAATTATGATGAGAACTGCATGATATCAGGTTGCAATACAGCTTTTGCTCAGTTATCTTTGTGTTGATTATTATGTTCTAAATCCCTTTCTGGTTATTTGGGTTCAGATATTTTCTCTTGATTAAGGCAAGCAACATAACTTGTACATCTTATAAAGGTTCTTATCTCAGGGTGAATCCAGACAATTTTAAACATAAGTGGTGGTATTCTCAACCAAGGATAAAAAGGAGAGTTAACTATATGATCCCTGAATTCAAATGCATTAATCTTCCATAAAAAGAGGAGGTCACCAGAACCCCTGGGATCCACCACTGTATCTTATAGCAGGTACAATAAAACAAGCATTGTACATGTACTTCTGTCCACTGCAAATTCATACTATTTTCATTCAAAAGTATAAATGTTCACAATTTTAAAGACTATATTTCCTTTGTTTCCATATTCAGTTTGCTTTCATGCAATGAAAAGTTCAATTCTATTGTAACACAGATTCTACTGACAACTGATAAACCCCTCTTGTATCCTTCTATCTACCAAAAGGGTGTTTGAGAAAATACAATAAGTCCAAGTTCAGAATTTTCTTCTTTGGAAGTGTTCAATAACCTGTAAGTACTTGAAAAAAATGTCATATTCAACCTTTCCATGACTATTTTAATGTTACAACAGTAGAGGAACATGGAATATTGAAAATTTACTGAAGAAATCGTCGAAATATATCTGCAATCATTAATTTTACTCGAATTTACTGTTGTGAACTTGCAATATCCTACGATGCGCGTACCGAGTTATCTCCCTTTGATCTCCGCTTCGCAACGAATAATCTGACACAATTGCGTATCCGGGGTATTTGTGATCTGATATAGTAAAATAAGAAGCAAAAAATGGTTTTACTTCATATTTTATACCCCTCAACACGTTATCAAACCTATTTGAGGAATTATAAAGGATTTTCCGTGGACCTACGCAAATTTTCAGAAAAAAAGTTTCACTTCACTCGTGAATTTATAACATTTTAACAACACTTTTTAATGATAATTATATAAAATAAGGAAGCTTATTCAATCTAGAATTGAACTCTTTGGTTTTTATTAATGTACGAGTACAAATAAGACAATACGAGTCCAAAAACCACGAGGCGTGCACGTTTACCAAAAAATCGTAAACTCTGACCTTTTATCACGTGACCAATGTCTTGACCTTAGAAGCCATTAAATCGTTTGCCGTTCAACTGAATCAGCTCTTGAGCCTGGAAGTTTCCATATGATTGACTGTTAGTGAAACCTTCTTTGTTGCAGATTACTGTGCAGGTTGTAGAATAATTTCTTTGCATAAATTTAATGTACCAAGTTCATGATTATCACATATCTGTTTTCATTTATACCAAGACCAAGTTGTAGTAACCATCGAATTACTGTATCGCAACCCTACAAAGTAGCAAAATTAAGATTGTGAGTTCAAATCTCGCGAAAACATGAAGGCTCGTAATCTCGACTCCAATCATAAGTCACTACAATATTCACTGAGTTTTCTTACCGAATGACGGTGGTTCTTTCCGGGCACTTATTTTTCTTCCACCATACATGATAGTGTTCCATGCTTATAACAATAATTCAAGACAATCAATAATTCGTCCATATCGATATACTTATTTATGAATAAAAAATTGTAAAACTACTGTTATCAAATTCTTTCAAAGGCGACTGTGATTTAATTGGTATAAGAATTCAATTGGGATAAAGCAGGAAATAAAATTAATGATTACATATATGTGCCAGTATTGATGTATTTTGCAATTCTAGTATTTTCGACATCTAAATTGCAAAAAAATGTATACATCTTGGGTGTCTCCAATCATCATTCTATTTTTATTTGTTTTTTTCTATTGACATGATAGAACATATACCGGACAGATTAAAACTCATCCCATGTAATTCTATAACTTCAACAAATATACATTCTGAACTCTTATGAAAAGTAGAAATTAAAACAACGACTAATAAACGATGGTACACATCTCATACATTACCTAGGATGAAAAGCATGCATATTTGACCTTGTATGCAATCCTTTTTGTTAAAAATTCATGCTATAAAAATTAATTTCACCAAAAAAGAAATATTCTGAGTGGATTGAGTCTCAAAAACACATTATAAGAAAACAATGTATTACAAATAGGACTCTACCATGAATATTAGAAGACAGAGCAAGCAATACTCATTATTTCTTGGATTTACTCCCCGGTAATATCATGGTCCTTGATGTGATACTGTTTCCCGAACTTTTTGCATGTAAACAACAAAAATGATGAAATGATCCGAGTGACCCGATAGAACAAATTGCGCGTGGTAATAATAATGTCGGATTATACCACTTATAGATACCTGTTATATATATGATGAGTTTATTTATAAGAATCTTTGCAATCATACTACATCATCTTTGTTTCAGACACTTATAGTTTTTTTAACAAAAGAAATATGTTCATGAACCTGCTTTGATCCAATGTGGTCCAATTGTGCATCATAACTGGTGGAATTGTTTCTGTCTTGTACTGAGTTACAATTTTTGACTAAGATTATCAAAGATCCATCAAAACAGCATCTGATACAAACAGTTATTAACACTTTTTCATATTTGGATGACGTATTGACGTATTGTATAGCAATATAATATTTCCCACAGAACGTAACCAAACATTAGCGTGCAATAAATCTTCAAAATTCATGATGTCATCAACGACAAAATCTTAGTTTAAACCATTTTTTACTTTCAAATATTATATTGCTAGACCATAAAGCGGTTATTGTATGAAAATTGGGGAATATTGTCCCTCGTAGAACATATATTGCACTAACAAACTCGTGCAATATAAAATTCTAATCGGGACAATATTTCTGATTAAAGTGAGAGGGTTAGTGCTATAGAACTAGGTTTAATCCACCAGTTTCTACATTTGAAAATGCCTGTACCAAGTCCGGAATATGACAGTTCTTGCCCATTCGTTTTTGATGCGTTTTGTTATTTGATTTTGCCATGTGATTATGGACTTTCCGAATTGATTTTCCTCTGAGTTCAGTATTTTTGTGATTTTACTTTTTTCTCAATATTCATGCAATAACTCTATAATATACTGCTGAACTTACTTCAAATAAATCTGATATTAACACTGCCTTTTCAAGGATCCTGATATTTTGTTATCGGGATGCTTAATACAACATCCCTACAGTAAATAATATGCTTTCAGATGGTAAAGATCCCTTGTCACCATCTTGCAGATCTCAACTTCTTCGATTCGATGGTTATATGCAATTGTATCATCGGTACAATGACATTTTTAAGAAATATAAATCAATATGCAGAGATCTAATACGTCCAGGTATTGCATTCCAATCATTTATTGCAATATTCTATACAAAGTAAAAGAATGTTGTCATTCATCTCCATAGCTAATTAATCATAAGAACAGACTTAATCAGACAGGACTTCGTTATAAAACTGACATATTTTGGTTTTAAAATACTGATTCACTCATAAGGTATTTGCATCGACATATACTCGTTTATTCTTAAACCAGTTGTTGTCAAGTAACTGGTTATGTTCTTCTCGTGTATTTCATGATGATAAGACATCATATCCCTTACAGGAGGGATTTAATTGATTTTTAACATAATCTGTTAATCGGTGTTATTGAGGTCTCAAGTTGGCATGTCAGTAGTCCAGTGTTGATTTATGTACAACTATCATTGTCAATTTGCTTAGTTTTTTTACCAATTCTGAATCGGACTATGACTTCTTTAAAACTGAATTTTACTGTGCGTCGTGATATGCGTTTGTTTATTCTCAAATGGTTACAATTATATGGGAAGGGTTGAAATTTCAACAAAACACCGCCGCATGTTTGATCGTGTCCCAAGTCTGGCATTTGTTATTCTTGTATGTTTTGTTTTTTGGTTTATTTTATTGATATGGTTTGAAGATTGATGTGTTGTTCATTTGCATTTAACTAGCAAAGTGATACACATTTGTGAAAAGGCGATCTTAATCCCGCCTCTATGGTGAAGACCTATTGGTGGTCTTTGTCGAGGAGACCGCGGGACCGGCAACGTATCGGAAGTCACATTGTATCTAAGGTCGACGTCACACGGCGACGTCTCCTTTTATTTGGTTAGTAACTAGTAAATGTCAAACTACAAAGCTGTTGTGTATTTTATCAGATTCATATTATAAGATATCGTCCCCACAGTCTTCGGCTGCTATTTGCTCTTTGGTCCTGTGTTGTCTTTTTGACACACTCTTCTCTTCCATTATTAATTTGATATATTCATCTTGTCAGTTTGTAACCTTTTAGCGATTGATGACTTCGGATCACCGGTATACTACTGTTGTATTTATTTTGCATCATATTCAACTGTTGTAGGCATTTGTGATCACTATTTGATAATTGATTGGTTATTATGCTCCTTGGTACGATATTTTCGTAGAAATTTTACTAGAATCGCTGTAGATGTCATCATACATTATACTAGACTTTAATCAAACTATTGAACTTATTTTGACAAAACTTGAGAATACTTCCACAAAAGTTGGTTGAAAAAATATTCACCTGCATTTGACAGTTGTATGAAATTTATCCTACATTTCATAGCAGTAAACTCGTTAACTTAAAACTGAGGTGCTGCATATTACCATACATTTGTGTTATCATTTGGTGTTTCTTTATAACATTTTGAAGAAAACTTGAGGATTAATAGTTATTTACAGCTGGTACAAAAGAAAAACGTTGGTTTCCTTCAGTGATGTCTATTACATGTATTTTATAAACAACGACTTTTTGTAAAATTTGACTGTTGCACTTGACAGGATCAAGCTTTATGCATGCCAAGTATTTCTTTATTTGAAACTCAGAAAAAATCTGAACAATTTAAATTAGAAAGATCTATCTGGTGGTACATCAACTAAACTGGGATGTTGCATATGCACATTTGGCCTCGTTAAAATGTCATATTATTTATGTCATATATTACAGAATGAAATATTATGAGTTGATTGAGTCTCAAAAACACATTTTAAGAGAAAAATGCCTGGACATAGAATTCGACCATGAATATAAGAAGATAAAGTCAGCACATTTTTCTTATGTTTTGCCTGAGTAGAAAAAAAAATCTATTAGTAACACCCTTATAGATACATATATAATTATAAGTTAATATTTTTTTTCTGAAGCCCCAATAAAAAACATTCTCTTATAGGGAAGTCGTTTATGTCTCTCCCTAATGCGGGGCGTAAATTAAAGTTTTACGTCAGGACTTATTACCACATCAGTTAAATTTTATAGTTTATTCAGCTTGAATACTCAGTTGCTCATTTATTATCACATTTCTTGCATAAATGTGTGAAAACTATATAATTTTTTTAAATGATTGGACTAAAATGTGAAACTTTGAGAAAATGTAAAAATTAGATTAATCTTAAAAACAAGACGAAGTGGTAAACAAATACAATAATTTTATCCAACAAAAAAAAAATCTTTGGGTGTAATACCACCAGTTAATATTACGTCATATCTGGTAATTTCAGAAAGCTGACAGTTGTAATACCATTATTTCTACATTTCGTTGCAGTAAAAACATATTAAGTCGTTAACATATATTGGTGTTTCTATATAATTTAGTACTTGGAATTACCTGCTGATGTATAGCTTGCACACATAGAAAATTGTGACAATTGCATTGGTTACCTTGTAGTGATGGAAATCGTATTCTAATGCAACGATATGTTTTGTGAACTTTTGTATTTCTGTTTCGTTTTTGTTGATCGGATGAGATGTAAACATACATTTGAGTTTTGAAATTAGCTTTCGAGAAGGTTAAGATATAAAGCAATGTCCTAATACAGCTCAAAATATTCAGTGATAAAATTAAGTAACATTCCTTTTTTGGCTAACTGTTAGTTTATCTTATTAGACCAGAATTCTTATGCGTCATGACATTGAAAATCTTTTTAAATATTATCTGGTTGTAGATTTTTCCCTAGAAGAAATCATCATTAGTCGATCCCTTTTGAAAGAAGACGAAACACAAGATAAAGCACCAATGAATCAATTTGTATTCGACAGGCCAATAGACCATACGCATAAACAAAACACGAATACACAATACAGCGGCAGACCATTAGGAAGCTCAGTTTCTGACGAAAACAGTGCAGGTGGTATTAACAATCATAACGAAATCATTGTTCCTGATTACCAAACTGGTCGAGAAAGTACGGATTCTTCCAAATACAGAAAAAATGGTGAAACTCCTTTAGAAGAAAAATTAAATGAATCAGATGATGCGTCTTTACAGTCAGGTTTCCCTGGTGACAGGAACACACATATTGTCACTAAACCTGGACTGATTAGAAGGCTTAAAACCTTTTTTGGCGTTACCAAAAAAGTAGGAGAAATCAAAGTGTCAATTACAAAGGAAAAACTATTAAAAATGTCTTCTACAGTTGGGAGGAAGCAGTTACATAGTAAAAAGATAGCACCAATAATTATCTGGGATTTTGGAGGACAGGATGTTTTCTATTCAACTCATCAGACATTTTTAACATATAGAGCAATTTACATGATTGTATTAGATGGTAGAAGAAAACTGGACGACCCATGTCCTCTGGACCAGTACCTCCCAGGAAAGACTGGTCATAAAACAGCAAAAGGTATGTATATAAATACATTATTTTATTTTCACTAGAAATTTGTACAATATACTTCATAAAAAATTGAATGCATACATCATATGATTTAAGTCCATCTTTGAACTTGGTGAAAGAGAGAATAATCAAGTTTTTTTTATTAATTAGAATTCAGATATTCCTCAGGAATTCGTCCTCAATCATTGACTTTTTTTCATTTGTTTACTTTAACAGATTATCTATTATTCTGGATAAACACAATTGTAACCTACTGTAAGGGGAATATTAATGGTTTTCCGAAAATTATGGTTGTTCTAACGCACAAGGACGAGGTAAAGGCAGTAAGTATATGTATTTGAACAAATATCTTTTGCAATATGAAAAGTGAGGTTTTTTTTTTATCATTTTCAAGGTAATCACAGTTTGTTAATAAAAAAACACGTTAAAAATTGATTGAATCTTAACTTCTTGTTGATTGCGGAAACAGTGTGTGTTTGTTTCAATTATTATATTAATTGGTATTTTCACATGTATGGACTACTTCGAAGAAGTTATCACTAGGATTGATATCTATTATGGGAAATATGCGTTTTGATCTTAGTAACACAAGTTAATGTGACGCAAATACGATTGAATTTAATCTGTGTGTGTTTACTGTTTATCCTTACTTGTTGAGAGTGATATCCAATATTCTGTTACGGGTTTTCATCAAAGCATTTGTTGATGTAAAAATTTGGTCACAATCTGTATAACTGAAGTTTGACAAAGGCTGCATCTGAATTTTGTCAAAAACCTTTCCTGGATTTCTGTTGAATTTCAAACTCTTCTCTTTTATATGTTTTCGATCTTTTAAGAATTTGGTATTTTAAGTTCTATTATTAATAAAAATGCTCTAGATAAATGTTGCATCATATTCAATTTTTTGGTTTAAAGCAATTTTGGAATCGTAAATTTGCAATCGGTGCAGTTTGATATGTGATTAAACGTTTACTATGCTCATATAAAGAATCTAAAGAATCAAACTAAATTTTTAAACTTAAAAATATTCTATCAACAATCTACATCAAAAATACTCGATGACTGGTAAAACTAATTATAAACGCATCAACCAACATTTTTTTTAGGTGCTAAACATATCTGATAATCAGTTTTTATCATTCCATTGTATTTTTTAGGATGACGTTGACAGCCAAAGACTAGGAATTTTCGCAGAAATCAGAGAGTTGTTTGCACCAACGCCATTAATTCAACATTTGGTGATTGATGATCAGATATTTGTAAACGCGAAAGACAAAGATGACCCAGAGATGCAGAAGATCAAAGATGTTATCATCAGCGAATCAGAAAATCAACCAACATGGGGTGAATCTCTACCGAAATGCTTCATCCCTCTAGAATTAGAATTTGCATCACTCATCAGACGTAACATTCCGCTAATTACTCTAGAGCATCTAAATACAATAAACTCGGCGCAACCTATTAGACCTCTTTCGGAAACTGAGTTAAAGGTATTTTTGAAATTTCAGCACTCAATAGGCAAGATTTTGTACTTTGATGAGAACAAATTGGACAAACATATAATTTTGTCACCCACACTTCTCATTGATGCCTTTAAATCTATTGTTACTGATAGAAGGTTCTGTAAAGGAGACAAACAAAGACAAGATTTGTGGGATGTGATGGACAAGCAAGGAGTGGTATCAAAAAATGATATCCAAACAGTTTGGAAGAAAAAGAAATATCGTACATTTTACAACAACAAGGAATATTTACAGAAAGTTATGACCCATCTGGATATTTTGGCAGAACCAAAGAGGTATGATTCAGACAACGAACGCATACCTGCTGATTTCTACTATATTGCAAGTATGGTCAGAGCAACAGATACTTCTGGATACCTTAAGTCAGATGGCTTCACAAAGAGAAGTATTGCCATAGCCTTTCAATCTTCATCATTGATGATACCTCCTGCATTATCTTTTAGATTTCTAAGTTACTGTCTATATGTCTGGGCGGTAAAGACATACGGGGAGAAAAATAAGGACATGCTATTCCATAGATCAGGGGTTTTTACCATTGATCCTTCTTTGGATATGTACATTATTTGTGAAGATGAAACTATAATTGCCCGTCTTGTTCATGCTAGAACAAACGCAGTAATAAAGAGGGATTTGGCTTCGAGCATCAATGAATGTTTAACATCTGCCTTGGAGAGAATAAGTCAGTTGTATATAAGAACCAGCAGCGACAAGAATCAAATCAGTGATGCATCCTTTATAACCAGAATATGTTGTAACTCACCAGATAACCCTTGTATCCGTGACGTCAGAAAGCAAAAAAATGTTGGCAAAGTATGGATATGTCCTGAACATGGCATTGAACACGAAATGCAAACAATCAATGCTTGGTTCCCAGGAAAGGTATACATACAATAGGGTTATGATTATAAATGAAGTTTTTATATTACTTAATTAATTGAATACAACTTATCTTATTGATTCTTTTAGCGTACACAAAAATGACGCTTGGTGCAATGCTACCAATACGGATTGGATTAGGTCATTTAATGTGCCGTCCATGATAATTGTCATTCTCAAACGACATTTTGTAGCTTTTTTATAACATAATTATGAATGGTTTCATTAAACTTTTAATTTCAAGACGATCCGTCTTGTACCACTTAGGTTTGGTGTTTATTCATTTTCTGAAGATGTTAAAACATTAATTTTGCCATGCATCATAAATTTGAATTTCGAAAATTTACCGTAGATATATGTTCTTACACGTGTGAGAGCAGTTCATCTTGTGTTTTACACCAAAATTCAAATGAAAGCTCATTGTTGTGCCAGCGAATGAAATAAAACAATATTACTTATTAAAGTAAGATGTCCGGTGGTGCTTATTTTGGCTTAAGTTAATTACATCCGAAGAAAGATTTTTGAAACCCATAAGTGTCGTCTGAAGTCGTTTAAATTTGTTTATGTAAATTATTTGAACTGATATGGTCGTGAAGACGCTAAAATTTAGATTAAAATGGTTTTTTTTTAAATCTATGAAATATGCCACAATAACGTCGCTGCAGATGTGTTTTGTCTTAAATTGAAGTGACCGCATTTGTTTTCAGTTTCAACCTTTATATATGCTGTTCCTTATCATCAAATAATTAATGACAAAACTATATCAAGTCAATACGAAAACATATCATGTAATATCGAAATATCATTATGTAATGACTATTCCATATTTAGTAATATCACAACATCATTACGTAATGTCAAAACCATATTATGTAAAGACTCACTATCATCAAGTAATAATAGAACAACATCACGTAATATCAGAGTTCCATATAAGACAGCTGTTGCGTTCCATAGACGACGATCGGCACAATTTGATGAATACGCTTTTATAAATAATATTCTTTGTTTACCTTTAGACCGACATCAAGAATTGAGAGAAATGTAATGTCACTGTAGAATAGTAAGAGCGAACCTACTGGAATACATTTTTGTAAGGACTAAAACGCTTATCAATTTTTTTATATTCGCAGGATGAAGACATGTGTGAACAAGAATGCCCAGGTATTGTATTTAAAATAAAGCAATAATGAACAGAAATGTTGTTAGTTAATTGTATTTTACTTTTGCGAATTCTTGACAGCCATATTAACTTAACGATAAATCATCTCGTTGCTAGTGGTCTTTTTGTGCTCATAATGCCATGTTGGAAACTACAATATCAGTTTTATTTTTGTTGATGTATCAAATGATTAAGATACACGTTACAGTTTATAAACATAATTTGAAATCAAATGTCTTTTTTGCATTAAGTTTTACATATATTATTTACTATCATTTTACAAATGTACCAGTCGGTAGAAAATGGAACTTTTTGGCAAACAATACAAAATATGTCTATTTTAATTCAAAGTAGAACTACTAATTCTAAATGTTGCATATGAGTTCTTTTTATACAGTTACATGTAATGCCCATAATTCAAGTTTTCCTCTAAAACATGTGATTGAAATCACAAATTACTAGTCACTATAAAGAGATGAGCACTTCAAACTGTCAAATATTGCCCAAGAGATACTGAAATTGATGATGCTACAAGTCCAAATTCACATTAAAAGTGTCAATGTTTTTTTGTATTTTGGGTAGAACTCATAAGAAATATAACTTACAAAATTAATGCACAAATATAAAGCTAATCTGCATTAAAACAACAATAGTTTAATGAAAATTCATATGTCGAAACTGACAACACCATTGCTAAAAAGAAAAAAAGACAGATGAACAAAAGTTTACAAACCATAACATAAAAAAGCAAAGACTGAGCGACAAGAACCCCACCAAATCCTAGGATGATCTTAGGTGCTCCGAAAGATAGACAGATCATATCCACGTGTTCCGGTTAATGTGTTGATCATGTTAGTGCAATTACGTATTTATCTTTTAAATATTTGAACAGAACAATTAGATTCCAAGTCGACAGCATGGGTATATATCAAGTTGGATGTAGAAAATGCCCAGCCTCCGATTTAAAAAAAAAATTAACAGGGACGGAGAACAAATCAATCTATAAGTTCAATAGTTTGTGTGTCTGCCCTTCCATTATGTTACTTAAGGAAAAATTCCAAAAAATCGAAAATCGAGTTAACCTTTTTATTTTAGGGCGTGTTTGTTGAATATTTTGTCTTGAAAACGCATGAAGCAAAATTATTTAAAACATCATCTCGCTTCAGATTCTCTCATTTTTTGTAAATCAAGGCTGCAGGTTAACTTTATAACATCAAAAATTCAAAGTACTAAAAAATGAAATATACGGGTCAAGTGAAATGCCTTACTAATGAATCATAAAAACAGAGAAGGTGTGTTCGAATAGCTAAATTGTTCTTAAAGTACCTGACGACAGTCTTTTTAGATGGATCTTGGATATCTTCAACAAAAACAATTTTGTGCGTGTGGTAATTAGGGTTTATAGTCTTCAACCACTGCACATTTTTAGTCTGCCCTTCAACAAAATATTTAATTATAGGGATGGGCACGATTACTGACAAATGTAATCGATTAATAATCGATTACATGAGTGATTTATGTGCAATCGATTAATAATCGATTAATCAGATTTTTGTATGTAATCGATTGCAATCGATTACTTTATCAAAAGTAATTACATTACTTTTCGATTACTGTCAATTACATGCTTCAACATTTGTATCATGTGTATAGTGGACATTTTACAAAACCAGTATTTGAAGCATTGTTTTCAAGTTATAAGTTGACAGTTGTTTTCTAAAAGGAATCTGTTACTGAGGATCAGAAATTTAAAAAAAAAAATACTTTCAACATGAATGAGAGATGACATCGAAATGTAATCGAAAAGTAATCGATGATTACCATGAATACATCAAAAATTTTGCTGTAATTGATTAAATTACGATTACATGTAATCGAAAAAGTCTTCGATTACAGATTACTGTCGATTACTGGAAAAAATGTAATCAATTACAATCGATAACGATTACAGATTACGATTTAATTCAAATTGTTTTTACATGTTTATGAAGTTTTGAAAATTACACCTGACAACCGATCAGACAATAGTTTTTAGTTAACTCAACGCAGACTAGGACATTACCTGGTGCTCATTAGCTAGTAGACATATTCGTCTTTAATAATACAACTAACATACAAGTATCTTAATTGTGCTATGTGTATAAACTAAACTGGCAGCCCGTCATCTTTACAATGGCGTAATAGGGAGTTAATTTTGAGAAGTGAAATCCTGACAGAGACGGTTTTTTTGTGTATCTTATGATGTCTTACTACGAAAAACATGCATTTGTGTTATCCAAGCGTCCATTTTGTAGCTATGTTTTGAATTATTAGATATGAAAAAACAACGAACAACATTTGAAATCTAAGACATCCGAACTTGTTCATTTAAAAGTTACTTAGACACGGATAAATGTCACCAATGTCATAATGAGCTGATGCGAGCTACGATGTTGATTGTTTTTATTGATCTGTTTAAGAGGCTCTGCATCGGATGTGTTTGTTGTGATGATTCGTAAATGATAGTAGATATGAAGCTTTTAATAAGCATCTTATGTCACAGGTTTATCATTTATTTCAACAATCGATGTAAGTATGTCAATAACTGCTATATGATATATATGCCATTTCCTATTACAGTTACAAATGCAGAATTTTTGAAGGAAAAACCAACAGACCTAGACCTACGTCGCTTATCTTTATTGTACATGAAAAATGAGATAAGAGAATTTGCATTACAGTTAGGGTTGAATTCCGAAGATTTCGACAACCTATTACATATTGAAGAAACAGAGACATGGAAATTTGAAGTCGTCAGAAAATGTCGAAATAGTTTTGCGTTAACATTTAGACATATCAAAGAAGTATTCGAACGAGCCGAAATACCAAATATCCATAGACTTTGCAAGGTACACTTTCAATTGATGAATCGAAAACGTATATCTGATAAATCAATTGGTTGTTAAATCATTTGGTCTTTTTTTATTCTCTAATAGTATTAATTTCAATAGTCACATAAAAGTCCACAAGAAATTTCGGACAGCCAATTCAAAATGTGATGTTTTCCGGTATCAACGTACTTACTGAAACAAAATTACAATTAAAAATTAACGTATCGTACAAAACAAGTGAAATGCAACAACCTGTGTTTGTCCGAAAACAGGATAGTTTTTTTTTCCTTTGGTTAAATGATATTTCCAGGTGTCGTTATCGGCAACACTAGGTGATAAATAAAGATATGTATTTCTGAATCAGTATGTGACATTTTTATAAATTCGAAACGCTTTAAGGGTTGACATATTTCAAATACACTTCTGAAGATATCTAATATTTGTGTCGATATCAGGTCTGCGTCATTGACGTTTACTGTACGTATTATCTTAATAATACTTGTTTTTTCCTATCTATTTTCTTTTTGATAATTATTTGATTTGTATCATTCGACAATTATGAAAAATTTAGAAAATATTTAAAATGAAAAAGTTTGATGCTAAACACCTTCTTATTTTATAATGACAAATAAACAAATATATTTTTTACAGCTTGTGAAAGGAGATCCTATTGATTTTGGTAAGTTATATGTCTCTAATATTAAACCGGTAGTTGAAAAATATATACCTTGCCAAGACCTTATCCACGATAACTTTTGTTTTCTAGCTCTGTTATCCCCCCCCCCCATTGTTTTGTATTGTTTGTATATATATGTTAATATTGTATTCCTCTTGTTACACGTATGTATTGTGTCTGAGTGATCAATTAAAAAAAGTTAAGAGTTGAAAGTTTTTAGAACTTCGACAACCACACGTGCACAGAAAAACTCATGGAATGTTGAAGACCAAATTGATTACGTAAAAGAGAGTCGAATTATACAAAAGTGTTATCCAAGCTTAGACAAAGACAAACCAAACTTTGACAATTCGTACTCGGTGGGAAAGAGGACGAGATTTCCGGTTACAAATGTATAGTTATATCAGTTGTCATCAGTGAAACTGATCATCAATAAAGGTCAAACAAATCGTAGCGGTTTCCGTAAAATGTTCCAATGTACGATTTTAACTTCACTTCTTTGAATTCTTGGTTCAAAGCTTTCGTAAGTAGCAACTCTCTATCACGGAAATCATAATAGGAATACCGTATCAATTAGGAGATATATAGTTCATTAGCAGGTGCAACTGGATGTGTGCTTAGTAAGAATAAAAATTTCACAATCGGAACTGAAATGATTTCTGGTGTTATCAACCGACATTCAATGTCAATTATTGATGTAACAAAGCGGGACCAATTATGTCAAATTAAATTAAAGTGGGGAATAGTTGTAGTATGGACGAGGTCAAATGTTTGTATTCAGTACTAACGGAAGGATATTCAAATTCTATGTTTCCAAAAATTCTTTCGATTTTGAAGTATCCACATCTAGTCCCTAGAATAAGCAGTTTCACAATATATAAGTGCAATAATTTTAAAACAGGTTTTGTGGAGCACTTGAAAGACTCAATAATTTGATGTAGCACGGATGAAATTTACGTAATTTAGAAATCCAATGCAGCGAAGGAAGATTCATTTCTTCACTTATAGTTAAGATTTAGATGAAGCAAAACTTGGACTTATAAATAACAAAAATAATAAAATAAAATATGGAAGTGCTTCACATAATGCCTCAACATTGTAAGCGTGTCTTTCAATGTTTGTTTTACTTATAATCCAGCCTTTAAGATTGTTAATGTGGTATCACGGAAAATGTGTTAATACAGCTAGGTATGACCTAAACTATACCAAACAAGCTATTGAAAGGTCGAATGATGTAGTAAATAGTCGAGGTATTATTTACTTAATATTTTAAGTATTTGGTTATATGGGTACAACTTTTATACAAAACCTGAATATCAAATTGGTTTTATGAATTAACAATACTTGTGTTTAATTAGTATCACGTATATACACTTTTCATGAGCGGTGGAGGGACTTTGTGTCGGGTAGTCTCTACTGTAGCCCCTCTTTATCATGTGCCAAGACCAACCCGCTATGTAGAAATATATCAAAATTTAGAGTGTTTTGTTTTATGACTTGTGTTAGAATATCAATTCATCACTGAATTAATATAGAATTGCATTCCTCGTTTTGTATATATCTTTGTTATTGTTTAATTCTTAATTTTTATTAATTCATACGTTAATTTTTTTTCAAATTTGTACTAATATATGATATCATATTATATTGTAATAAGCATTATTCTAATCTTAAATAAAAAACATATAATAATAGTTCCTTTTCGTTTCATTATATAGATAAGGAACCTGAAAAGTGGGACATTGTACCAACAGAGAAACATATTGACAAATTAGCTCCATTAATTGGAAATAACTCCTTAAAATTTCTGATTGAACTTGAAATGGAGTTCAATACCTGGGAACGGATAAACTTCAGGCACACAGTTGAAAGAGATTTGGTCAAACTCAATAGAGAAATCTTAGAGGAATGGAGAAATACTTTTTGTAAAATGTACAATCTGAAACCAACTTTGAGAACAATTGCACAGGCATTTAGCAAGATTGACAAAAATATAAAAATTGTTGAAGACACGTTAATCGATTTATTCTGATTTGTTTGCTTTCTTGAACTATTTCCTGTTGTTTTCTTCGAATGAAGTGAAATTAAGTTGTTCCAAAACATTCAAGCTTTTTAACGAGAACATGCGCGCAGTAGAGTACATATAGTTGTTAATTTGTAATATATATATATATATATATTTATCACATTTTTTTATTTAGGGTTTGGAATTTTTTTCGTTTATATTAGCTCTTCAATTTTGTTGAAAGGCTTTAAATTTTTATAATAGTACATCACAAAAGATATATTAACAGATATCACGCTAACAAAACTCAATCCTGTTTAATTTATCATGTTTTGTTTCATCTTTCAATAAATTTAATACAATACAACAAAAAAACAATTGATGTATTGTATGAGTCAGAAACCTTTTCCCTAGATTTTTCTTAATAAGGAACATGAAAAAGGTAAAATATTCAAACGATTTGTTTTGGACCGAAAAAATAGGAAACTCGCATTAAATTTACCTTTTGATCTGAAGTTATTTTACTTTCTGTTGATTATCAGTAATGTACATATTTCAATTTTATAATGTTTGATTTGTATAGTGATTTGTTTATTAAAGATTTCCTCTAAACAACCAGTAAAAGTCTGAGATAAGTAGTAGTTGTACCTGTGAACTAATTTGTACCGACCATTCTGCCTGACTGAAACTGTCATTAATTTTATATGACCCGACTTCATTATTAACTATAAATTGTACTTATATTTGCCCAACCCTTATCTTGACACTACTTAAAAGTCTGAAATAGTATGAGCAGTCCCTGATCTGATGTAATGTCTTCAAAGTACACACATAAAGACGTTAAGTTCGGAACCGTACTTGAGTCGACCAAAGCCTAAACTATACTACTAAAGTATAAACCTAACTCAACTGAAAAACTCCTACTGTATAAATATTGAATTCATAATTATGACATAATCAATTAGAAACCACTATTTCAAATTGAGATATGGCATTATTATTTTTTGTTTTTGTTTTATCAGACAAACCTCTTTTGTATATAATATTTCTGGTCAAATGTATATATATAAGGAAAATAATTCTTGTTAATAGCAAAAATAAGGGTTATTGATAACAAAAAGGGTGGAGTATTGTTAAACTTAGTTTAGTAAGGTTGAGTGTGATTCGGGACTGAGTCGATTATAATTTAGATTTTTCAAAATTATTAACACCTGGTGAAATACATGTCGTGTGCAAGTTTAGACTGTTAAATATAGTTAAAACTAAATTCTAGGAATGTCGATGTGAATGCATACCAATTCAAACATGTTAAAAGGATTAAGTACAAAATCGCCCATGTCAGACTTAAACTGATAAATAGTTACACTGTATAGAATCGTATTATATATTGGAGTTTCATGATTTTTATTTATGTATTGACTATTGTATCTATATGTACCACATTTGGATTGCTTTAAATTCATAAGAGTGCCTCATGAACTGTTGGTTATTGTAAGTATTTGAAGAAGCGAGTATAAGATTTATTGCATTTAAATGTGTTTGAATTTAGTGATAAAATCATGATATTGCTTAGCACCTCCTTCATAATGCAATGATTTTATTCACATAGAAGATGAAGATATCCAAAGCTAAATGACTTGCTTTTATAAATAACATATGATTTCTGTAAATACGGTTTTATTTTTTTTTTTCTATATTTTTTTCGCTATAAGAGTATATTTATAGTTATTTTTGTATTATGTAATATCATTATACTCATTATATTCAAGATTGGGAGACTAATTTGTTTATTTTCCAGGTTGTTATTATTTGTATTTCGCCCATTTTGTTTTCGTGTCATATATGCCAATTTAATCATACATTTTTGACGGTACGGAGAGCTATCTGACAAATCAAAAACAATTCTTTGAATCAAATGAACACCGATCTGCAATATGTAGGCAAAACTAAAAAGGTGAAGTTTCTTCAGGCCATTAACCTTGTTTACCAATTTATTCAAAATATTCTGCGAATGACAATGTACTTTTACAAATTAAACGATTTTGGCTATCCAATAAATTTCAGAGACCATTAGACGTAGACAACTTGGTTCTGCACTCATTTCAACAATGCATTTAACCTTGAACATCTTCATGAGACAATCTAAGAAATCATAATATGCATAGAGGTCTTGACTAGTGATAAATGTTCAGATCATTTAGGAATATCTTTCTTAAATTTTGACAGGAGAAATTACACTTCAAAGAACAAAGCTCCCCCGCCCCCACCCCTTTATAAGGTTAAAGTAACATCCTTTATAATTTGAGTAATACATATTGAGTTTTAACAATAATGGTTTTAGTTGTGTTTAAAGCTTCCCATTGCTCTTCATATAACTGTATATTGTCATTATTATCATTTGTTTTCTAACCAAACCAGCATTGTTAATGGTGTTTTTACACGGCTTTCATTCGTTATATTGATAACAATTATAGTGAAAGAATACCTTCCTTTTCATACATTTACATTTTTAGTTTTTTGTAATTACGTCCAAGGAAAAGTGTTGTAATTAGAATTAAGTGTTAAAAATCATAAATACAATAGAGAATGTAAATGGGGAATGTGTCAAAGGGACAACAACCCGACCAAAGAGCCGACAACAGCCAAAGCCATTAATTGATCTTCAATTCAGCGATCTTCAGCTGGACCCTTAACAAAATCGTATAATATTCAGTGAAGATGAACGTCATACTAAACTCCGAAATACACCGGAGCAACTAAAATTATAGGTGCAAAATGGTTTTTTTAATGAATCTCATTTACTTGTGTTGCTTTTGTTTTTGTGTTTTCACATTATGTCCATCATATTTTCTCCAACCTGTTTCACAGGATTATTGAGAAACTGAAATAATCGTGAGAAGCATTTTTTTTCGGATTTGTTCAGCATTTTTAAAATACAGGAGATTTTCTGCAGATTGTTTAATTATACACGATCAGATACCAGATCTTTACCGATCAGATTTCAATGCTCGACCATCGTTAACATAGTTGAGCATTCTTTAACAATCATTTTTCTAGATATACCGAATGACAGTCGTGTTTTATTGTTTTATTAAAACTTTAAATAAGACTCACTTTTGCAGATTTTATATATAAATTCATGATGGTGTACTAATAAAAAAAAACATATATATATTGACTTAGCTGTGTTTTATTTGTGTTTTCCAAAAATCTGAACCAATATTTTGTATCTTCAATCTTGACTATTGACAAATACATGCACACATAATATTTAACACACTCATATTCAGTAATAGTATCTATCCATTCAAAGCCATCCTTTAAATTGAAGGGAAAGGTATAAGCAAAGCTGTCATCCACATGTTTCTTCAGTGCGTAGTTAATTGTTGGTACGTCTAACTCAATGTTTTTTTTAATAATCGGCAACTAACATTGTCTGACGTCTAAATACTCTCTGCTTAAATAAAATCTAGTAAGTATAGAAGGCGGTAATGTGAACTCCATGTTAACTACATGTACAAGACAGATTTTAAATATAAAAAAAAAGATGTGGTATGATTGCTAAAGGTGTCATACCACCAATTAAAAGTCCCTATCTGTTCAACAAAATTTTACAATTTTCACAGCTTTCTAAATATTTTACCGTAAGTTTAACTTCATAGAAACCAGGTATATCCTGAATCCTACATGTATCAGCTTTCTACATGCCAATTTTCAATAGGTGTTTAAAATCATATAAAAAAGAAAAGGTGTTCCGAATAGAGGTACCACTGAAAATAACCCCTGGTTTTCTGGAAATCTTAAATTAGTATACTATGGAGTGCATTAATCCTCAATTTTGAATGCAAACTCATAAACAAGTAAATTTTAGCTCAAAATGGTTTTAATATATTTCTCTTTCACCAAAAGTTTCATTTCTGCCAATTTACCGGTTAGTTTAAGTAAAAAAGGACATCAAATGCACTATTTTTTGTCCGAGTAGGCCTACTTTCACATACGTTCTCAATTTGAAGGAGTAATTGGTGGTACGGTATGAAACCTAAAACAAACAACTATATGTTACGCTTCAGCCTTTAGCAATGAACAAATCCTATACCGCTATGATAGGCCCCGAAATGATAAAAGTAAAACATTTCAAACAAACAAATTAACGGCCTAATTCATGTACAAAAAAGAAACGAAAAACACATATGTAACTCATCAACAAAGACAACTACTGAATTACAGGCTCCTGACTTGGGACAGACACATATAAACAGAATGGGGTGGGGTTTAACATGTTAGCGGGATACCAACCTTCCCAGAAACCTGGGATATTTATCTATGTCTTTTTTCACAGACCTCAGAACGTTGCATTCGAATATTCAACGGTAAGATACACAAAGCGATAGACAATTACTTATAGAAAAGTTTTATTCTTTACCTTCTAAATCACGTGTTTAAAATTGAAAATGTAGGGAATGATTTCTTAATTGTGCAAATATTAAATATAACCTCTGCGTTTGGTTTCTCAATGAGCATGATGAGTGACTTAATAATACGATGTTCAAAATTCTGTAATATATACAATAAAAGAAGTTTACACTTTAATCATACTTTTTGTGAGCTAGTTCTAATAAATTTGGGGATAAGTTTTTTTTTTTAAGTACTTCAAATCTTATCTTCAAGAACATAGCTTTGAGACGAAATTTCTCAATGCATTTTATAACCGATTTGTATTGGTTTTCGGTATCAAACTGGCAAGACTCATCAACTCCTTCATAGAAATCTGATATACGATATTTTCCTCGAGTTCTCAACATATGTAATCCGTGTATATATCGCATGTGTATCACTTCTTTGTTAGTTTTTCTTGCGTTCTTTAGACAGTTAGGACTTATGTATAATATTCCCTTAATGTCGATAACTGAGTATAGGTGCTTAGCACTTCAACAAGAGTCAATGATGCAATCCACGTAAACCATATATCATAAGTTAATCGCTGAAAATAGTGAGTAGTGTATCTGAAAGAACCATTTATTGATCGACACTACCTATCTTATTTCAAGCGTGGAGGAAGGATTTATTTTGTTTCCTTGTTCGTAAATGATGTAGAAATTCCTTCAAGGTAATGATTTTGCGTATATCAACAAAACAATTCAAAGAAGGCTTTGTTTGCCGGTTGAAAACAAAATTTGTCACGAGGATGAGTAAATAAGAAATTAGTGGACATTCACAGAGAATGGTAAAGGGTTATTTTCGTGCAACGTGTTTTGCCATTTTTATTAAACACACAGCCGTGAACAAAGTTCGTTTGTGACCGTGTTTCATGAAATCGATACAAAGAACAACATGCAAGTATTTTGTAATTGTTCTTTCAGCGTTAAAGATAAATTTTATTTCGCATTCTTCCGTGCAGATACCCCCCCTTTACGCACCTTTTTATATGTACTGCCAGTAGTTGTACATTAGATTCCAGTTTTATTTATTCATTAGATGGCATAGTCCTCAGCTGTACCCATCTATAAACTTCTTCCAGCTATTTAGTTAACATTTTATGACAGACGGGATTACTTTTTATCTGACTTTAAAGTTCATTTCAACAAAACAAAACACTATTGATAAAAGGTCATCTTTAGCATGTTTGTTTTATCTACAATAACTTTAAATAGAATGCAGTATTTACTTTAAACCAAGTATCTGACAAGTTTACGTATCTATTATTCTTGGATGTATCTGTACAAATAGGGAGCAATATAAATCTACAATAGATATAGGAAGATGTGGTGTGAGTGCCAATGAGACAACTCTCCATCCAAATAACAATTTAAAAATTAAACCATTATAGGTTAAAGTACGGCCTTCAACACGGAGCCTTGGCTTGTTAAACGTATGTATACAGGGAGGGAAAATGAAAAGTGCTAAAATGATAGAAAATAATCATGATCTAATCAGACTTAACAAAAAGTACTTACATAAATAATGCTTATGTCTACGGTTTTATTGTTCTAGGTTGATATTTGAAACAATTGTATGACATGACTTGAAATTGATGTATGCGTAAAGTTAGAAAATAGGATGTGTCTATGTATATAAACTTTCATTATTTCCAAAGTTATATTTAAATTTTCTTTGACAACATAAACATTTTCTTCTGCAAGCGTAATAATGGGAGCTGTGAACATAAATAGTGACTTAATTGTGTGTCGACAATAAAACAAAAGAGACAAAATGTCTTTAGTATATGCCGTTAACACACGTTTACAGGATAAAAGGGGAATCCAGTGAACATACGAGGTTATCGTGTGTTTTAGATGTGTTTTTCGGAATATGTACCACCAACTGTACGTTGGCATGTACAGCAGTTCATTCAGGAAAAATCATTACGATTAAAATTGATCACAGATAAAAATGGATATTGTCAATGATCAGTTTTCACATTTAAGGTTGTTTGTCTTCATTTCCATTTGTTTCAAGCAGGAAATCCAATCAAAACTGATAGTTTCTGTATTGTGGTTTGGCCATTAAATCTTGCTTCTATTATTTAATCGATTTTTTTGTATATTCTGTAATTTCAATCTTCGACGGGATTATAAGTACATTGATTGATAACATATGTCAAACTGCAAACATTTTTTGGCAGTGCATTAAATACGTTAGAAGTCATTTTTTTCAGTTCTTGTAATATAATACTTCGATTATACATTTATTTAAGACACGCTATATACTAGTGTTGTCAAATCGTACACTTTTGCCTAACCGGTTACTCGGATAATCGTTTTTCAAAATTATTAACACCTGGTGAAATACATGTCGTGTGCAAGTTTAGACTGTTAAATATAGTTTAAACTAAATTCTAGGAATGTCGATGTGAATGCATACCAATTCAAACATGTTAAAAGGATTAAGTACAAAATCGCCCATGTCAGACTTAAACTGATAAATAGTTACACTGTATAGAATCGTATTATATATTGGAGTTTCATGATTTTTATTTATGTATTGACTATTGTATCTATATGTCCCACATTTGAATTGCTTTAAATTCATAAGAGTGCCTCATGAACTGTTGGTTATTGTAAGTATTTGAAGAAGCGAGTATAAGATTTATTGCATTTAAATGTGTTTGAATTCTAGTGATAAAATCATGATTTTGCTGAGCACCTCCTTCATAATGCAATGATTTTATTCACATAGAAGATGAAGATATCCAAAGCTAAATGACTTGCTTTTATAAATAACATATGATTTCTGTAAATACAGTTTTATTTTTTTCCATATTTTTTTCGCTATAATAGTATATTTATAGTTATTTTTGTATTATGTTATATCATTATACTCATTATATTCAAGATTGGGAGACTAATTTGTTTATTTTCCAGGTTGTTATCATTTGTATTTCGCCCATTTTGTTTTCGTGTCATATATGCCAATTTAATTATACATTTTTGACGGTACGGAGAGCTATCTGACAAATCAAAAACAATTCTTTGAATCAAATGAACACCGATCTGCAATATGCAGGCAAAACTAAAAAGGTGAAGTTTTTTCAGGCCATTAACCTTGTTTACCAATTTATTTAAAATATTCTGCGAAGGACAATGTACTTTTAAGAAATCAACCGATTTTGGCTATCCAATAAATTTCAAAGACCATAAGACGTAGACAACTTGGTTCTGCACTCATTTCAACAATGCATTTAACCTTGAACATCTTCATGAGACAATCTAAGAAATATGCATAAATGTCTTGACTAGTGGTGAATGTTCAGATCATTTAGGAATATCTTTCTTAAATTTTGACAGGAGAAATTTCACTTCAAAGAACAAAGCTCCCCAAACCCCTACCCCACCCCTTTATAAGGTTAAAGTAACATCCTTTATAATTTGAGTAATACATATTGAGTTTTAACAATAATGGTTTTTTTTTGTGTTTGAAGCTGCCCATTGCTCTTCATATAACTGTATATTGTCATTATTATCATTTGTTTTCTAACCAAACCAGTATTGTTAATGTTGTTTTTACACGGCTTTCATTCGTTATATAGATAACAATTATAGTGAAAGAATACCTTCCTGTTCATACATTTACATTTTTAGTTTTTTTTGTAATTACGTCCAAGGAAAAGTGTTGTAATTAGAATTAAGTGTTAAAAATCATAAATACAATATAGAGAATGTAAATGGGGAATGTGTCAAAGGGACAACAACCCGACCAAAGAGCCGACAGCATCCAAGGCCCCTTATTGGTCTTCAATTCAGCGATCTTCAGCTGGACCCTTAACAAAATTGTATACTATTCAGTGAAGATGAACGTCATACTAAACTCCGAAATACATCGGAGCAACTAAAATTAGAAATGATACAATACTAACAAAGGCCAAATTCTCCTGACAAAGTTTCATTTTCTCTATCGTGTACCAAGAAACATTTTTTACAATATCACTGGTTTACCGTTTGTTCGGAAGAACTATCAAAGAATATAATCTTGGTTAATTTTCTGACACATTAAATATTATGTTTTAAATATAAAATTATATTGGAATGTAACCATTATAGGTACAAAATGGGTTTTTTAATGAATCTCATTTACTTGTGTTGCTTTTTTTGTGTTTTCACATTATGTCCTGCATTGTTTTTCCAACCTGTTTCATAGTATTATTGAGAAAGTGATATAATCGTGAGAAGCATTTTTTTCGGATTTGTTCAGCATTTTTAAAATACAGCAGATTTTCTGCACATTGTTTGATTATACACGATCAGATACCAGATCTTTACCGATCTGATTGCAATGCTCGACCATCGTTAGCATGGTTAAGCATTCTTTAACAATCATTTTTCTAGATATACCAAATGACAGTCGTGTTTTAATGTTTATTTAAAACTTTAAATAAGACTCACTTTTGCAGATGTTATATATAAATTCATGATGGTTTACTAATAAAAAGACATATATTGACTCAACTGTGTTTTATTTATGTTTTCCGAACATCTGAACCAATATTTTGCATCTTCAATATTGACTATTGACACATACATGCACACATAATATTAAACACACTCATAGTCAGTAATAGTATCTATCCATTCAAGGCCATCCTTTAAATTGAAGGGAAAGGTATAAGCAAAGCTGTCATCCATATGTTTCTCCAGTGCGTAGTTAATTGTTGGTACGTCTAGCTCAATGTTTTTTTTTAATAATTGGCAACTAACATTTTCTGACGTCTAAATACTCTCTGCTCAAATAAAATCTAGTAAGTATAGAAGGCGGTAATTTGAACTCCATTGTAACTACATGTACAAGACAGATTTTAAATATAAAAAAAAATATGTGGTATGATTGCTAAAACAAACAACTATATGTTAAGCGTCAGCCTTTAGCAATGAACAAATCCCATACCGCTATGATAGGCCCCGAAATGACAAAAGTAAAACAATTCAAACGAACAAATTAACGGTTTTATTATTTACCTTTTATATCACGTGTTTGAAATTGATAATGTAGGGAATGATTTGTTAATTGTGCAAATATTAAATATAACCTCTGCGCTTGGTTTCTCCATGAGTGACTTATAATAATACGATGTTCAAAATTTCTGTAATATATACAATAAAATAATTTTACAATGTAATCATACTCTTTGTGAGCTAGTCCTAATAAATTATTGGATAAGGTTGGTTTTTTTTAAGTACTTCAAATCTTATCTTCAAGAACATAGCTTTGGGACATAATTTCTCAATGCAATTTATAACCGATTTATATTGGTTTTCGGTATCAAACTGGCAAGACTCATCAACTCATTTATAGAAAATCCAGATCACTGATATACGATATTTTCCTCGAGTTCTCAACATAAGTAATCCGTGTATATATCGGATGTGTATCACTTCTTTATTAGTTTTTCTTACGTTTTTTAGACAGTTAGGACTTAATTATGTATAATATTTCCCTTAATAACGATAACTAAGTATAGGTGCTTAGCACTTCAAAAAGAGTCAATGATGAAATCCACGTAAACCATATATCATAAGTTAATCGCTGAAAATAGTGAGTAGTGTATCTGAAAGTAGCGTTTTATTGATAGACACTACCTATCTCATTTCAAGCGTGAAGGAAGGATTAATTTTATTTCCTTGTTCGTAAATGATGTAGAAATTCCTTCAAGGGAATGATTTTGCGTATATCAACAAAACAATTCAAAGAAGGCTTTGTTTGCCGGTTGAAAACAAAATTTGTCACGAGGATGAGTAAATAAGAAATTATTGTACATTCACAGAGAATATTTAACGGTTATTTTCATGCAACGTGTTTTGCCATTTTTATTAAACATACAGCCGTGAACAAGGTTCGTTATTCACCGTGTTTCATGAAATCGATACAAAGATCAACATGCAAGTATTTTGTAAGTGATCGTTCAGCGTTAAAGATAAATTTTATTTCGCGTTCTTCCGTGCAGATACCCCCCTTTTACGCACTTCTTTACATGTATTGTCCAGTAATGGTTCATTAGATTCCCGCATTATTTATTCATTGTATGGCATAGTCCTCAGCTGTACCCATCTAGAAACTGTCTTCTTCCAGCTATTTTGCTTACACTAATATGCCCGTTTTATGACAATCCGGATTACTTTTTATCTGATTTTAAGATTCATTTTAATAAAACGAAACGCTATTGATAAAAGGTCATCTTTATCATGTTTGTGTTATCTAAAATAGCTTAAAATAGAATGCAGAATTTACTTTAAACCAAGTTATCTGACAAGTTAACGTATCTATGCGCAAATAACTGCACCCTTAACATTATCTGGTTGGTAATTTATACAAAATTTTATTATTTATTTGACATTCTGAGGAGGATGAGACAATGCTGACCTTTTGGGCATCTAAAGTATGAGCTTTATCATTGCTTTACCATGGCTGCTTTACATTTCTGCTGGATAGTAGTACTGTCGGTCCAAATGGTAAAAGTCACTACATAACCACAAGTCAGTATGTGCAACTGATGAATTCGTTGACCGAGGAAAAGCAGGAACGACATCAGTTGGAGCAAATTGTTGTAACACTTCAGACAAAAATAGATGCGTCGAATGATAATGGTGGACAACAACCTAAAAACATGTCAATTTACCTTCAACCATATACTTCCCGTCTGGAAAATCTCACTTCAATGCAAAATATATTTGATAGTCGTCTGCAGACCAAGGAAGATGAGATTACACGACTATATACTAAAGTGGCCATTTTGGACAGAATTACAGTATATTGCTGAACGAAAATATCGCAATTAAAATTGACAGTCATAAACTAAATCAAGAAGTAGAAAGTCTAAAGCAAGTAAAGAATTTGGATGTTGCAAACGGTCTGCAGGAAACAAATAATGCAATAAATATGTTAAAAGCAACTAGCCAAGCCAGGAGTGAGGACTTTCGTGCTCTTTACAACTTGACCATACTGAATAACAAGGACATAGCTCTTGCCAAACAGCAACTTACCGACATATATAACGGTAAGATGTGATTTTGTAAAGTATGGCACTTAATAAGAAAAACATTCTCGAATACTATGAGTTGCCATTGTTATGTCATAAAAAAAAGTACCGCATAACCTTTATGGATATATGTAGATATATCGTTATCATAAATACTTTCTGCACTTGTAAGATTATAAAAAGATAAGTTTTAATTACTTCAATGAAGATAATATATTCGTACTGACAAAAACAATCAGTCCTAAATCTGAGATTTTACATTTAATAATTTATATATACATGATATAGCCACGGTAGCAACCATTTTTAGTAATAGCTAGCAGTTACAATATGAATTAGTAGAAATAGAATAATATCAGGATAAAATAAACTCTGAAAAGTGAATATATACAATAGACATTTATCATTTATATTATACATTGAGATAACAGATATTTTAAGGTACCAAGATAACGAGAGTCAACAGTATGTTGACATATTTCACATACAACTGAATAATTGTTTTTGTATTTTACAGGATCAACAATAGACACAAAGATAAAACGTTTGAATGATAACATGACACATGTAAACACAACCGTTCTTGGTTTGACTACAAGAGTAAATTTTTTTGAGAGTCATTAGGAAGATCCCTACCATGTATTGGTACATCAATTATACACACAAAATTGTACAAAGTAAAATAAAAAAAAAATACAGAACTCCCAGGACAATTTTAAAAAACGTTAACATATGACCAAATCATAAGCTAAAACACATCAGAGGAAATGATAACAACTGTCATTTTCCTAACTTAATGCAGGTATTTTCTTATGTATACTTGTTTAACAATGTTTAAGCCTCTTGTACATTTGAAAGTTTTTTACTATCAATCTGTAGTGCATTTAACAGGAAAACAATAATTCCAAACTTAATCCACCCAAAACCAGTGATAGTGACCTCTAAAACTTGATATGATATAAGAAAATGTTTGCTCCATGTTGTTTGAGATAAAGAACAGCAATCAAATATGATCCCTTGGTTTTTTGTGTCTTTTTTGTGCACATGCTGTATATGGAAATTTATATGAAACGCTGTTGTTGTTACTTTTCTCAGTAAAATTTTGAATGGTTAGAAGAACAAATCAATTATCATTGAGTGAATCTTTTTTTTCTTTATGTATACTAGTATATCATTTCGACTTCCATTGTAGACAGTTAAGCACTATGTTTTTCAAAACATTACATTATAATATCAAGAGACATATATTCCATTTAATAAAACAGTAATAAAAAGAACTGTTTTCAACAGTAACAATTCATAGTAACAACTATTGGCAACAACATATATTCTTATATCGTCGATGAAAGACAAATGTTACCAGTAACTGTAAAATTTATTCAAACATAAGTTAAAAAGACCTATATTAATTTTCACCCGAAGCCAAAGTGGTTATCAATGGAACAATAAAAAAAAGACAACACTACGAAAAGACATGTTAACTACTAAAGGACAAATGACAATAAAACGGAATAGTGAAATAGAGGGTGAGTAAAACGAGCCATACACAAAATCGCGATGAACCCGGGTACTTCGGAAGGGTCAGTAGTTCTTGTTCTATTGATGACACCCGTTGTCTCATTCTTATAACACAATTTAGTCGTAGTATAGCCAATAATTATGCATCATGCGGTTGCGGATTTATAGCACAACAATTGCAGTTTTATGATACATGTATTGATGATTTAAATTTAAAAAAAAAAAAAAAACATTATTCCCATTACAGGTTTCATAACAGACTCGAAGATAACAGATTTGATTGATAAGACGAGTCGACTTGATAATTCACATAATTTAACCTCTCAGCTCGTTAACACAAATTATCAAACTTTAACAACAAAGGGTAAGTTCTTCATGTTTTTATCTCTCTCAGACGATAACATTCAATGTATCGTACATACCATTTATATTATTTTAGGATAAGTATAAAAAGATTTCAATGAATACATTCAAAGATATCGCTAACTATAGATAACATAGATAATTTTTCAAACAATTTTAATATTCCAAATCTGCTTATTTATTGTTATGACCACAAATCAACATTGCTGGCTTCTGGTTAGGGTTTGGGAGAGCAATATATAAGGTTGTTTGTTAGGATAGTTGTATAATGTGGAAAGAAAAAAGTAAAATAACAAAAGTACTGAATTCCGAGGAAAACTCAAAACGAAAAACCCTTAACCAAATGGCAAAATCAAAAGTTCAAACACATCAAACGAATGTATAACAACTGTCATATTCCTGACTTGGTACAGGCATTTATTTTCTTATGCAGACAATGGTGAATTGAACCTAGTTAAGTAGCTGGATAAACCTCCCACTTGTATGACAGTCGCATCTTCGTACTTTATTTGGTAGATAAAGGCAGATGTGGTGTGAGTGCCAATGAGACAACTCTCCATCCAAATAACAATTTAAAAAAGTAAACCATTATAGGTTAAAGTACGGCCTTCAACACGGAGCCTTGGCTCACACCGAACAACAAGCTATAAAGGGCCCCAAAATTACTAGTATAAAACCATTCAAACGGGAAAACCAACGGTCTAATCTATATAAACAAAACGAGAAACGAGAAACACGTATATATTACATAAACAAACGACAACTACTGTACATCAGATTCCTGACTTAGGACAGGTGCAAACATTTGCAGCGGGATTAAACGTTTTAATGGATCCAAACCTTCTCCCTTTTTCCGAAACAATAGCATAACATCACAACATAGAAAAACATACGATAAAATATCAATTGGCAGACTTAACTCAATCAAAAAACGTATGATTACACAATGAACGAAATCTGAATACAAATGCACAGTTAAATAAATATTAGAGACAAACATTCATGACCAAAAAGCTGACAAACAAATTCAAACACACTGAGAAATATTTAACCAATCAATGTTCACTATAGAAAAAAACCGGTTTTTTATAATCTTGAAGTTTATACAAATGTTGTAAGAATAAGTGAAAAATTGAGGATATTACAAATAATCAAAGCTGGTGTACAGACAAGATCCATATAAATAAAAAATAACAAAAAAAGCATTATAAACAGTATCAACAGGTCGAATAAACAAGAAAATACGATTTGAGAGTACTCGCAGTTACTGACAGCTAGTTAAAAGCCAAAACCAATTAATAGTAAAAAATCATGCATCAGATACTAAAATCGACTAAAACACATCACAGGGATTTAGTATTTTAACGTCATTAATAGTCAAAGAAGACATGACTTGTGCAATGCCAAAAATAAATGTATCGACAGGTAGTAGTATAGTGAAGAGCGACTTCTATAGAAACAAAAGTTAACGTGTCTGTGTCTCTATACATCTCGCCTCAAAAGATAATGAAATTTAGTTATGTTTTAATTTGCTAATGACAAAATCAATATTAGTGCCAATGTGAACTATATTCAGAGATCTAATTACAATATTGGTACGATAACCCTTACTTATAAGTTTGTTTAAAGGTTCGATGAGTTTACAAGGATCACATAGTGATTTCCTCGCTTTAAGTACAATATTATCATAAAATTTAGGATGTAAAATACCATTTTTAATAAGCTTTCTACAGGTATAGCCAAATTTACTTATCAAATCTTTGTATCTATGAAAGAATTTAGTAAAAGTTTTAAGTAATTTATGGTATCGAAATCCCTGACACAACAATTTACCAGTGATGCATTGATTACGTTCGTTAAAATCTATGACATCAGAACACACACGGGCAAACCGAACGAGTTGCGATATATAAACACCGTATGATGGAGCCAAAGGCACATCGCCGTCTAAAAAAGGAAAATTAACAATAGGAAATGAAAAATCGTCTCTTTTGTCGTAAATTTTAGTGTGAAGTTTCCCGTTTGAAATTGAAATGTCTAAATCTAGAAAAGGACAACTGCTGCTGTTTTTGTTAGATTTAGTTAAAGTAAATTCGTTTGGGTAAATTTCTGAAGTATATTTAGAGAACTCTGGATTATTCAACGAAAAAATATCATCCAGATAACGGTAGGTATTTTTGAATGTATCAACCAAATGTAACAATGATGGGTCTTTACTGAGTTTGGTCATAAACTGAGATTCATAGCAATATAGAAATAAATCTGCTATTAAAGGGGCACAGTTGGTGCCCATAGGAATACCTACTACCTGACGATACACTTTATCGCCGAAACGTACATAAATGTTATCAAGCAGAAAGTTTAAAGCTTCAATCATATCCTCACATTTCCAGTAAGTGTATCTAGCATACTTTCCTTTTTCGTTACAGAAAAAGGCCTTAAACGAGTTACAACAAATAAAATTGCAATGAGATTTTTCGAAAGACCATTTTATCAAATTCAAAAACTTTTTCTTTATAAGATTGTGTGGACGTGTAGTGTACAGAGTAGAAAAATCATAACTGTCAACAGAATTGTAATGCCTTTTAAACATTTTTTTATTCGAGCGTCACTAATGAGTCTTTGTAGACGAAACGCACGTCTGGTGTATATACGAAATTTCAATCCTGGTATCTATGATGAGTTAACCAAATTCTATTATATTGACAACGATGCGTGAACAATTCAAACAGACATAAAATTTAAAATATCAAAAATCTAATCACAAAAAACAAACAAATATGTAAAACAAATGGCATATAGACCAAGCATATTAGCAAATATTAAAGACAAGAATACACAAATTTACCATTGTACAATAACACAATAAATACAAAACCACGCAATGTGTATCGAAGTAACACCAAAAGGCATATAGACAATGCACATAAAACAGAACAAATGGAGATATTAGCAACGTAGGATTGTCCATGATTTCCTGTTTTCTAAATATCGAGGAAGTTTATGTTGAGCTTTCCTTTTAATATTTACCAAAAACTCTTTTATTAAGCAGTAAATATAATGTAAACTACTATCAGAAATGAAAAAGAAATATTCAATTTCATTCATTTTCGTTGAGAATAAAGCTTCGAGATGGCGGATATACATAATTAGCTACGTTAGACACGGGAACTCATTGATTTCAATAACCAATTACAAATTAGGGAGGGATAAATCCTACTTTGTAAAGAATCACTCTGATTCAAAAAAAAAAAAAAAAAATTCTCTGAAACCGATATTATCAAGATGCTTGATTTCTTGATTGACAACATATTTGTTACGTTCGGAGGACGTGTTTTTCAACAGACTGTCGGCATACCAATGGGAACAAACTGTGCCCCTCTACTTGCTGACTTGTTTCTTTATTATTATGAGGCTGACTTCATGCAGGAACTTCTTAGGAAGAAAGATAAGAAGTTAGCAATATCCTTTAACTCTACTTTCCGCTATATAGATGACGTTCTTTCACTAAACAATTCAAAATTTGGTGACTATGTGGAACGCATCTATCCCATCGAATTGGAGATAAAGGATACTACAGATACAGTTAAGTCAGCTTCATATCTTGACTTACATCTAGAAATTGACAATGAGGGTCGGTTGAAGACAAAACTTTACGACAAAAGAGATGATTTCAGCTTTCCAATTGTGAACTTTCCATTTCTAAGTAGCAACATTCCAGCAGCACCTGCATACGGGGTATATATCTCTCAATTGATACGATATTCCCGTGCTTGCATTTCCTATCATGATTTTCTTGATAGAGGTTTACTGCTCACAAGGAAGCTATTAAATCAAGAGTTCCAAATGGTGAAGTTGAAATCATCCCTTCGTAAATTTTACGGACGCCATCACGAGTTGGTTGACCGTTATGGAATAACCATTTCACAAATGATATCGGATATGTTCCTCACGTCGTAACTACAATCCCCTTCCCTTTCATGAATTTGACCTACCGAATTAGACTATTTACCGGATTTGTAATCACATAAGCAACACGACGGGTGCCGCATGTGGAGCAGGATCTGCTTACCCTTCCGGAGCACCTGAGATCACCCCTAGTTTTTGGTGGGGTTCGTGTTGTTTATTTCTTTAGTTTTCTATGTTGTGTCATGTGTACTATTGTTTTTCTGTTTGTCTTTTTCATTTTTAGCCATGGCGTTGTCAGTTTGTTTTAGATTTATGAGTTTGACTGTCCCTTTGGTATCTTTCGTCCCTCTTTTACACTAAACAGAAAAAAATCAAAGAATGTGAAAACTCGTAGTCTTTATTTCAGATTCATTGATTGAAAAAAACATAGCAAATCTAGGCAGAAGAATAAACTCTCTATCCTCATCTCAGGGATCAATTTCAAACAACCTCAATGCGATAGTGAGTGAGCATTCACAGAGAGGTTAGTAACAGTTTCGCCATAACACACGCCATGGTTATTGTCACACATATTCGGATATTTTATTTCCTGGATTCTCTTGTTTGTATTTCCTAACATACATATTAGAGGAATATCTTTTTTTAAATGCAGATAATAATTTTATGATGTTAGATTATAGACAAAATTTGTTACAATATACTAGTCTTTTGTGTCCATTCATGATAAAAAAATTCAGTTTTTATAAGTTGTTAAATTGTTATGTTCGATCTGACAATTCCTGTTGTAGACAAAAATGAATGCATATGTATACTGTTTCGTTTCTATGTTTTAACATCCTTTAATGTCATACAGATATACCAGTTGTAATGTTGAACTTCATGCTTAACTATTAAAACATCGTGAAATTGTTGTCAACATAAGAAAATACATAGTACCTTCTATGTCAGGTTGATTTCTTTTTATTACCGATTGATCACCCAATGTCTTTTTTATCAAAACCGAAACTGGATGTTTTACATCATAAAGAATAAATATAGTGCTTTTTTTGTAGTTGGTTTTACAACTTGTGGTGGAAGTATTCTATCTGGTGGCAGACTTAACTTTCCATTAGTTAAATCATCTCATGGTATTTATGTGCCATCGTATTACCGTGACGGAAAGTTTTCACCTAGCAAAGCAGGATTTTACAGGACTGTAACTAGGGTTCGAATTCAGGGGAGGCAGGGGTTTTGGGGCCGCCCGCCGAATAAGGTTCCTCAAAGAGGTGATTGGGCGCAGCCCCGCCGATTTTTCCCTCTCATTAAAATGGCTAAAAAAATGGAAAACAACACATTTAATAAGTTATTGCGTCCGAAGCGCTTTTCTGGATTTACCTTCATCAGGACCCTTTTTCATTCGATTTCCTTACTTTAAGATACATCAGTATTGCTTGAACCTGAAAGAATTTTTATGCAAAAACAAGCTGAGATTGCTGTTCGGGTGAGCCAATGCTCCGTCTTGAAGGCCGTACTTTCACCTTTAATTATTAACATTAAATACATTGTGACCGCGGATGTTTTCTCAATAAAATCTAGCTAAAATGACCCGTTTTCCTTCGTTTTTCTCAATAAAATCTAGCTAAAATGACCCGTTTTCCTTCGATTTCCTTTCTTTCAGAAACATCAGTATTGCTGGATCCTGGAAGCAATTTTTATGCAAACAATAAACCGGTAAGTTAAAAAAAAAACATATAAAGCAAGATCATAGAACGCAAGATATATTTTATTTTATCGAGGACCTGGAATTTCAATATTTTTGCAAGCTGAACAAACATGTACATAACTACAACCAGGGACTTTCTATACTAGTATACACTAGTATAGAAAGTCCTTACTACAACGAATGGGAGTGTTTAACTACTAAGGCATTGACCATAATGTTCTCGTACAATCGGGAAACGTTAAAAAAATTATCCAACTGCTGTCTCAGCTGGTAACGAATTTCCGATATTATTAAAGATTCACAATACAAAGAGAACTTCATATGCTTAATTGAGTCCCTAAATAAACGTGAACAGTTATGTTTCATTCAAAATCATCGAAAAGCAAAGTTTAATATGTGTTCTCGTACGAATACTGAATAACAGACGGACGGCCACAGGAACAAATAAAAACAAACAAATACTGAAACGTTTCACTATCGATCAAAAATCCTGAAAATGACATATATCATGTATCATGATAACACTGTTAAAACTGTTAACTTGTGTTATTTATACTATAAATTCAAATTCTTCGTGGACATATTGTCAATATTTCATTTTATTACATCATAAAAAATGGTGTAGAACATTCAGGAGAGGCAGTTGCCTCCCCTGTCTCATAGGTAGTTACGGCCCTGTTTTATTTGTTAGTAGCAAACATACTGTCAGGTAACCAGGGAGGGTATTTCATTCGGAATAATGGTCAAGAAATGGCAAGGTCTTGGTCTCATTATAGCGAATCGGATCACACAGCAAGATTATCAGCACCCATATCTGCTTTTATGCAACTATCTATTTACGATGTAATTACAATTCACGGCGCAAGTACAGATTTTGCAAGCTGTCTTACACTAGAACAGCTTTAACTTGAGCAATAGAAAGAATACATGTGTACGCGATTACTATTTCAAATTTAGAAAATGATAATTTGTAAATCAGAAAAAGAATCATTTGATGAAAATTAATAATTTGTTTTATATAATTTCGATGGCAACGTTGCTGATTTAGTTTAATTATATAAATGATGTATGCAGCATGTCAGTAACTGCTGGTAGGCTATTGTTAATTTATGTATAATTGGCATTTTGCTAAGTTTCTTTTGTACTTATTCTAAACTCAGACTCGGAGTTGTTTAAATAGAGTTTTACTGTGCTAGTGATGGGTTTTTGTTTGAACTACATTAGCTAGAGGTATATGGGAATGGTTGAGATCTCATAAAAACTTGTTAAACCCCGCCACATTTTTGCTCTTAGTTAGACTTGTTTTTTTTTAATTTTAGTTCATTTATATGTTTTTGAGTCTAGTTTGACGTCCATTTTCACCAAAATAGTACACTTTTATGTATAAGGTACAGCTGAACATTCCTCCGTATACTGGATTTTCACGCTGTGGTGAAGATCAAATGATGGCCTTTGACTGATTTTTCTCTTACGTTGGGTTGTTGTCTCTTTGAAACATTCCAAATTTGCATTCGAAATTCTGTATATTTCAATGGAACTGAGAAGACGATGATTTCATACGTAAATTGCAAAGTACATATATTACTAAATGAATAGAGTTTGAATTGGGTGTCGCGTTTTCTTCTTTCACATAAAATCCACGAATACTATTTTATACCACATAGGGCTAATGACCAGCGTAGTTTATTATTTGTTTATTTCACGATCTTTTGGGGGGTATTTGGGTGTTGAAATCGGGAAAAAAGCAATTTCGGATCGACCGTCTTTAACGGCGGGCGACTCCAAAATTTACGTATTGTCATCATTTCCGTCAGACCTGGATCTTTATCATTCAATGATAATCAGATCTACTAACGCCCATATCAATAATGATCGATTTCAATTGTACTCTATAAATGAGAAACATGAGTAATAGGGAACATGTTATTTGTTTTATTGTATAGTAAGACGTTAAAAGCAAACATGGCATAGAAATACCCGATAAATGCTTACTTGTCAATTGACCATATTACACGTTGTTTTGATGTACTTATTTTTTTCAAAAGTATGTAGGAAATAAAGGTTATATATAAATAAAGTTATCCTTCTGTTTCTGTCATTCAATAAAACCCATGCTAAATATTGATGTCCTCTTAATGGTTCGAGTTGTATAAATACAATACGATATTAGGTTTTGAATGTTACGTAAGCACATTCAGTTCCTAATGAATGTCACTACTGCAAAGTGCTTCAGATGCATGAAATGTATATCTTGTAAAAAGAATAAGAAAAATTACAAGCAACAGAAATAAAATGTTTGCAAATCATAAGAACTTCATGGTTACAATGAACTTCACATTGAACAGCAAATTAGAGGACTCATCTTGCCTTTGTAGTATGCTAAAGTTTTTTAATAAGCAAAAAATATATCCGTAGTGAAAGAGAATCGCGTATAGGTATGAAAAACGTGAGGATTCTAAAAAATCTTTAAAAAATGAGGGGAAATCCACAATGCTTTTCAACCATCATTTCGAAATACGCATCTAATGCAGTAACATTGGTATAAGTTATATTGTTGCAAAACAAACCAGTATAATGGTTTGAAACGACAGACGAACATGACATCTTCGTGAGTCTCGTCAGTTGCTTTCGTATTCAAACGCTTCGCAGAACAAACAAAATAAGTTGAAGATCATAAAAAAACAGATAATTTGTGACAATAAAACGTGTGAAGCAAATTTATACCAGGTTTTAGAGAGACATTTACCTTTCGACTAGTGAAACAATCTTTAAACGGTAAATTTACGGTACAGTACGGTTACAACAAGTTGAACATATTCGGGTTTTTTTTCTTCTAAAACACAGATATCTCATCAATGTCAACGGAGCATAATTTTTTTTACATTTTGTCATTATTTATTAGTGTCTGTTAATGTAGTAAATAATTTGATACGCCAGTTGAGCGTTTCGTCTACATACGACTCATCAGTGACGCCCAGATCAAAGTAGTTAAAAAGTCAAACAAGCATGAAGTTGAAGAGCATTGAGGACCCAAAATTCAAAACGTTGTACCAAATACGGCTAAAACAGATATAAACTGTTATTTGGATGGAGAGTTGTCTCATTGGCACTCACACAACATCTTCCTATATCTATAAGAGTATGTTTCACACATAAATCGGAGTATTGATCAGCTGTCAAAAAAGATTGTGCTCTTATTAATCTGTGATCCTCTGTCAACTCTATACAAAAACAAATGTCTGTGATTTTATGCTTTTGCAAATAATGTATACAATGTTTTATGTAAAACAATAAACAGTTTCCATTTGGCATTTCAAAAACAACAACCCCATCAAAAATCTGGCTTTGAATCGTTTGGTATTTCGATGATTAAAGTTTTAATACTGTAAAACAGCTTCCCTATTGTAAATTTCCACTGGATCCTTCAACTGTTATAACATCTTTTAATGCAGCTTTGATGAATACTGATGTAGAGCCTGTGAATTTCCCGTCATTATCATTATATAGCTCCAGTGAGAGTAAGTTCGTGACAAATGACGTCCATTTAATTTAATATTAAATGTTTTCATATCTTTCGATAGTATATTTTCTTGATTGACAACATTTTTTGTTACGTTCGGAGGACGTGTTTTACTACAGACTGTCGGCATTCAAATGGGAACAAATTGTGCACCTCTACTTGCCGACTTGTTTCTTTATTATTATGAGGCTAGACTTCATGCAGGAACGTCTTAGACAGAAAGATAAGAAGTTAGCGATATCCTTTAACTCTACTTTCCGCTATATAGATGATCTTCTTCCACTAAATAATTCTAAATTTGGTGACTATGTGGAACGCATTTATCCCATCGAACTAGATATAAAGGTTACTACAGATGCAGATTAGCCGGCCTCATATCTTGACCTTCATCTAGAAATTGACAATGGAGTACGGTTGAAAACAGAACTTTACATATTTGTTTTTCGTTCATTTTTTTCAACATAAATAAGGCCGATAGTTTTCTCGTTTGAATTGTTTTACATTGTCTTATCCGGGCCTTTTATAGCTGACTATGCGGTATGGGCTTTGCTCATTGTTGAAGGCCGTACTGTGACATATTGTTAATGTCTTGGTCATTTTGGTTTTTTGTGGATAGTTGTCTCATTTGCAATCATACCACATCTTCTTTTTTATATTTACGACAAAAGAGATGATTCAGCTTTCCAATTGTGAAATTTCCATTTCTAAGTAGCAACATTCAAGCAGCACCTACAAACGGGGTATATATCTCCCAATTTATACGATATTCCCGTGCTTGCATGTCCTATAATGGTTTTCTTGATAGAGGCTCACAAGGAATCTATTAAACCAAGGGTTCCAAATGGTGAAGTTGAAATCTTCCCTTCGTAAATTTTACGGACGCCGTCACGAGTTGGTTGACCGTTATGGAATAACCGTTTCACAAATGATATCGGATATGTTCTTTACGTCGAAACTACAATCTCCTTCCCTTTCATGAATGTGACCTACCGAATTAGACTATTTACCGAATTTGTTATCATATAAGCAACACGACGGGAGCCACATGTGGAGCAAGATCTGCTTACCCTTCCAGAGCACCTGAGATCACCCCTAGGTTTTGGTGTGGTTCGTGTTGTTTATTCTTTAGTTTTCTATCTTGTGTCATGAGTACTATTGTTGGTCTGTTTGTCTTTTTCATTTTTAGCCATGGCGTTGTCAGTTTATTTTCGATTTATGAGTTTGACTGTCCCTTTGGTATCTTTCGTCCCTCTTTTTTTAACGAGAACGAGATAAAATCAAGCTTTTTCAATACTAAAAACGCCGCTATTATAAGGAGGAGGATTAGACAGACCGTGAGCTGATACTACTTTGTGTACACTCGATTCCGATTATCAGATGTATACGATACAGTACAAGCCGTAAATCCAGCTATAATATAAAAAATCATATTTCAATTTCATTGCATTAGTAATGCAGCAAAAGGTACAGAGGTACATTTATTACATGTGTATAAAACACGTTTATGTGAATACTTTAATGGGATATAATGCAACGGTGTTCCGATATTTCATTTTGAATTTGTTGTTCACACTCAAGCAGGGACAAATTTTTAACTCTGCGTAAAATAAAACTGTGCAATAGATGACATCTGGTTTGCTTTGTCGGACGTTAAAATACACAACCTTCTGTCAGAATCGGGACATTAAATCCAATGTTTTATTAAATTCAAGTGTTGAAATTTTTGCAAGATGAATAATTTGTGCAATCGATCACGAGCCTTCGATGTTCATTAAGAGACCTGTTGCAATGCAAAAGTCTGTCCAAATTCTGCATTATTTTCATGTGCTTTCTAGATATTTTATCATACAATTTACTTCAATATTTCTCTTTCATTAAATTATGAGATGTGTTATGATTGTTCAGACTACGACTCAACAGAGTTCAAATGAAGCAGATATAGGCAATTGAGGTCACAATTTTAACTTCAACAATTAACAAAACCAATACCGTATGTTCCTTCAGGAAAACATGAATCTTAGGTAAGATAAAAATAATAATTTCAATTACAAAAAATAACGAACATTTGTATCATTTCTATTGTCTTTTTTTTTCAAAAATAAAATACTTAAAATAAGAACATGAAGAAAGGATAAAAACAATAAAACAACAACGACGAAAAACACCTTGACGCAGGATTAGAATAGGAGTTAATATGATAAGGACAATACTTGGGGTTAAGATAACAGACGAATTGAGAAATCAGGTGCTTACTATATAACAATGAAATATAACTTTCATAATGACACTAGATTTTACAACAAAGCATAAGTAAATAAAAGAAAAACTTGTTAGAAAACATTATTTACATGACCCTAGTAAAGAAACGTAACTATAAGCATTGAATGCTTCTTTTAGTAATTTTATGAGTTGTCAAAGCGTTGATCGCACTTCATCCAAAATGTAATTCGGTCAACGTTTTTACACCCATATAAGTTTACAAAAAGAAGCATTCAACTTTAAAATCATAGGAATTCGGAATGATGAGGGATCAATTGCGTCCATCACGGTACTGTTGTATCACAACGTTTATGAAGTAATATTCGCTATCAACTGTTAGGAAAATCAAAAAATTGCGACATACAATACATGCAATATGAGACATTCAAGACGTACAGTTTGTATTAGACATTCCAGACCGACATGTGAACATGTTAAACTAAACATTTGAAATATACGGCTATATTTGACGGACCAAAACTATGCATACATTGTTTTTAAGATTTCTGTCGATTTTACATGATAACTTAACAAAAATGTCTCACCAGATTGAGAATGCAAAGCAAGAATCTAAAGGACTGTTACCCCATGTAAACCAACGAATCAGATATTTTTTTCTGGGAGTTCAGTTCTTTTGTTATTTCACAAATTGTTACATTTAGATGTCTAAGCCTTTTGCAATTGCATTAATTCAACAATTTACCTCTCTGTGACTGTTCAACAACTACCGTCTTCTAATTTTCAGATATTAACATCAATGATTTTGAAGCTCACTTATTCTTTGTCCATGTTTGTCAATTTCACTTCAACCACTGAATCTGAAATAACAAATGAATGTATCATTTACTTTGATTTCAAAGGGATATAAGTCATGAGTACAATATTTTAAGTTGCAAAGAATGATATTATTATTTCAAACATATACAATAACAAATATTGAATATCATTTCGCTCTCAGGAGTCAGTCAGTTTATTGAAGCACACATTTGTAAATTAAAGACCATTTAAATCAACAACACTGGATTTAATGAAATAAATATGCATATGTAATTAAAAAAGTACATTTCGATTCATTCAGATATCTTATTCAAGTAATGTTAATGTAACTTAGCCAATCCTGTAAAGAGATCATCAAAACCCAAACGTTTAAAGATTAAAGATTGAAATAACAGAAATACCGAAAATTCTAAACGGAAAGTCCATTAGCAAATGATAAAATCAAAATCTCCAACAAACCAAACAACTGTTATTTTCCTGAATTAGGACACGCATTCTATTATGTCGAAAATGGTGGATTTAACCTGGTTTTATAGCTAGCCAATTATCTCACTTGTATGACAGTTGCATATAATTCCATTATACAGACAACGATTTTTACAAAAAAAACAAACATACATAATAGGTAAAACTGTAAACAAAAACAAGGGAACAGCAGTCATCATTGTGATATAAAATAGAACGAACGTGCTATATAATGAAATGTTTGTGAACAATTGGACCAGGAAGGGTTGAAATTGCCAACAAAGAAAAGAAATATATTTTTATTTGCAACTGTTTAGCTATATAACACTAATTTCTAACGTTTTTTTTATGTTTAAGACAGGGAAACAATCGTGTTGATATAAATACAGAACTACAGAAATGCAATCCGTTTCTTCGTACTTTATTTCGCCCTTTGAACTTCTTTTTATTCAAGAGCCACTGATGAGTCTTTTAAAGACGAAACGTGCGTCTGAATTTCAAGCAGATTTTCTATGATGAGTTTATTTACAATGGCTAAATAAAAATAATTCAAGAAAAATGAACTTTTTATATTTAGATAGCTAAAGTCAAGCGTACCATGCAGATGTTCAAAATGTAATGATCACTGGCTTTCATTTCCAAAATTAAAAGCAAAACGTCAAATTCTTTAATTTACAGTTTTTTATGACTTAAATTCAAAATGTCAATCTAAAAGAAAAAAAACATTAGATAGCTGCTTAATATGTGTCAAGTCGAACTAAACTGGTTTTAATTAAATACATTACTGTAAACCAACTTATTTTCGCGGACTCTTTATTTCGCGTTTTACCCTTTTTTGACCACTTCGCGGCTGTTTAATTTCGCGATTTTCTGATTTACTTGATGAAGTTTAATAAGGAAAAATCCAAGGTTTACATATTTGCGACGATTTATATTCGCGTTATTTTTCTATTCGCGAAAGTCGCGAAAATAAATCGCTCGCGAAAATAAGTTGGTTTACAGTATTCGCTGCGTAAACATGGTAAACATACAATCATATGAGACCCATGTATGTGGTAATATTATCCTTCAAATTGAGCATCCCCTCCATTTGGTTTTCATTTGTTGTTTCCACTTTGATCATGTCCTCCCGAACACCTTTTTGGAAAAATCAGAGAACTGTCATTGCAGTTCACTTTCAAAGTTTGAGAATTTTTGTCTGATGATGTTATAGGTCGCGCGCTAGACATGATAGAGTTCTGAACATTTTTGAAATAATCCGAAAGCATTGCTATTTTCAAGTTTTCTAATTTCAGATCTACATTGTCGAATAGACTCTGAATTTCCTTTTCAAGCAGAACCTTGGTGTTGTTTAATCTTAACGAGTAACTTTGTATATCTAGACTCACTCAGTCTTGTTTTTGTACAATGCCACTTATTAAATGATTCATTTGTTCATCATAAATACTTTTCGTTTCATTGATACTTTTTTCATATTGATTCAACATTACCGTTCTTAAATTTGAAACGTCATCGATGTTATGATTGAACGTATAGTTAATGTTGTCATCGATATATTCCTTCAGTTGCTGGTTAAACGATAAAACGTCTAGCTCGGCTGTCAATGGGGCCTTCAAGTTTTCAGACAATAACGGCATTTGGACTTCTAAACAGCCTTTAGAAGAACAAGGTTTAGCAACTATGGTCCGTGTAACACTTATCAATTCAAAGTTTTAAAAAGTTTTGAATTTTTAGATTTTTGGAATTTTGATCAAATTTTTAAAATATCAAAGGAGTAGATTAGGTAAGACCCCTTTTTTGGCCCCAAAATATAGCAGTTTTACAAAAATTTTAAAATGTAACCATTTAGCTATTTATTGGAAAGTAGAATGCTTCTGCTACACAAATATGCGCTGTTTTTTTACAATACAATGCACATATATCGGGTACTAAAATCAATAATCATGCTAAGTTACTGAAATCTTCACAATTTTAGTATTTTAGTGAAATTTTAGACGGGTTTCGTCTTAAACGAAAGTGGCCGCATTCGTGTTCATTCATAATATTGAAATGAAAGTTGTATTTGCTGATAATACATATAAGGGTTGAAGATGAACACGCATGCGGCCACTTTCATTTTTGACAAAAACCCATCTGAAAAAAGAACTTTTTTTGCATATTTGATAGATTTTTCATCTTTAAGCTTGAATCGGAGCGTTTATAAGGACTAAATCAGTTAAAACCTTTCACATAAACGTATTGAATCAATTGAAATAGACACTCAAGTGTTTAAAAAGTGTCAAAAATCTTTCGTTAAATGAACCTGACATTTGAGGCCAAAATCGGCCCTTACCGGACCTACTCCTTTCCAAATTGTGTAAAAGTTTTGACATTTTGAAATATAAAACAAATATTTAATATATTAAATTTCTAAATATCGCTTTTAAATTAGAAAGTTAAGAAATTTTATCAAACTTTAAAAATACTAAACCTAACGTGCAATTTTGAAAATTTAACTTTTTGAAATTTTGATTTTCTAAATTTTTGATTAAGATATCAAAAATTGAAAAGGGGTGTAAGGAGGGGTACCTGTAAACTGCAAAACGAAATAAAAACGGAACGAAATGAAACAAAATGAAATGAAAACATACTGATACTTGAAAGTTAATGTTTAAGATAAAATCACAGGCAGACAGTTGTACACAAAGAAAAATTGGATGGCAAAATAAATATTTCTCAAAAAAAAAAAGAGATTTCATTTTAAAACAAGACAACGGCTCTGATAATGACCATTTTACTTGCTGGTTTTCCCAGCTACAATATTTTAGGAGTAACAGTAAAAAAAAAAACTGATCAACTCGCTGTAGATCAAATAGCATGGTCAGGTTGAGTATGTGTTTATGTATTTTCTACTGAACTTTAAGCAATAAAATGGCTCAATATACGTTTCATTATTTTATTTTATTTCATTTTTTTCTGTTTTTCTCTACGACTTTTTACTTCGCGATGACCTTGAGGTCATTCCGATGTATTGCTATCGCCTAGACTTCCATTATGTAAATCAGCTTTGAGTTTGTAACCGATCTATAAACATGATACGCGCACATAAACGATGGCAAAATAACATCCCTTATCGTTTGATATAAATACATCGCTTCAATGAATAATGATAAAAATATTTTGTTTACAACATAAATTGAAATTATGTAAATGTTTTGTAGTTAGTTATATATTTATAAGTAGAAAATCATTAATGATATTAATTCACACGTACCGAAAGATTGTGTTAAAGCATGCGGAAGAATATCTAAAAGAACGTTTGCGACAATACCGACAAGGAACGGTAACTCTGTAATTGTTTTTGCGGGAAAATATGAAGGCCTACTCGTATCCAATCTTTTCGAAAAATCTCTTTTTAACAGAAAAGTGTCCACCATGCACTTGCAAATGCACTATTATAAGAATAGTAGAATCGAATGATATACAAATGGATGGAAATCATATATACATGTAACTGTTATTTTAATATAAATTATATAAATAATAAAACAACAAATCAGTGTGTACTGATTTGTATCACTACAATATAATAATTATTACGGTGAAGTTGAATTTCCTGTCATTTATTCATCATCCGTGCACGAACTTGTCTCAGAAAAATATATATCTCTGTAAATGAACCTCAGTTTCAGGTATAGAGATGTGATTTTTTTCTGAGACAAGTGCTTTTGACCATCCACTAGAACTTGCGGTCATCCGATGTTCAGTACTTTGATTACTTTCTGCTATCATGTCGGCAGATGAATATATCCTTCCATGTACATTTTGAAGGATCTCATCTTCAACGTTTTAATCAACTATTTCTGTTCATTGTATATTGTTATCCCTGAATATTCAGCTTTGATCGTTCCTGAAAAAGGTAGATCCATGCAGAACAGTGCTTCGGTCGTATTTTTAAACGTTTTGTTTTCATTTTTTATCGATTGTATGACGATCATATATTGCCTTGTTTCAATGATTTTAGTACTAAGTATTGGTACGGTAGGATTACTAAATTCATGATGTCGCAATGCACGTTGTGCTAGTTTGGAATGTGGGAGGCTTTTGTTATCTTTTTCACGCTGAAATTAAGAGTAACATCAAATATTAGTAGCGTGGAGCCAGGATATTGTTATAAGGTACATAAACTCATCATAGATAGGTAACAGGATTTTAATTTTGTATTTGCGCTAGACTCGCGTTTTGTCTACAAAAGACCTAAATAATAGTTGCCGCAGTTCATTAAGCGCCCATCTATCCATTTGTAGGTGTCGGCATTTTTAATATTATTCTCAAAAGTTTATATAAGCGATAAATAGTAATCTTTTTGCTAATCTGATATATAAATATTGTCACTAAGGTGACACTTTTTTTACTTGGATACTTCCACTTGGGCTTCAATTATGGTACATAAAAATTGTGATCCCCAATTTGACGAGAGAAAATATTCTGTGCAAGCAGAGGACAGAAAAAATATTCTGAATCCAGATTTTCCCGCAATTTTAAGTAAATCATTCACCTATGGAACGCTAAAACTGGATATTTAAAAGTCAGGTAAATATTGGAACCGAAACAATTGAAGAGGTGTTTGGCCATATCAAAATCCATCTATAAGGGCTACTTTGCCCGAGGAAGTTGAATCCTAAGTTTCTTTGTATGTAAACAACCTATTTTAAATTATCGGTTTGTAGTTGCCAGTGACAAATATTTCAGGAATGTTCAGGAAAGGATTGTGCTTGTTATTCATATGATGAAAACGTAATCTTTCAATTAGCTTAATTCTAAATGTTTGGCACAGGGGACACCAAATAGCTCTGAATTATTTATCTCAAACTATAACCTTATATTTATTTTTATATTTAAATCAACTTATTTGATGCCAGTTTAGATAGGTTTAAATATTTTTTTAATAGATGTACAACCTTAAAATTTCTGGACACTTTCATCCCATGTGGTGTCTAATATGTTTTTTTATAAAAAAAAAACGACTTCTTTTAATTATTTATTTTGTATAAATAAAAATGATTTGATATATTTCTTGCTATTTATTCCCAACTAAGAATGATTATAATCAGCGCCGTGTTTACAGGTATCCCTCTTTTCGCACCTTTTCTATTTTTAATAATTTTATCAAAAATTTAAAAGATCACACTTTCAAAAAGTGAAATAATCAAAAATGCAAGTTAGGTTTAATATGTTTAAAGTTTGATCAAATTTCTAAACTATCAAATTTAAAAACGATATCTAGAATCTTAATATTTCAATGTTTTCGTTCAAAGGAGTAGATTCAGTAAGACCCCTTTTTGGACCCAAAATATAGCAGTTTTACAAAATTGTTAAAATGTAAACTTTTAGTTATTTATTGGACAGTAGAATGCTTCTGCTGCATAAATATGGGCTGTTTTTGACAATACAATGCACATATATCATTATATCGGGTACTAGCACCATTAAGTCATGCTAAATTACTGAAATCTTCACAATTCTAGCATTTTAGTTAAATTTTAGACAGTTTTCGTGTGCATTCGTGTTCATCCTTAATATTGAAATGTAAGTTGTATTTTATGATAATACATAACATATATAAAGGTTGAGGATGAACATGGATGCGGCCACTTTCATTTTTGACAAAAATCATCTGAAAAGTGTCATTTTTCGGCATATTTGGTATATTTTTTATATTTGAGCTTGAATCGGGTTGTTTTTAATGACTATATCAGTTAAAATCTTTCACATAAATTAATGGATTCAAATGAAATAGACACTTAAGTGTTTAAAAAGTGGTCAAAATCTTTCGTAAGATAAACTTGAAATTTGAGGCCAAAATCGGTCCTTACCGGACCTACTCCTTTGAAAATTTCAAAACTTTTACACAATTTGTAATTTTGATATTTTAAAACTTTGATCAAATTTCCAAAAATCTAAAATTTCAAAACTTTTCAAAACTTTGAATCGATAAGTGTTACAAGGACCAACTATCATATGTTGTATTGTTAACAACAGCGAAACTGTATACCCAAACTGTGAAAACATGTTTCACCACATATTGCAAATACAAATTTTCTGTTGCTTTCTGTAACTTTCGTTCACTTTGACTGTTTGTTAGCCGATTAAATGTGGAGAATATTTAGGTTTGTTACTTTTATATCAAGTGAACGTAACACTTAACTCTCTACAATAAATAACTATTTATAGCTTTTGTAGTTATGATTTATAGTAAGAACATATTCTATAACTGATTTCTTAATTTAAAATATTCAACGCAGATTTTTCTAATTTTAAAATCTGTTGAAAACGTTGACAACTTAGACATTTACTTGGCAATGTCTTAAACTTTCCATTACATTAATTGCAAAGAAAATACATTTAATAGTTAAATGTGGAAAGAGTTAAATCTGCACTTTAATATATGATGAGCTAGTACCATATTATTCTCCTCCTAGTATCGTGATTTATTATGCAATAATTGTGTTGCCAATTAAAAAAATATTTTCACTTTAAATTTTACTACATGTCACTTCTTATTTAATTTAAGAAAGAGATAACCGGTTTTTATAACTTTGGTATAAAAAATTTGGTAACAATCCAAACAGTTCATTTACTGATTAAAAAAAATCGAAATGTTAAAAGGTATTGTTATACACTGCATAAAGTGGAGAGATAATGGTTAAGGCTTTTGAAGAAAAAGGTAAAATGAAAGAGGATATATTGCGTCGTCAAATATGTTAAACGGTTTAAATACATGTAAAAACACTGGTCATTTTTCTTATTATATGTTACGCTCATCATTTCACAGGAACCATCTTTTAAACAAGGCAACAATAGCTACAAATGTTTAAATATCGTTAACCAATTAGACAATCAAGGTAGAAATCAATTTACTGATAGAAAGCCCGATCAAATCACTCGAAAAACCACAATCATAGCCGGACACTTTACCTACCGTGATCAAGGTAGAAATCAGAAACTTATGGAATCTCACGAAAACGAGCATCGATAGGGTAAGTGTCGCCAGCTTTGCGTACATCAATCACCATTCAATGTCTCATTCAGTAAAAATATAAAAATAGAGAAACGAACATAATCCATATTCACAGATCAGACGATCATATTGGTATCCAATGAGTAGGATCGCGGAAACATGTCGCTAATGAACCATTTTTTTTGTGTGTGAACTGAAGCAACAACGGTTCGTATTGGTCAATTTAAAAGTACGTGACGGTGACTGTAAACAATTCTATATTGTTGAAATCAGTCGTTCTACTTCATACATCAGAGGGAGCAAATTTCGTCTACACTACCAATAATTTACCCACACTTTTTTGGTACATTTCTACCCTCGTGCATATCAGTACTGTAAGGAAAGACTGAAAACTTATAATGTTATACTTTCAATGAAATCAGTACTGATTTTGTCAGTACTGTTTCAGTACTGATTTTGACAGCACTGTTTTAGTACTGATTTTGATAGTACTGTTTCAGTACTGATTTTGATAGTACTGTTTTAGTACTGATTTTGACAGTACTGTTTCAGTACTGATTTTGTCAGTACTGTTTCAGTACTGATTTTGACAGTACTGTTTTAGTACTGATTTTGACAGTACTGTTTCAGTACTGATTTTGTCAGTACTGTTTCAGTACTGATGTGGACAGTACTGTTTCAGTACTGATTTCGTCAGTAATGATTCAGTACTGATTTCGTAAGTAGTGTTTCGTTACAGATTTCTTCAGTACTGTTTCATTATAACACTTTTTAAATCAGACTGTATCTGTATAGTGATGCCTAGTTGTTTTGTATATTTGGGGTGGGTTAATTGATCTCTTTGACACTAACCCCATTTCCATTCATTTTCTATATCGTGACATGTTAATGTTTTCGTTATGTTTTTTTTTATTTCTCTGATTTTTGTTGTCCTGAAGTGGTTTTGCTTTAGATCCAGCTCTTCGACAGTTACTTTAGCCTTCTTTTTTTTAAATATTCTGGCTTTATGTCATATTTATTGTCTGAATTGCATCTTGTGTGGTCTATAAGGTTTATGTTTTTAATACTTATTAATACTTCTATTTGACAATACCATATTACATGTATTTATATCTTGCTTGAGTCAAATCAGAACATATTGAACATTGGAACTCGGTATATTACTTTTGAGAAGATGGGTGGATGGATTGATGTTATGTGATCCAGTGGCAAGTTAAGTGCAGGAAGAGGACATGATACTCAGATATAAATACAATGTAATTAACATACTTTGTACAGAACTAGACCAATAACGCACTGAGCTCCTTTTTAACATGCTAGTTCACCACAAGGAGAGAATCTGCTATAAGACATGTCCCCCTACATGAACAGGTACCTTCAGGCTGAACAGTGTATGTTTTTCTCCTTTTACTGTGAGCTGAGCGAATATTCAGAATACGACCACTTTAATAGTCTAATTTCTCATAAATAAATTTCCAATCATATGCTTATTGTAAGATTTTTAATGGTTAAATACATTTATTGACCGTTTCTTTTTTTTTGTATACATTAATCATGCTGCAATTTCATTCACTTGTAATGAGTGTATTGTGAATAGTAACTTAAATACATGTATGCATAACTCTTGTACTCTTTCCTATAAAACTACAGAGCGTATTTTACGAAAAGAATATATGAAATTTGGTGTTACAATATTTAGGCATCCCGTTAACAGGGAGTTGAAAGGGTGAGAACTACGTTACTCAGTATAGCATGTTCACATGAGGACTGATGACTTTCAGAAACTCTTGGTTTGTAGTTCCTCAGAAATCTCTGATGGATTTGAATCTTACAGACATACAAACAGAGGTACATTTTGTAAAATAAGTATAAAAATTTAAAGAAAGATTTCCAACAGACTGATTAATGTCTGACGGAGGTCATTTGGTACATAATTAACCTTTTTGATTTTTGAACATATATGGTTTGCTTTTCAAAATTGATTTTTATTGACGGAATAAAAACAAGCTGAAGAACTCAAATTTTTAGTTCTATCTTCTTATCAACTGCAATAACTTCCATTGCAAATACAATAAACAGTAATCTTAAGAATGAACAGCATTAAAAACTAAAAAATGTGTTTTTCTCTCTCTCAATTTAATGTTTTTTAAAATAACTGTTTCATAATTCTGCTTCAATGTTATTTTCCACTGCTCTTCCTATGCATGTGATATATATTTTTGCCAACTTGTTTCTGGAAAGGAAAAAGTGGATTATAACATTTATCATTTTGTTAAAGTCCAATAATAAGATTAATCATAGGTCAACCATGACATAATGTGGATCAGTGTACATGCATTGCTAAAGGTGGTATAACGTTAACTTATACAAGGTTTATATTATACAGGGAGAAAAATGAAAGAAAAACAAGAATGTGTCCTCAGTACACGAATGCCCCACTCGCACTATCATTTTCTATGTTCAGTGGACCGTGAAATTGGGGTAAAATCTCTAATTTGGCATTAAAATTAGAAAGATCATATCATAGGGAACATGTGTACCAAGTTTGAAGTCGATTGGACTTCAACTTCATCAAAAACTACCTCGACCAAAAACTTTAACCTGAAGCGGGACAGACGGACGAACGAACGAACGGACGGACGAACGAACGAACGGACGAACGAACGAACGGACGGACGAACGAACGAACGGACGCACAGACCAGAAAACATAATGCCCCTCTACTATCGTAGGTGGGGCATAAAAATGGAACAATGTTTGATTTACCTACTTGAAAACTGGCCTTGAAGTCATTAAACTTTCGAGTCAGTTATTTACTCAAACTCCAAAATCAACAAATCAACCAATCAAAATGCTGGATTTCAATTTTCGACCACGATTTTTTTTCTCCGGGCACTGAGAAAAATTTTTATGACTTCAGGGCCTGATCTTATACGATTTGGAGAAGAATTTTAGCGTCCCAAGTCTGGGTTCATGGCAAATCTCCATGTTTTCAATACGGGCTGCACTTTTAACATTTTTAATTTGTTTTGTTATAAATTAGGTCGTTAATTTTTCTAAATTAAATTGTTTCATATATTGTTTATGTCATGGTCTTTTGTAGCCGACAATACGGTATGGGTTTTCTCATTGTTGAAGTCTGCACAGTTGTATATTATTGTTCACATTCACATCGTCTCAAATTTGGTGGATAGTTGTCTCAGTGACAATCCTACAACTTTTTATTATTTTATACACTATGCAATCGTTTAAAAAAATAATAAAAGTATTCTTTTTGTGAATTTTTTCATTATTAGTACCAGTGGAAATTCTCATTAATGATTATAATATATTACTATTTTTTAAATCTGTTATTCGGTTACAGAGAAGGAGATGTTTGTTTATATTTCCTTTAGGTTTCTAAGTTCAACTATGTCCTGCTGTAACACTCTGACATCTTTGGATCGGCACCAAAACACATATGTATTAATATAATCTGATTATTCGAGCACAATATCAATGCAATCTGTGAAACAGTTAAATGAGAAGTTGTGTGTACGAATATGTACTTCCCGTAGACTTTTTTGTTAACTTTAATGATATCTTTCAATTGTTGAAGAATTGTATTTCTACTCTTTATTCTTTTGAATTTGCTCGTTGTTGGTTTGTTGTCATATGAACACACTACAACATTTCATGATATTGAAATAAAATTATAGGAATAATTGCAAATACTTACTTTAAAAAAATCATAATTGAGTGTAAAACTATATATATATATACCTACCTTTCAAATTATGTCAATGTTCTACTGTCACCTTTCATACCAGTTCTATCTCTATCTCATATTTTATCTGTTCATGACAATTTTTAGTCGTTGATCTAAAACTTTATTTTCCTCATAGACTAAGTCTTTGTGTTCTGGTGGGATCCATTTTTAGATACCTATAACAATAGATCATACTGCATCAAATACTTTGCATGCATTTATAAAAAAGTTGTTTTTCCCAACATGCATGTTATGGTATTAATTATGGACGTAATACTTTGTAAATTGTCCTTTGAAAAAATACATCATGAGATAAAGATTGTATCGATGATTTACAAAATTCTGTAAAGTGGTTCAGGAGTAATTGATGACACTTACGTGGGACATAAGGACAAGATTTGTTCCATATGTGAACACATTCTCACTAAGAAAATGTCACCAGAAGTGCAAGTCTGTCATCACAACGGATAATGTTTATGTGATACAGTAAAAACAGTAAAAACATTGGTAGTAAAATAGTGCGGGATGTTTAATTTTCAACAAATGTAGGATTGGTCACCTTTAATCGGATGCCTCATATAGCATGTATAGAAAGAGAGTGCCATGATCTCTGCAGGTTAATAACTATTGCAACAACTCTTTTAGAGGCCATGGGTGGCCTTTTGTCTGAATATGCAGGAGGGCAAATTCCTGTCCACCTTCAATATGCTTTCGTTGTCCAGTGGCAGTCCAAGTTTCATTGACCTTCTTTCACCCCAGACGACATCTTTTACAGGACTTACCTATTGTACTTATTTAACAATTGTTTTGAAAATGCATGTAATATTTGCCACTGGACATTAAGCAAATTTTTAACACATGTACTCCAATATGTTATTATTTTGAGGAATCTCAGTAGGATCATTTTAAACTATTAGGATTATCTTCTTGAAATATAAATATTATTCATACAAAGTATTGCTCAATAATTATGTGTCGGATTACTAATATTCGTGTGTCGGTCCAATGGGTCGTCGGACTAATAGGGCGTCAGGTTATTGGGGTGTCGGACCAATATGGTGTCCGAACAGAAAGATTTAAAAGGCCAAAAAAAATAAAAAAAATGTGCAACTTATAAAAGGGTCTGGTCTGGAAGTGGTTTCTTCATTTCTGTATTCTGTAATATTCTATACCATTTGTCACTTTTTATTATTAATTTTGCCTGTTATTCTCTTTTCTTCATATTCAAGCACGACATTATTATCGATTCTTCATTGCTTTTGTCTACTTTATAACAACAATGGGAATAATATGAAAGCCAGCAAAATAGGACATTGGAAAATTGTCTGTTTTCTGTTTCTTGGTTTATTCTTGCTTGTCTTTGGAGGCAAACTTTTGTCTTTCTGTCTCTTTAGTTTGTGTGTATTATTATAAATTAAACGAATGTAACACAAATTTGCCATCTTAAAACAAATATGTTGAACATTGCGTCTGTTATTTAATCTCTTTTTAACAGAAGGAAAAAACTAAGATTAAATATAATCAACAGAAGTATGAAAAAAACTATGAACTAAGTCTTTGAAGTTAGATGCATGATTTTTGTCGAGCCTGCAACTTTTGTTGCAGAAAGCTCGACATAGGGATAGTTATCCGGCGGCGGCGGTGTTAGCTCACTTCTTAAAAGCATTATATTTTGGAAGGTAGAAGACCTGGATGCTTCATACTTTGTATATAGATGCCTCATGTTACGAACTTTCTGTCAGTCACATGTCCAATGTCCTTGACCTCATTTTCATGGTTCAGTGACTACTTGAAAAAAAAGTTAAGATTTTTTGTAATGTTAAATTCTCTCTTATTATAAGTAATTGGATAACTATATTCGGTATGTGCGTACCTTGCAAGGTCCTCATGCCTGTCAGACAGTTTTCACTTGACCTCGACCTCATTTCATGGATCAGTGAACAAGGTTAAGTTTTCGTGGTCGTCCATATCTCAGATACTATAAGCAATAGGTCTAGTATATTCGATGTATGGAAGGACTGTACGGTGTACATGTCCAACTGGCAGGTGTCATCTGACCTTGACCTCATTTTCATGGTTCAGTGGTTATAGTTAAGTTTTTTGTGTTTTGGTCTGTTTTTCTTATTCTATATGCAATATGTCTACTATAATTGGTGTATGGAATGATTGTAATGTGTACATGTCTAGCTGACAGGTGTCATCTGACCTTGACCTCATTTTCATGGTTCAGTGGTCAAAGTTAAGTTTTTTAGTAATGGTCTATTTTTCTAATACTTTATGCATTAGGTCAACTATATTTGGTGTATGGAAATATTTTATGATCTATATGTCGGTTACGCAGGTTTTATTTGACCTTGACCTCATTTTCAAGGTCCATTGCTAAGTTTTAAGTGTTTGTGTTTTGGTCTGTTTTTCTTTATTTATAAGCAATAAGTCAACTATATTTGTAATATTGAAGAATTGTTAGCTGTACATGTCTGCCTGGCATGGTTTATCTGACCTTGACCTCATTTCCATGGTTCATTGATCAATGTTTTAATTTTCTTGGTTAATGTTGAGTTTATGTGACAGTTGTAATAAAGCTTTATATTTAGGTCTATCAAGATAGTATCAAGGATTAGTAAAGAGGGCGAGACATTTCAGTGTGTGCACTCTTGTTGTTATTAGTTGTTAGTGGCTTTGAACTAGCTGTCAGTAACTGCAAGTACTCTCAGATCTGTATTTAGTGACTTTTTTTGTTGGGTAACGGTAACGTTCATTATGTTTTTGTTACTGAGATGTATTTCTATTTGCATTCATGTTACTTAAAGTTAAATAAGCCTTTTTCAACTGAATTTTATAGTTTGTTGTTATGTAGAACTGTTACAACTCTGTTCCAGGTTTAGGGGGGAAGACCCTAGCATGTTTAACCTCACCACATTCTGTATATATGTTCCTGTCCGAAGTCAGGAGCCTGTAATTCAGTGGTTGTTGTTTGTTGGTGTGTTACATATTCATTGTTCGTTCATTTTTGTACGTAAATAAGAACGTTAGTTTTCTTGTTTAAATTCGTTGACATTTGTCATTTTGGTGCCTTTTTTAGCTGACTATGCGATATGGCTTTGCTCATTATTGATGGCCGTATGGTGACCTATATTTGTTAATTTCTGGTCATCTGATCTGTTGTGGAGAGTTGTGATTATTCCACTCATTTTGGGTGCCATGATTGGCAAATAAAATATATGTTGTTGCTGTTGTTGTTGTGTCGTTGGCAATAATACGGCATCTTTTTTTATAAACGTAAATCGAATGTTCTGTTTTCCCTTATGAACCACATTTGAACTAAATTCTTGAAGGGAAAGACATTGTTTTTGCATAAATGTCAACAGAATACAGAATGTTGTGTCAACAAAATACAGAATCAACATTCTGTATTCTGTTGACACAGTATACAGAATGTTGATTCCGGCAAAAAATATGATCTGACAGGATGCTCACGGAATAAAACTTGTTATGGAAGAAGACATACATTTGTAAAACATACATGAACAATAGCAATCCGTAGATGATTCGAAAAGGATCCGCCATCTCTGACTTGTCGTAACAATCGTCTCTTTCTGTAACTTTAAGACTTTCTGCAAGTGGCTGGTAAACCGATATTTTCTCTGCTGTATTTCTGTATCCTATCCTTCCCGGCTGATCTGCTGTTGTCTCAAATTTTGCCGTTGATGTTATTATCGTAATCACAAAAGCGCGTCAATATGGAACATACAATTGCCTATTGTAAAACGTTTATGTGATTGGATTTACACATGACGTCATTCATTGTTTACAAACGTTATTTTTGCACTCGCACTGACATTTCAACAGTTCAACAGTTCAAACTTCTTCTGGATTGAATACCACAATGGGATTGAAGGTAGATCAAGGTATAGTAGTACATTGAATAATTTAAAACTGAGAAAAGTGTAGCATAGCTAATTCAAAACATATTACGTTAGTTAAAGAAGGAGAATACGCGTTACACAGTGGCGGACCCCGGGGGTTCCGGGGGTTGGAACACCAAATTATTTTGGACGTTCAATACATTATTGAATATTCTATATAATACTACTTAAAATATTTTATTTCCCCCATTTTTTCTCTATAATTATGAAATCTGTAGGCGACTGTGTTGGGACATATAGTTGGAACCCCCCTTTTTCCTTTTATCCCGAGTGTTTGGAACCCTCTTTTAAAACAATGAGTGGATCCGCCTCTGGTTACAGAACTTTCTGTAAATGTCAAAATAGGTATAAAATCGCGGGTTGTTTTGGATATACATATTATTACTTCTTTGCCAAACCTTATTAAATAGATTATAGTATTAATATTTGTCAAATTCATATTTGAGAAATGACCAGCCTGACTTTCTAAACATATGATTGGATAAAGGGAGGTGCGGTACACCCCTCGGCGTAAGAAGGGGGAGGGGTCCGAAGGTTGGACCCCCTTTTTAACGATAAATGCATAAATTTGAAAAGGGAAATCTATTTGGAAACCCTATCTCCAGATTTGGAACCCCCTTTTAAAAATATGTTTCCTATTTTGACTGGATTTTTTTTATACCAATGCTTCATTTAATTTGGGAAACATTTTAATACATAAGTCCTAGGTGCCTACAAAATTATTCTATCTCGCCACATTGACTGCTGTGTTTGTTGCTGTTCAGTAGTCCAAATAATTATGACGTCTTGAAAGGCTATTATAATTTTTTTCTTTGACGCAGGCGTCAAAGAAAAAAATTATAATAGCCTTTCAAGACGTCATAATTATCAGCCGTCAAAGAAAAAAATTATAATAGCCTTTCAAGACGTCATAATTATTTGGACTAGCTGTTCAGTTGTTGCTGCATATATATATATATTTATATATAAGTGATCTCGTTTGAAATGGTTTTACAACAACATTTCTGTTACTTCGGGTTTTTTTAAATATTTTTTTTAGCATGCTATGCGATCTGGGCAATGCGATATATGGGTTTGCTCATTGGGCATTTGATGTGGTAAAAATCATCCAACAGTCTTCCTATTTTTATATTGTAAAGAAAGATGTCTGTGAAATATTTAAATTTCTATTTTATTTTGGTACTGGCTATGGTTACATTAAAATGTAACAGTCATAAAAAAGTTATTGTTACAATGAAGTTTAGGCTATATCGCCGGAATGCAGGCCTAGGGTTGACTAAGGAACTGCATGAATACTTACGAGTGTAACAATGATATTTATGTCTACGGTTACATTGTGTTATTGTTACGTAAATGCACTCAAATGAAAAATTATTTTTTACCATATTTTATACATTTTTTTTAATTTTAATTGGATTGTCAGTGTACACACAACCAGTATGTTGTTTCAGTCTGATGCATTTTTGGCCCGGTGTAACCACTCTCAGTGGCGGATCCAGAAATTTCCATAAGTGGGGGCCCACTGACTGACCTAAGAGGGGGCCGGCTCCAGTCACGCTTCAATGATTCCCCTATATAAGCATCCAAATTTTTTCCCAAAAAGGGGGGAGCGGGTTCCCTGCCTCCCCTAAATCCACCTCTGACTCTAGGCAGCCCTCACAAACGAGTAATTGGGGTGGATGGGTTGGGTGGCTCAGTGTTGTATTAATATATAGGAAGATGTGGTATAACTGCCAATGAGAAAAGTCTCCTGTTCATATAAGTCGTAATTTGTAGAAGTAAACCATTATAGGTCAAAGTACGGTCTTCAACACCGTGCCTGCATGGGCTCTCACCGAACAGCAAGCTATAAAGGGCCCCAAAAGTGACTAGTGTAAAACCATTCAAACTGGAAAACCAATGGTCTATAGATATAGGAAAATGTGATATGAGTGCCAATGAGACAACTCTCCATCCAAGTGACAATTTATAAAAGTAAACAGTTATGGTCAAGGTACGGCAATTCAACACGGAGCCTTGGCTCACACCTAACAGCAAGCTGTAAAGGGCTCCAAAAATTATTAGTGCCACGGTAAACTATTCAAACGGCAAAACCAACGGTCTAATCTTTACAAAAACGAGAAACGAGAAACACTTATAAACCACATAAACAGACGACAACCATTGAAGGTTCTCAATAAAATTTACTAGTGTAAAACCATTCAAGCGGGAAAACCAACTACTGAATACCAAACTCCTGACTAAAGACAATAACTTTTTTTGTATTGTTACAATCTCAAAAACGTGTCCGATAATTTAAGAATGTGTCCGGTTAACAACGCCAGAATATTTCAAAACTCATATACCCCCAATGATACTCTGTAAAGTAAAAACGCAATTCAATATTAATGGTGTGGGATACGATAGAACCCGTATTGTTCGGTTGGATTATAAATGATTAGAAAAAAAAGTCGAAGCAGGTGCCAAAAAAAATCTGGAGGAAAGGTTTAGTAATCCGTACAGACAAATGTCCAAGGTATGCTACACTGTGCACTCTTTCTTCTGCTTGCAGACACAGACTATAGGTCTGGTTTAAAAAAAAATTGCACGATAAAAAGTTATTTTTATTTGAAGCGCTTTAATTTATGATTTTCTTTATCAATATGATTATTATTATAATAAAGTTCAGACAGAGGTACTTCACAATTTAGAAAACTAATACATCATGTACATTTTATATTGTATTTTTTTCCCGGTGCTTGACCAAGTTTACTGTATGTCATTGATAAGCATTAGTTTGTTCAGCATAGGTAATTCATAACAAGCATAACTGCAGGCTAAGTTTACAACACATAATTAACTATTGATTACTTAATGTCCAGTGGCAAATATGTCATGCGTATTTAGAAAAAAACCCATTAACATTTCATTTAATACGTTTTGTAAAGTTTAAATCATCGTTTAATAGTAAGTAAATTCTATTGTTTTAATATTATCCGGTGATGCCTAAATGTCTTTTTACAAAATGTATGTCTATGAGGGTACTGCTCGACCGGCTTCCCGCAGAAGTGGTTTCGCCAATGCAATTTGACATGTTTATCAAATCATTGACGTCACATTGACGCGTTTTGGAGGAATCGGACACGATTCTGTGTGCTACCCAGTTGGAAAGCAAGTCCTTCGATACGGCCGTTGTCGTCAAGCTCTATCAGCAACAATAGCAGGGGGAATTAATTAGGTGGCGCTACAGTCGTCCGTAACGTCAAAAAGTCCGCCAAATCTATCGGCTAAAAGATTGACGTTTAAAGTATTTTTTGCAACTTGTCATGCTTTTATTATATTAAAATTTAAAATTTGTAGGTTTTGTGACCAATATAATTTATTTACGACATACAAACGTTACAAAAAATAGCTTGTTATTGCTATTCCTTTTTCCTGTCCGTTCTAAAAAAAATAGCCATCTTTTTTGTTCGCCAAAAAAAATCGATTTTTCCTAATTTGACGTTTGCGTATCCAAATACAGAAAAGAACGGTTATAATCTTAAATGAAACCGGGAAACCTATTTCAAATTTATACACTTTTTTGCAGCCATCATTTTTTACTTTTATACATCAATTTTAGTGACCACCAGCAATGTCAATTTGTATCTGGTTTTAGCTACGTTTCAACTTCAAAACAGTGAAGTTTAGCTTCTTTTCATTGTACCTGTTTCAAAGTGCTCTAACATACTGATTTTATTAAAGACATGAATGAAATTTTGATTAAAAATTGTGGATTTTCACAATTCCATACGATACTTGTATTTTAAAGTAACTAAAACCCCTTTTGATCCCCTACACAAATTGACGGTGACATTGTTTTCTTTTTTCAACATACGTCATGTAACGTTTATAACAAAATATGTGTCCGGGTCATGTGCATAGTAAAAAAATTACACATTGGAAAAGTGAAACAACAAACAAAGATCTTCTTTATTGCGTTTATAGCTAAACGTCTGGGAAAATTCTGACAGATCTGACAAACTATTGATAGCCTACTGTATGGATGGACAAAAGCACAAACATAGCAATAGAAAATGCATTGCAAAGAAAATTCTGTAGGAAAAAAAACATATGAAAAAAGAAAATGAAGGTCAGTTAATAAAATCTTGCTTATATTATTATCTCTTTACTTAGTAAGCTATATTTCCATTCTCAATTTTATAGTAATAAGAGCAAAAACTAGCTTATCAGATCTTATCAAGCCAAGTCAGCCAAACAAGAAGTTTATTCAGAGATCTATGTGTTCTTACAAAATTGAATTTATTCAAATGGCAAATTCTTGTCAAATTTAAGCATCTTTGATCATTATTGAAGTAAAATGCACAAAATTTGTCCCACCAGTTTCATTTCATTTCCTATTACTAGTATTCAGATAAAGTATATATACAATACTTTGTTTATAAATATGTAATTATTTAAAGAAGCTGATACAGCAACCTGTTCAAGAGAAGAAGCCCCATTTTTTCCAAAAAGTTTACTTTCATAATCTATAAAATACCCTGAGAAATAAGACAAAGGGCTACTGTGCAAGCTAATCTAATAGTTTATTTTTACAAAAATAATGATTCTGAAATTCAAAATTGTGTCACTTTCACTTATAATTTAAAGCATATATTTTTTTTACAAAGTTTCTGTCAATATTTTTGGTATAAAACTTATAAATCCCTTTTTTGTATTTTACTGTTCAACTAAGAAACAGGCTTGAGTTTAAAGACTCTCTTAATTTGAAGAAATTTGTTGAGACTCTTGGTCACACTTTATAGAATATAAAATATATATGATCAGTACTATTTATTTAATAATTATATCAATTTCAGAAAGATTATTGAAATTGTATAAACTATGTTTTATTGCATTAAATATAATCAGAAGTGTTTAAAATAATTCTGCATGTAGTATATTTCATCCGCCAGATCTAATTTCTTTCAATATAGCTAGGTTATTAATTTTACATGTAGGTGTCATTATCCACATTTCTGAATTGTTTTTTTTTTTTACTGCAGTAATATTTTGTCTTTTAATATTTACATTTAGTCCTTCTCTGAAAAATAGGGGGAAGTATCTCTTCTTTATATTATCATAACATAGTTATAAATCGAGTTTCGTTTATTTTCTTTCTAATTTTTGTAAGGTAAACTCCTTTTTTAATTTTTATATGCATTTTGCTGGGTTTTTATTTTTTGACTGGTGATATTAAGGGGAGATAACCACTTGCACAAATCGGCATAAAAACCACCGCTTCGGTTTGAAATCAATTTGACGTTTGCGTATCCAACATTCTATTGCCGAGATATTCATATCGAGTGTTTGTCTTAATGAGATGCTTTATTAAATTTAAATTCAGCCCATCATTTTTAGTTTCCTCGTAAATATTTAGATTTTTCGTTCAGGAGACTTGACAATTTTCACCCAAACTCCAAGTTTGCAGATAAAATAAAGAATAAAGGACTTTGATTTGATGTGTGAGCCTTGACGAGAATAAACTATGGATACTCAAGATTAGTTAGGTCAATAAGTTTTTATTACGACAATAGTATTTAGTGAGTTAAAATAAGGTTTGTCTTATCCGTTTTTTTACTGAATTTTCACGGTCACGTGACTCTATTGTTGCTGATAAACTTGGGGTCAAACCGTGACCTGCTTTCCAACTGTACCATAGATAGATGTATAACATCTCTGGTGCTACATATATGACTGTGTACGATAAATTTTCAATTAAATTGAATTCCCACTTCAATCTATTAAACATTAATGTACTTTTGTATAAACTAAAGTAGTTAGTATATATTTAAATGTCTTTTGTCGTTGTTTCACGGATCTTATTATAAAGAGCACATAAATAGACCGATGGTTAAAGCTACACGTGTATGAAATACTTGCCACTGGCAAACACCAATACTTTGATGATGATGAATTAAATTATCATATTTTCCTATTTTTTTATTTAGAAACAAATTTCAACTTTGATTGATTATAATATATACATGTAGTATCAGAAGTCCAGTCCATTACTGGACTTCTGGTAGTATATAAAGTAATAAGTAAATTTTGATGTCAGACCATTCCCTTCCATAATTGTGCATTCTTTTTATTTTTACATAACACAGAAATGAGGAAAGTTTTAACATAAGAAAATTTATAGTAGCCTTCATAAATTCATTACATTTTCTTTCCTCAGAATGATAAACAGCAATGGACACAGGAGCAGACATGGGAATGTTCAATGTGAAAATTGAAGACCTATAAACACAATGATGTATCAATATGGCACTCATCAGAAAAAAAAACCCAACATTTAATCATGAACCATTGAATCCTGAGTTTCGTACAAGTACCAAAACATTAAAGGTGGATGCTTAAAATGAGCTCATATTAGAACTAAAGTGTCCTCTTGAATTACCACTGTACATGTAAAAAGACACATCATATCCGGGACTGAATTGAGGAAAAGAGCCAGGAAACTGACATTCAACAAAGCATTCCAAAGAAAAGATGGCATAGGGGTAGAGCAATGAAACATGATACATGCAAAATTAATTGTTTCTTTGATTGTTTTATTTATGAGCTTTAAAGGGTCATAAAATAACCAAGGGGCATGAAAATGACAGAGATTTTTGCCACAAACTTCACATGTTGGTATGACGTTGAATGTTTTATTATATATTAAAAAATGGTTATGATAAATAAAAGAAATTCCAGTTATGATTAATAATAAGGTAATCGAGACATTGTTTTGTGTTGATTATAATGCATTGCCTAACATAGTAAAATATGACTGCATTAATTACAACATATTTTAAGCAATAGCAAAATACCAAAAAATGAACAGTATTGAAGATTCTAATCTTGTTTGATATAAATATAATTCTTATATCATTTGCATATCTATAAATACTTGAATTGGATTGGTCAATTCGAATTTTTCTCTTGGTTTACACTTCGATAAACCATGTTTCCGAAACTACTTTCGTAATCTATTCATGCGCGATACACATTCTTGCGGGGATACTAAGATTTTCAGAAAATTGCGATTATAAAACAATTGCATAACAGTTGTTTCTATTCTAATGCATATATAACAAACAAACAAAAAGAAATAAAACAAATGCACTAAAGCTTCGAAAGTGTATAAAAATAAAATTTAAATAAAATTCCGCGAAATTTCATGAAGGATTTGCCGAATTTACGTCTTGGCATAACACGACGTCATACGGGTGGAATTTTTCAAGGGAAAGATTATTTGTTACATGTACCCTTCAAATTCGGATAATATTTAATTAAAATGAAGTTTTTGAGGAAGGTGCTATATTTCATTTTAGATTCTGATGCATTTATCGGACATTTATGGTTTTTAAAAAGATGGCGGCGTACTCTTTAGTTACGACATGCCATTGTACTTTTGATGGCAAATATAACAGCCATCAAACAAATAATGTAAATTAATAATCGCGTATGTTTCGCTGAAGAATTATAAGGATTAAACACATTTTTTCTAGAGGTTATTGATGTGTAAACCGGGTCTCTTACTCACAAACTTAACATAAAAGTCCTTCGGACTTTTATTCAGTTTGTGAGCTAATCGCCCCGGTTTACACATCAATAACCTCTAGAAAAAATGTGTTTAATCCTATAATAAATTATGCGCTATTATACACATTGATACTGTAAAATATCAGCCTCGAACCACAGTGTGAATCTCCCTGATGTCGAGTGCGTATTATTTTTATAAACACTGAAAGACAGTCACAATCAAAATCAAGAAGTAAGCAAAGAATCACAAAACGAAAGGGCTTTTACAACAACACTTTGAAAAATACATATATAAAAACAACACGAACTCCATTAAAAACCGGGAGTGAATTCAGGTGCTCCTAATGGGTAAAATCCGATAAACTGCTTATCTGGCTTCATTTCTGTAGTTTTCTCCTTCGCTTCAATAGTTTTTCGATAGACGAGAGTAAGCTTGATAATTTTCCTTGGTCATGTTCACGTCGCTAAAAAAAATCTGCGCAGCGGGGTGATATAGTCAAAGAGAAAAACGTAACCAGCTAAAAAAGGATAATAATAATATTGTCACAGAATTATCTAACCTATATTTGGATACCAATTGTACTGAGATGCACATTGTAAAAACTTCTCTAATGATAAACACTTAATCAGAGATATCTACAAAAGATACAAAATATGCCACAGTTATTATATAGCATACTATACTTACCTAGTTTAAAAGTTTTCAGTTCCAAATATTTTTTGAAACAATACACCTTCAAGTTAAAAAGATTAACAACACCAAATCTACTGAAACAGTACTGAAAATAACAATACCGAAATAGTACTGACAAAATCAGTACTGAAACAGTACTGACAAAATCAGTACTGAAACAGTACTGACAAAATCAGTACTGAAATAGTACTGAAAAAATCAGTACTGAAACAGTACTGAAAAAATCAGTACTGAAATAGTACTGACAAAATCAGTACTGAAACAGTACTGTTAAAATCAGTACTGAAACAGTACTGACAAAATCAGTACTGAAACAGTACTGAAAAAATCAGTACTGACACAGTACTGACAAAATCAGTACTGAAACAGTACTGAAAAAATCAGTACTGAAATAGTACTGACAAAATCAGTACTGATTTCATTGAAAGTATAACATTATAAGTTTTCAGTCTTTCCTAACAGTACTGATATGTACGAGGGTAGAAATGTACCAAAAAAGTGTGGGTAAATTATTGGTAGTGTACGAAACACATCTATGTTAATGAGTTTGGTAAAGTGTGAACACGCACAAGTGTAATCAAAAAAGACATTTAAACGCCAAGAGATGGATATGATAGTAGTGCTAATAAATGGAATGTTTGAAATTGGATCACGTTTCTCGTTCATTCTTGTTTGAAGTCGTCTTGCTATGCTAATAATGATCATTGATTTTTAGCATATAATGAAATTTGATGCGACTGTGATACAGGTGAGAGGTTTAGCTCTTGTTTTTTTTAACCAGGTTTAATTAGAAAATTCCTGTACCAAATCTGGAATATAACAGTTGATATTCATTCATAACATATTTACATTTCTAATTTTAGGGAAAAAAAAGGTTCAAAAGCCATATAAACCTATGCTTAACGGACATATGAAATGCGCAAATGACTAAACCAAATAGGATGTGCAAAAAAATCAGAAGACTATACCATGACGACAAACAGTCTTTAATAACAGACAGGTGCCTTTACATTATGTCAAGCTCTTAATCGTTTCGAGTCTATAATAGTAAAATATAAAAAAAACCTTAAGGATGTGCGCTATTTCGTTTCAAAATAACAAGCTTTTAAATAAACTATTATACATTGATAGTAAATAAATAAAGAAACTTAACAAGCAAAAACAAATTAAGTGTCCGTGTGCTTGTTTTTAAGATATAAGCAATGGAAAATTTGGCGGGATATACTTCTATCTAGACTTTTCATTGACACCGTTTTCTTTCAAGAAATCACAAACATGAAGAGCGAAAATCCTTTTAAAGTGTGAACAGCAACAGTAGGCCGTTAACACCCATTTACGCAAATTACAAAAACGTAAAAAAAAATAGCATACATCAACTACTGATCTATGATTAATAAGCGTTTCCGAACTCCTTTTCTAAACCCCGTTTTCTGAATAAAAATATGTTTTCAAATAATGTTATGGGATATAATAACTGAACTAAAGGCACTCATGTACGTAATGTTAAAGTTGAACAATTGAGAGACAGCTTGCAGGATTTAAACTTTCGCCTTCAATAGTAATCACATCATTTACAGATAATTCCAAAAAGGCTGATAACGGAGCTGAATAAAATGAATCTATGTTTGAATCTTTATACAGGGACCACGCCCTTGCTATTTCTTTGCCATTCTTTCGAATGTAAAAACCAGTTTGGCTATTTGAAAGTATATTCGATAACACTAGATAAAATCCTGCTTTTGGAGCAATAAACTTTCCATCACGATACGAAGAAGCCATATAAATACCATTAGATGATTTAACAGATGTAAACTTTATTCTACCAGCTGATACCATATATCCTTCACATACTGTAAAACCAACTAAAATAGAAATAAAGGTATCATCAGTTATGCAGTTACTGCAATATTTAAATTTAATCATAAAAGGAAACAACTATGCTATAATGTGTTGAATAATCTGACTAATTTATAACTATCAAAATCAGACAGTTAAAATGTTTTGATGGCGTAATAAACAATTAAAATGTGCACTCTTTTTAAGAAAATCATAACTTTGACTAAAATTGTTTGCTAATTAATTTTGACCAATGCTGTTTTTACGGGAATATTCCATACATATGCATAAAAACATGTCTGACTAAAATAGTGTTAAAATTCAATTGTTGTCCAAATGTTTCAAATAAACAGCATGGAGAAAAATGAATATTTAAATATATATCTTAACATGTATGATTATAATCATAATTAGATTTGTTTGCTCACAATTTGATGTATCAAACTTCTAGGGTCATATAAGACCTTCGTTGTCTTATATGTTTGATATTTGTTTAGACAAAAGTACATGTTTCATGTGTATACAATACAGAACATTTCAGCAATGCACTTTTGAAATATGCCCAGAAGAATAACCTTCGTGATATACTTATTTAGATATTACTGTTTGGTGTTCGCATGTTTAGGGTTGAAACACAAAGTCTAAATGCCATTGAATTAGTCACTAAAATAAATACGATAAAAATGTTTGTGAAAACTTACAAATGATAAGCAAAAATCTATCTTTGATTATTTTACTATTTCTATATAATAAAGACATAACAGTTAAATGTTGTTGCATTTTCTACTCTTTATTTCTAGAATTTAATCTTTGTATTAACGGGCATATGATAGGAAAAACAAATTGATATAAATTTTACAGTTTAATCTTCCCGTTGCACATCTCGATGTGAATATCCAATTTCAATTTAGATTGTTGCTAGGAGTCGGTTAATAGAGATGACAAAAATATATGGCAATATATTGGTCTGCCAAGTGTTTCGAAAAGATGAGTACTCAAACCCGGTCTTTACATACATTTTGTAAAACTTGTTTGTTGCTTGTCTTTTTTGTTGTTGCTTTGTTCTTTGTCTATATGCCTTTTAATGTCTCTTCGTTACATATATGACGTAGCTCTGTACTTAAACATTCCGTCATTGTGTTATTGTACTATGGCGAATGTATGCCATTTCGTGCTTCTTTGTTACATATTTGTCTAGGTTTTTTTTAGTGATTAAGATTATAAAACAATGTTGACTACTGTATATTTGACTTTTTTACCTATTATGTCTGTTTGTTTTGTTCACGCATCGTTGTCAATATAATGGAATTGGATGAGACTGTCATACAAGTAAGAGGTTAAGCTATCTATAAAACCATGTTCAATCCACCATTTTCTACATAAGAAAATTCCTGTACCAAGTCAGGAATATAACAGTTGTGTTATCATTCGTTTGATGTGTTTGGGCTTTTGTCATTTGATTAGGGACTTTCCGTTTTGAATTCATCGGAAAGGCGAATCACTTACCCTTTTCAGAAAAAGCTTGAATGGTCGCATTAACTTGCATAGAGGTCAAATTCTGTAACATTTCTAAACGAGACATCTTGTCCTTCAATTCTTTCATCTTTGTGTCAATAAGTGATCCTATATAATTCAAATTGCATATTGAAATAGCAAAAGACTGCTGCACAGATTTTTTTGTTGTAATCATACGGACTATTGTGGTGCATTTCCATTTTGTTTATCATTTATTATAAATAAGGTGATGTGTTAATGGTGCAAACGAGACAACTCTCTATCCAAGAGTTTGCTGTTGCCTGTATTTTATATATTAATATATTTTGTAATTATGTTTGCTGCTGCATCTCAAATTTCGAAGTTCACTTATCTCAAAATTCAAAATTTCAAAATTAAAGATATTTCAGTTACAAAAGTGTTTTTCTCTCATCATTATTTTTTTTGAAAAGCAATGATGTTCTTTTTTGACCGGGCCCGATTAGGTGGTGTTACATCTAACAAAGTCAATCAAAAATGTGATCGTGCTTTGTACCCTGTTGTAGGCCTCACTGTGACTTTGAAATTCAGAACATCAATAAAAGCTCTGTTCTTTTGCTTTTGTTCAAAAAGGTACATAAAAAAAATGATATTGATCTATTTGTGAATTAAAGAATATGCATTCATGTTAAGAGCAATCTGGCACTAATGTGTAATTTAATGAAAAGTGGAGTAAATGCAATAAACTAAAATACAACTAAACTATTATGTATAATGAGAATGGTAGCTTTTTATTTCCTACATGCAGTTACTTGATCAATCTCCATTTAGCACCCAACAAAAAAAATACGTACCATTGCGGATAGGTTTTTTTTTAAATCGACAAAGAAAAACATGTCCCTAAAATGTAAATATACAAGTCACAAAATTGTCATCGAAATCGCAATAACTAGTATGCCCGCTTTCTATGTTGACTTAAAAACTGGAACTCCTTTTTAGGAAATACAAGTTAGAATGATATTTTAATATTTATACAAAGAAGAGCAGATTTTATAAAGTTTGATTTGTTCTTAACTGCAGAGTACAATTTATGAAGACACAACTATTGCTCACTACGTTGTTTTTTTTTCTTCAATTATGGGGATTCTAAATAGATTTACATTTGATTTCTGTTTTGTCTAATTTTGAACTACTTATTTTACTTACCATTATAAACGTTATCTAGTTCCTTTTTTGCGATACTAATGTCCTTTTTAAATGATATTGTTAAATTGTAAAGAGCAAGAAAATCCTGACTTCTAGCTTGATTACTTGCTTTTAACTTGTTTATGTCGTTGTTAGTTTGTTGCAAACCATAAGCCACATTTAAATTTTTAATTTGTTTTAAACCTTCCAGTTCTAGCCTAAGTGTGCGGTAGTTTGCCTGAGTTACTGTATAATCCCGCAGCAAGCTTGTGTGATTCTGTTCTAAAACCGTTACTGCAGTGCATAGTTTGTCTATCTCGGATTCCTTGGTCTGAAGAATACTATCATATGTATGTCGTAAGGTCGTTAGCTCTTTCTCTTGATTTGCTATGCGGGTAACGTATGGTTGAAGATACGTTGTTATGTTTACCTCGTGTTGTCCTTCATTTTTACTCATGGCATCTACTTTTGTCTGAAGCGTTGTGACAATCTGCTCTAGTCGACGTCGTGACTGCTTTTCTTCAAACAGTAAATCCATTAATTGCATATAATGCCTTGTAGTGAGGAACTGACCTCCATCACTAGGTCTGAGGGTACTACTATCAATCAGGAATGAACATCCGCCATGAAGAATGAACGATACGGCTAATATTTTGGTCACCCAAGAGATTAACATTTTATATAGGTTTCTCGAATTATTAAATAATAATTTCAGTCCTCATTAATGACTAGATATTTTCCTTGTTTAGTTATCTGTGTCTATGTGCAGTGATAAGATAACTTGATTTAAAGCTAATACAATGTACACATAATAATAACATTTAAATAGATTTTGGATATCCTGAATAAATATATAATGTAATACATGTGTATCAAAACTGTAACAATTTTATTTTTGAATGAATAACGAAGTGTGACTTTTGATTGCACCTACTTTTTTACTTAATCTTTAACAATATGGTTAATATCACATGCAGACTCATTATACTTAATCATATTTTGAAATAACAACGTCAATAATAAGATCAAGTAAAGTAATTTAAGGAGAACACTAAGCTGGCTTTGAACAATTATAAATATTTTAAATATAGCTTTGATCAACAGAGAGCTGCCCTCAAAGATTTTAAATCAAACTTCATGTTCTACTAGCGCTGTTATCAACTTGTATTAATTACACGTTGAAAACAAGACATGAAGTTAAAAAGCCAAGTGTTTTTAAACAAACATATATATTTAAATCAGCATACTAACCAGTATTGTTTAATACTTAAATTATCTTTTATCGTGTATTTTTCTAGCTCAAAAGTTGTTATAAAATTGGTTTACTATTCCTGAAAACTTCTTCGAAGAGTTAAGTTTCAATTGCAATTATTTTTCATTGTCTTAGACGCTCTTAATTTTAGATCCGAGTTTTAATAAAGGTTTTTTTCTATAATGATATATCATTCTCGGAATAATTATTTGATAAAAATCCCCCCAATTACCTGTCATAGTCAATTCATGCATCACGGATAAGTATTTATATCATTATTTAATATATCTGAATAAATAGATTTGTTATCTGTATATCCATAATCAAACAATCCAACGAGCAAATTTCTAAAACATAAATCCTTTCATCTTCATATTTGATTTTCCCTCCGACTGTTGTGATTCGAGCCTGATATCTCCTGAGTTGTAAGAAAATGTTGAGCGAAAAAGCACAATTGACTATAGTCAATAGAAAAACAAACGAAAAAGGTTCAGTTAAAGTATAAAAGACATCAAACATTTAAGACAGATGCCCCTTAAAACCCTATTACTAGTATATCTAACCTTAAGTCCGGCCGATCGGTGTAAAAATTGCTCAAATAATGAGGAAAGCACCAAATTTTGCATGATGGCACATTGTTTTGAACTGAGCAATACTAGCTAGGGACCCACCCTCAACATTAAATATGGCGGCTTTTTTCAAGATAGTCGCCATTCATTCTTTAATATTTTCCAGAATTGCACAAATCACAGTGGATTTGATGCTGGAAGCACAGAATTCAACACATTTGAATGACTTGGTGTACTTGAAATTGAAAATATCGGCTATTTTCAAAATGGCTGCCTTGAAAATAAGCAAATATTCATCATTGAGAATTGACCTGAATTTAAGCATTTTATTATATGTCATTTAGCCACTGTTCAAGTTTATGTCCTTTTGCTTTTGCCTGGCTTGTCATTTCATATATAAAAAGTAGTAGCTATCATAAAAAGCTGCAGTTGTAGCTTTCATTAAAAGAGGGACGAAAGATACCAAAGGGACAGTCAAACTCATAAATATAAAATAAACTGACAACGCCATGGCTAAAAATGAAAAAGACAAACAGACAAACAAAAGTACACATGACACAACATAGAAAACTAAAGAATAAACAACACGAACCCCACCAAAAACTAGGGGTGATCTCAGGTGCCCGGACGGGTGAGAAGATCCTGCTCCACATGTTGCACCCGTCATGTTGCTTATATGATAACAAATCCGGTAAATAGTCTAATTCGGTAGGTCACATCCATGAAAGGGAATGGGATTGTAGTTACGACGTAAGGGACATATCCGATATTATTTTTGAAACGGTTATCCATAACGGTCAACCAACTCATGATGGCGTCCGTAAAATTTACGAAGGGATGATTTCAACTTCACCATTTGGAACTCTTGGTTTAATAGCTTCCTTCTGAGCAGCAACCCTCTATCAAGAAAATGCAAGCACAGGAATATCGTATCAATTGTGAGATATATAACCCGTATGCAGGTGCTGCTTGAATGTTGCTACTTAGAAATGGAAAGTTCACAATTGGAAAGCTGAAATCATCTCTTTTGTCGTAAAGTTTTGTTTTCAACCGACCCTCATTGGCAATTTCTAGATGTAAGTCAAGATATGAGGCCTACTTAACTTTATCTGTAGTATCCTTTATCTCTAGTTCGATGGGATAGATGTGTTCCACATAGTCACCAAATTTTGAATTATTTAGTGAAAGAACATCATCTATATAGCGGAAAGTAGGGTTAACGGATATTGCTAACTTCTTGTCTTTCTTCCTAAGAAGTTCCTGCATGACGTCAGCCTTATAATAATAAAGAAACAAGTCGGCAAGTAGAGTATGATTCTTTACAAATGGTCTTCGTGTTCTTGAATGTTTTATCAATTAATTTTAAAAGCTGCAATATTTTTTGTCTTGGGTCACACATAAAAGTTGTGATTTTAGATTTATCTGCCTTAAGATATTATTCAGTGCCTATCTTATTTCTTGGGTTGCAATATTTTTCAATTTGAGATATAATACTGTGATTTGAGAATTGTATAAACACATATCAGTGAAACGGCAGGAATTGAGGACAACAAGGACAAGAGCATTGAAATGGCAGAAACTGAATCACTTGGGAATATGGAGAAACCTACAGCTGAAGATATTTTAACAGAGGACAACTCATAAATGACTATTCAACAATTGTACCAAGAATTTTTTGCAGATAGGAAATCTTATGCTCAAAGAACAACTCAGATTGACCGCAATATAAAACAGAGCGAAGCGCGAATTGATAAAAAATGTGTTTGTCTCATAACGGTAGACGCACCGACGGTGTTCAGACGCACTTTAAAATTGAACTGTGTCTCCTTCCTCGGTTGTTGTCAGCTTATTTGGTTCAAAGCAGCACACCATTACAGAAACAATTGGCTGCAAGTGGATCCTATCAAGTTTCTCCCATGCTGACTACAGTGCCTACTAACAGTACCATCCCTGTCCAGTCAATGGCAAATCCTCCTCCCACATTTAATACTTCAATTATGACAACCTCGTCAGTTCCTGGAGTTCTAACAGGCTTGCAACAACAGCAAGCTGACTCCACTGACCGATCCAGGAAAGGGCAAAGGAAACCAAAAGAGTGTGGCAACATCTCTCTGGAGAGAGAATATATCCGATGGCAAGAAAATTCGGGTGCCGAAGCCCACAGCTCTCAAAAATGCAACAATCAATGGAAGAGGATCGATGACTTGGGAGGCGTTCAATTACCAATGTGAACAGACTGCCAGTAAAAGACAATTGGAAAACAGGGAAAAAGTGTCTAGGCTCCTTAATTGCCTGGCCGATGTTGTATTGGAGTACGCTCGCACGGTAAACACAGATGATGATTCCAAGGCCTTAAGAAAAACATTGAAGAAGTGCATCAGCAAGAAAGACGCTCAGACCAGATTGAGCCGAAGCATTCCTCCGAGGATGTAAAGACAATAATCCATCAAGACATTAACGGAGAGGAATCCAGAAACGATCAAGGCGTTAAAATAATTATAAATCTCTGTAGCCAACCCGATGGCGATATGTGGATCAAAAAGTACCAATTATGGCCATCGTCTTCTATATATGCTGATGGCGTAGTATCACCGACCGATAAAGGGAATATGAGCAGTCCTTTGGTAAATTAGGCGCGTAACCTCACTCTATTTGTCACAAAAAAAGCTGATGATATTATTTCAACTAATCAGTGTAACCGTGGATAAGCCGATCAATATAACTATGGACCTTCTGATCAATAAAATCCTGGAAGATCACCAGATCAATGGAATATCACCTGATCAATATACACATGGAAGATCCCCTGATCAATATAATCGCGGTAGATCGCCAGATACAAATACATTCAAGTGTAATGCCTATCGACCAGCGACACCCCTACCAAGACAGAGATCCTATAGTCACGAAGGACAACGATCAGCATCTCCACAGACAAACCCCAGAAATCCCGGCTATTTCAGGCAACGATCATCTTCAATAGAATACAAAAGAAACCAAAGCTCAACCCCAAAAACGGAGTCTTTAAACAGCAACGGGCGGGCCAGTAGGCCAATGATCGACTCCCTTATCTATTGGCCATGAAACATCACCTCATGACAAAACTCTGGAATGACTGTTACCATTACAGCTAGTAAAAGTGCTGACCAGGAGTTCATTTTGGAATCATGCCCGCTGACTAGTTGCGCATTGGTTTTGCACGTAGTTGGTAAATAAAATAGCTGTCTCTTAATCATTTTAAATGATGGCAATTGTCACATCCGCCTGAAGAAAGGTGCACCTATTGGTTACATAGAATAATTTGAAAATATAGTGGGTACAGCAGATGAAAACCCGATAAGTGACGTAAGACGTGGCTTTGAAGAGACATGAGACAAGGTGCCCTCGGCATGTATATGCAGCCATATTTGCAAATCTATGCATTCTAGAAAAAAAACTATTTTATTTATATCTTAAAATTAATTGATAACACATTCAAGAACACGAAGACCATTTTTAAAGAATCATAACTTTAATGTCCGAAATTATAATAGATTGCCATGAGGACAATCTTGATATTTATAACGTTTTTTCTGAGTGGGGCCATAGCTGAAATCAAAGGGTATGCAACCAAGAACTACTGTGTTAAGTTTCATGCTTTCCTCATCAAGTTAGCAATTCTGCTCTTTATCTGCACCAATCAGCCGGACTATATATTACATACAGAATACCGAACTGTCTTCTGCAGAAGAGTGTGTTGATTTTGACGTGTTTGTTTGTTATGTCATTTGTTAATTTTACCCTAGCTACACATCTGCTGATTTAAAAAAGGGACACTACGACAAAACTCTGTGACAACAAGACCATTACGTTGTTGTATACATAAAACAGAAATCTTCTGAAAACATAAATAAATCAAAAGAAGATCTCGTGTATTTCTGTTCACGACTTTTCAAAAATGATAACGAATTCCGCCATATAACATAGGTCAAATAGAATAACTTTGATTGTAGATGTTAAAGAATTGTTAAAACTGTAATCAATTAAAACTGCAACTCATAGGTTTTGTACTATGTGCTCTATTAAAAAAACATATGATTTACAGATACAGAATGAAATTCAATAATAACATGTTGTCCCTGTACCATATCCGTCTATCTGGAAAATGAGTTGCTGTCATATTTTGTATGTCTATTTTTTTCTAAGTCGAGTGGTTGGGGTTTTGTTTCTATTGTATTATCCAACTGTTTTATATAGATATTCCAGTATTGGCATTATCTTCCGTCGTTTAATTTCACATTCAGATATATTGATGATTTCCCTTCCATTAACAATCCAAACTTTTCTTATTAAGTTCCATTAATAAATCCTTCAGAACTAGAAATCAAACAAACAACAGACACGGCTTCCTCCATCTCATTTTTAGATTTATATATTGAATTTGAAAAATGCGGTCATCTCACTTGACTTCCGGAATCTATGACAAAAGAGTAGATTTTTTTTTTCAATCATCAATTTCCCTGCACCTTAGCAGCAACATGAAAACTTCGCCTGCATATGTAATATATATTTCCCGACTTCTTCGCTATTCAATATTTTCCAACTTAGACCTTGTAAAACGTCACCAGTCTGTGAGTTAAAAGTTAATGAGCTAGGGATATGTCAAAGAACGTCTCGTCCTTTTTTATAAAATAAAGTTCATCGGAAGGTAACCAGACCTTGTTTTTAAATATTCCGTCTCATCTTCACAAAATAATACACATTAGTCTTTATTTATAAGTTCCGGGTATTGATGTTGTTATCATCTTAATAACTTGTTATATTATTCTTTTATTTGTCTTTCTGTATATTACATCTACTTTTCAGTCTGTTTTAATTATAAATCCGACGTGGCTCTGTACTTATATATACGTCCCGTTATTGTTTTATTGTGCTATGGTATTTTTTTAAAACGTTGTGTTTTTGTTGTATCGTTTGATTCCTCTTATATTTGAGTGTGAATTCACATTACTATAAGACGTGTCACGGTACTTTTCTATCCTTTATTCATGTATTTAGTTTTGTTGTTATATTTGTTATTCTCATCGGATTTTGTCTAATGCTTAGTTCGTTTCTGTGTGTGCTACATTTTATTGTTGTGTCGTTGTTCTCCTCTTATATTTAATGCATTTCCCTCAGTTTTAGTTTGTAACCCGGATTTGTTTTTGTTCTGTTCATTTACGAGCTAACTTTTGTTGCCTTTATTTATATTCTTGTTTTTCCTTTTTTGTGTGTATGTCTTTTTCAGTTTCAATGTTACATGACGAGGCTCTGTACTTTTCCTTTCAATCATTGTTTAAATGTCCTATGATAAATTATGCTTGTCTTTCAATGTTACTTATGAACTTCGTCTATATGCTTTTTTGTGCTTCTTTGTTACATATTTCTTTATTTTTATAGTGATAAGGATTATAACACAATGTTGACTGCTGTACTTCAATTCTGAAAAATTTACCTGTTTTGTTCAAACATTGCTGTCAATATAATGACGTTTTATGCAACTGTCACACACGTGAGAGGTTCAGATAGATATAAAACCAAGTTAAATTCACAACTTTCTGCATAGGAAAATGCGTGTACCAAGTCAGGATATGACAGTTTTTATCTATTCGTTTGATGTGTTTGAGCTTTCGATTTTGCCATTTGATTAGGGACTCTCTGTTTTAAATTTTCCTCGAAGCTCAGTATATTTGGTGATTTTACTTTTTTCTACGGTAAGCTCCATCTTCCATTACATTCCTCCCTTGCTAAGTATTCTTTAGAAAAGAGTCAGGATTTCTGCTTGGCGTTCTGTGCTCGGTTTTTTTTTGTGATTTTACTATTATAAAGATTGGAATAACTAAAGGCTCTGAGAATCTGAAACGTGTGTCTTACAAACATTTTATAGTTTTTAAGGAAAACGCTAGGAAAATATTTATTGTGACACCCCCCCCCCCAAAAAAAAACCCACACACACACACACTTTGCATTGATAAATACTAATTCGTTTTCATATCTACAGATAGATATAAGTAGTTGTGGTATGAGCGCCTAAAAGACAACTCTCCATCCAAGTCACAATTTATAACAGTATGGTCTTCAACACGGAGCATTGGCTCAGAACGAACAGCAAGCTATAAAGAGTAAAAGAATACTAGTGTAAACCCATTCAAACGGGAAAACCAACGATCTATTCTACACAAAAAAAAACGAGAAATGATAAAACACGTATGAAGCACATCAACGAACGACAACTACTGAACATCAGATTCCTGACTTAGGACAGGTGCAAACAATTGCAGCGAGTTTTAACGTTTTGATAGTACCAAACATTCACCCTTATCAGAAACAATATTGTAACATCACAACATAGAAAGATACACTATAAAATATCAATTGAATACCTCAAAAGAGGAACGAAAGATACCAGAGGGACAGTCAAGCTAATAAATCGAAAATAAACTGACAATGCCTGGCTAAAAATGAAAAGACAAACAGACGAACAATAGAACGCATGATAAGGGATGACTAATTAAAGTAACAGTATTTTACCGCTGTGATATGTTCATCAATTAAAAAAAAAACAATTATAAGCTTGAACAAAAATCCGCCATTTATTCGCAGGTAAATGAAAATAATTTTGTTTTTAGGTATACAGTTCGTTAAAGGAAATATTTATATAAAAAAAGTTTTGATGTTCATAGTACGAAGAAGTGAAAATTTATAGTTATATCAAACACTTATCAAAACTGGTATATAACCAGATATAACCACGAATAAGTAAACATTAAATAACAAAAAGGTATTAAAAATAGTATAAACAGGTCAAATGAACAAGGAAGTACGTTTTGAGAACTCGCAACTTTTGTTGGGATTCGTGTTGCTTATAGTCTTTGGTTGTCTATGTTGTGTCTTGTGAACTATCATTTGTCTCTTTGTCTTTTTATTTTTAACCATGGCATTGTCAGTTTATTTTCAATCTATGAGTTTGACTGTCCCTCTGGTATCTCTCGTTTCTCTTTAAACTTTTTAAATTTGTTTAAAGTTCAAATTTGTATAATCAAATGGACAATGATTAATAAAAGTGGAAATGATATTTTTCTATACATTTATTCTGAAGATAATGTCTTCTTGATTTTGAAAAATAAAACATTATTCAATTGTGTTCTAAAAGCACCAGTGTTCAGGTTATAACTTCACTATTGTAAGACAACTTCCAGTTGATATATTACCTCCAGATCCTGCAATAGCTATAATATCGTTTACTTTTGCTTTGATGAAAGAAGATGTTGATCCTGTGAATTGTCCATTATCATCAGCGGATCCACGGGAATACATTCTTGATATATCACGTCCATTCAATCTAATATAAAATGTGCTTGAAACCTTTGATAGTATATTAACACTGACTAGATAAAATCCTGCCTTTTCAACAATAAAATTTCCGTCGCCATACGGAGGGGATCGAGAAAGACCATATGCTGTTTTTACTGCAGTAAACTTGATTTTGTTTTCAGATGTGTAGTATGCATTACAAGCAGTAAAACCAACTGTAAATAAAAAAAAAACATATTCACCTTATAAAAATACAGCATAATTAGGATGATGGTTTTTTAATTGAAATTATATGACAAGGATTGTAATATGCATTCAAAAATAACTAATAAGCATGACAGAATCACAATATTAGTTTTAAAATCTAGAAAGCATGGTTGTAACCAAAAGAATAACTCCTTTAACAGTTTAAAGAAAGTGACTCTAAACAAAATAATAACATTATATACACAACATTTCTAGTAGTACAAAAGTCGTTTTCGTGATATTAAGCTGCTATTATTGTGCAGATAGAGTAAAGATATATTTAAAACCATATCGAGACAAATAGATTTCCTTACTTTGTTTGCTCTTTCGCCACTCGTATGCAAAGTTTCCATAAAGGTTAAACTGAATAAGAAGGTGTTTTAACAGTATCATTGATGGGATCATATTAATAAATTTACTGTTTACAAACTTTTGAATTTTTGAAATACTAAGGCGTTTCTACCTCATGAATAGATTACCTTAGCTGTATTTTGCAAAGCTTTTCGGAGTTTTAGCCCTCAATGCTCTTTAACTTTGTACTTTATTTGGCCTTTTTTACTGTTTTGGATTCGAGCGTCACTGATGAATTTTTTGTAGACGAAACGCGCATCTGGTGTTAATAGTAAATGTAATCCTAGTATCTATGATGAGTTTACTTATTAAGAGCAAACCGTTTCAATATTCAACTTATTTTGGCCGTTTCGTCCATTTGAAGATATTGTATAACTGTTGGGTTTTTTTGTTCAATAAATGCATATTATGAACTTGAACATCTAAATTTGATGAGAATATCGACACTTCATTGTACTAGACCGACACAAGGAGGCGTAATTGATGTACGTGTTGGTTCACAAGGTAATAATTAACAAGACGAAAAGTCGCTTTACCCAGACACATTATTCTCATTCCGAGCCGACCAGTCCTTACAATTACTAATAAATGCCGCGTGCTTAGCGTTGAAACAACAAATACCATTTGAACGTCTTCATTTTTTACCCTACCGGGTTTCAAATCTACAACCTCTCGCACACGACGAGACCACGCTCTCCCGAGACCAACAAGGGGGTTGATTGTGTAGAATATCATATATATTTTCTATTATTACATTATCAAAAATTTTACCCCTATGTTCAGTCATATTATCCTTCCATGCGATCATGTCATGGTACTGGTTTTCACTTTTAGTTTTTATCATTGCAAATTCTTCTCGAAGGCCTTTCGAAAAGTCTGCGAATTGGGATTTCAAGTCACTTACAAACTCTGAATATTTCTTTTCATAAACAGCTTTTGTAATCTGAAGATCTCTAACATATTCCGAAAACATGGCTAACTTCAAGTTTGCTAGCTGTTGGTCTACATTATCGAATGAACGTTTAACTTCCTTTTTAAAAATATATTCACTGTTGTTCAATTGTAATGAGTAATTTTTAATTTGTATTTGCAATCCATCCTGTTTTTGATCTATACTTGTGATAATGTCATGCAATTGTTCGCTATATATATTCTTTGTCTCATTCAGATTTTGTTCATATTGACTCAACATCGACGTCTTCAACAGGTCTTGCTTTGAATCGACAATGTCTTCGATTTTGTTACTGAATGTATAGTTAATGGTTTCATCGATATATTCCTTCAATTGCTGGTTTATGAATGACACGTCTAAATCAGCAATCAACGGAGCCTTTAAGTTGTTGGACAAAAGCGGCATTCGAACTTCCAAACAGTCTTTCGATGTGCATGGTGGTCTAGCAACTATTATGTGTTGTATGGCAAACAAAATTGACAATATATGGACTAGTATGAAATACATACTGTTTCACTGTATACAACAGGCACATGCGTTATTTGTATTCCAATAGATAAAGATAATTGTGACGAGTCGTTAGACGGTTGAATGTGGAAAAGTTTTGAGATTGTAACTTTTATATGAGTAAAACATTAGTAAAAAAAAACATTCATTATTTAAAGTTTCTGTAATGATGCAACAAATTAAGGGAAACGTATGGCTGTTAAATTGATATCTTTCAATAAAAATATACAAAGATATTCGTCGTGATTAATGAGAGAAAATCTTTGAAAACAAGAATTGGCAAGAATCATTGACTATCGATTCACTTAACTGCAAAACAAGTTAACAGAACAACGTTTTTAATGCGTATTTGTTATAAGTAAAACTAAACTGCTTTCAAACAAAAAACGTGAGGAAGGATAGTTAAATTGTTTCTTTCAAAATGTAAAAAAAATACAATTAATCTAAAGCTCTTTAACTTCAAATTCCAGAATATGTTCCGTTATTCATTTAACACTAATAAATTTGATAACTTATAACGAGTGGCGCATGCAATTTTTCACTATTTAAAAACAGAACTATGGGGGAAGGTAACTAATTGCTGTATTCAACATGTTTAAGGTGCAATACTGACAACTGACGTATTTTATAAATTCACATTCTTTAATTTTTCATTAGAAAAATATATTTAAAAAAAAGCAAGCAATGCTTTTTCAATTGTTTTGTTGTCTTTGAATGCTGAGATTCTATTTGTTTGGCATCTATTAACCATACCCCCTTTTACATAAACTTCAAAAACAAATTCAATATCCTACAAAACCTATCTACTAAAGAGAAAGATGGAGTAAAACTTGTTTTCCCAAAAAACTTTCAACGTATGAAACTTTGAAGTGGTTGATTGATTTATGACTAATATAAACATATTAACTGTCTACTTCACTCATGATGCAAGATTGTCTTGAGTAACATATATTCTATAGTTGTGTGTACTATTTACTGTTAAGTGTTCCTTTTATTTGTCTTAGTATGCTTTTATGTTCCTTTTGACCATATGATGTTTTACATTGACTCTGCATTTAATAGAAAGATCTGGTATGAGTGCCAATGAGATATTACCTGTTTATGCATCCTGCTATCAGGTTTTGCACTTTTGGCGTTTCTGATGCTAATGTGTCCTGAATTGCAATTCAGAAAGTTATTACAATGTTAGTTTCCCTTTTTTTCCCTAGTTTTCATATGTTACTAAATATTTACAAACCGGTAAATTGTATACAATAGTTTACAATTTGTACTAACTAAAGACTCTTTGTTGTTGGTGTTTTTGGAGAATTAATCTGGTTTGTGTTTTAGTGTTTTAGTCAGTTGTGTTGTATGTCGGGGATTTATATTTACAAAGTTGTGGTTGCTGGACCCCAATCTTTGCCACAATTACCTTTAATATAGATATTAGAAGATGTGGTATGAGCGTCAATTAAACAACTCTCCATCCAAGTCATAATTTGTAAAATTACGACATAATAGGTCAAACTGCTGTCTCCAACACGGAGCCTTGGCTCAAACTGAACAGAAAATATGTTTGGAATGCTTATGTATTTTGTCAATATAACAGAATCATTAACATCTGACATGCTGTTTAGTGTGCTTTTAAAAACAACATTCTTTGTAAAATGCCTACTCCAAGACGGGAATATAAATTTAAAGTACTTTTACTTGTGCCGATGGTTGATAATGTTTGCTTTTGTTGATTCAGATAGACCAAGCAAATTGAGATAGAAAAAAAAACAAATACATAACATGTTATTTCTTATCTAAGGTATCACGAAAAGGAATAATACATTCAAGCTTGAATATGTATCAAATCAAAACGAGATAAAATTCCGCGAAATTCGTGAATCATTTTGCCAGTATATTTTAACATGTATGATAAAACAAAGTTACTCATTTAGTTAAAATTTGGATACTATCTTATATAAAGTGATTTTGTAGGTAGTTGTTACCTGAATATAAATTGTAAAGCTTCTGTAGAACATTTTTGGATTTCAGAAAGTCAATATGGTGGCTTACTCATGGTTAAAAACGACATGTTAATTTTCTATTTGAGGGGTAAATAGTTAAAATGAATAAAAACAAATTCAATTGAAAAAAAACAAATGTTTGGGTTAAAATTTATAAGGATGAAACACATTTTTCTAGAGATTATTCATGTTTAAACTGGGTCGCTGGATCACAAACTTTCCACAAAAAGTAATTTTGTTCAGTTTGCAAGTTAATCGCTTATGTTTACACATCAATAAACATCCTTCTAGCGTTATAAATGGTCAATTAATATAAGGACCGGCCCTGTTTGTTCGCGTATTAATTTTGTATGTTTTCATTTACGTGCAGAATTGATAAAACAATATTATATTTTATAGGACATTTGCTGTCATCATTTCACTGGAACCAACGTGTAATTAAGGCAACAGCAGCTACCAAAGTTTAAATATCGTAAAGCAATTAGGTAGAAATTAGAAACGAACATCAAAAGGGTAAATGTCACTAGCTTATTGTGCATCACACACCACTCAATGTCAAAATCGGGAATAGGACATGATCAGTAAAAACAGTACATTGATAAATAATGAGGAAGACGTGATGGGAACTGTAAAAACATCTGATAGTGTTGAAATCAGTGTCGTTCTACGTCATACCTCAGATGGGGCAAATTTCGTTTTATGAAGCACACTCTTGTTAATGATCTTGAAATGGTATCGTTTGAAGACGCACATATAGAATTTATCAAATGAGAAACTTAAACGCAATATACAATGGAGATAATGCTACTGCTAATACATGGGATGGTGGAAATTGGATCATGTTTCTCGTAGATTCTTGTTAAATGTCTTCCTGTGCTTATATTGATCCTTAGTTTGGGATATATGATATATCAATGACATGGCATAACATCACCTGGAAAGTCGAAACAATATTTATTTAATATTCTGAATAAGTTAAATGTACTTATTTTAAGCTGCAATACAACCCTACACAACTTTCTGTTTATAATACAATCATCGGCTACTTATCTAAAGTATAAAATATAACAGCTAACTTTGTCTTGGTTTATTTTTGTAAATTGGTTCATCCGCAGTTAAGTTTTTCAAAGAAATCTTCAATATGTTTCACGTGAAGGGCTTTACGTTTAATTTAATACTAGAACACACCCGCGAAATCGCGGGCATATTCAGCTTGTGAACGGTTGTTAGATTATGTTTGTAAAAGATAATTATGTATCCTGAAGAATTTCAGAACAGCCGGTATCAAAAGCCCTCTCCCTTTTTCCAAAGTTCGATATTTGTTTCCTTTCTGTTAAGGGCATACGATACAGTAGAGATCCCTCGTTGATTTTTTCTTAAAATTTTGATAGAAGGTCAATTTCAATGTGTACTTTTCAAAAATGCAAAGAAAACAGTACCTTCATGACTTACTTTTTGAGATAATTTGGTTCGAAATTTGCATGTTTGGAAGAAAATCCCTGAAATTTCATAAATTATGACTTTTAAAGAAAGTAACAATACTTTTGAATGAAAAGTCATAACTTAGCCGGGTTTTTTGTAAAATATTCCCTTGATCCATGGCATCAACATGCTGAAACAAGTTTAAGGTCAAATCAAATCATCATGTTCCGGATTTAGATTGCTATATCCGAAATAAAGAAATTGAACATATTTTTGCGTCTTTTCGGCAGTGCAGAAAAAAATTTGATCGTTGATTTTTTCCTGAAATTTTGGCGGAGTGTTCTTGAAATAGTACTTGATTGATTGCAAAAGAAAAAAATTGGGGTCCATGTGCTTATTTTTTCAATAAAAGCCATAAACCTTAATTTTTTACGACGTCTTTCAGTATGGCGCTCAATTACGTTAAATTTAGTTTTAATCGCAACAACGTCGTGTAAGCATTCCCGCCGTACACGAGTTTGCAGGTGTTTTTCAAAGCGTTGATACTTATCATAAAAATTTATAAGATGGTAAATCATAAAATGAAGAAAAAAACATTTGTGCTAAACATTTACGAAACGAAATTTGGACAGGAACCTTTTCATAAAAAAAAAGACTATAAAAAAGAATTCTAGCAGATGTACGGCAAAAAAGAGAATCTGATTGAAATAAAGGTGCATCTCCGTCCGAGATTAGTTCTAAATTGCTTCATGAACTGTAAGAGGATAGACAACTTTATTGACATCACAAAATGTGAACCAACTATAAATTAAGTGAGGCGATACCTTAAATTGACAACAGTATAACCTTCAACAATGACAAAACCGATACCGTATCGTCAACTTTAGGTCTCGACGTACTTTGATTTTTATTTTATTTTTACATTCAAAAGATAATCATCTTTCAAATTTAAATTATAAGCAGTACTTCTTGTTTTATAATAAGAGCTGTTTTGTGCAATTTAACTCATGCCATAATTGCCTCAATCGACCGAAAATGAAGTTGTAATATAATATTTCATAGGAAGTGCAGCAGCCGGTATAAGAGAATAATATTGAAAGATGTCTTTATCAATAGATAAGTTACATAACCTTTTTTTTACGGCGTATACGTATGAATATTGGCGTACTTGTTTGTCTAGAAGTAGAGCTATATTGAAAACAATTTGTTCGTCTGTCTGATCGTCTAATTATACGACGAGTTTTAACGTGTGTACACTTTCTGATCTGTCTGTCTGCAATTAGTGTAAATTTGCCGATACTTCAATTTTTATCTCTCAATACATTGAAGTATAATAGGGACGTGCTTATACATGCAAATAAGAAGACGTGGTATTATTACAAATGAGGCAAATCTCAATCAGAGACCAAATTGCTTAACAACTATAGGACATCGGACGGCCTTCAACAATGAGTAAAACCCATACCGCATAGTAAGCTATAAAAGGCCCCTATACATGACAAATGCAAATCAACTCAAACGGGAAACTTACGGCCTGATTTAAGTACAAAACAATGAACAAAATACAAATATGATGACCAATACCAAAAGACACCATTTAATTACAAACCCTTTTAACAGCATGTGAACGTGCGTTTTCTTGTTTTGGTCTATTACATCCAGTTTCATATACAAAAATAATACATCCAATTAAACAAACTAACGTGTGACAATTCTGCATCTATTGGTAATATTTTGCTTAAATTCAAACCAAAAACGGCACCAATATTTTTTTTTTGAAATCTTTTTAACGGACTTTTATTGACAGTTTTTCTACATACACATACAATATAATATGTTTTTAAAATATCAATTAAAATCGGCAATTTTTTTTATGTACCAATTTCAAGTCCAGAGCAGGATGAGACAATCTCTTTTTTATTATTTTATTTACGAATAGGGATGTTATACGACCTTGTCCACCAATGAGGGTCTCACACATGCAGTCGGTTTTGTTATTTCATTGATAGTCTGTTAAATTTGGCCTTACAATGTACAATGACAATGTTCCGTAAAACTTGGAGGCTGCCAAATTCTAAACAAGAAAAGAAAAAAAGACACAAACTTAACTATTTTGATTCTGATATTTTTCAGTTCAAGATAGAATTATTTACTTCGAATTCATTATCAATAAATGAAAATAACTGTTCTCGTCATGAAAAATATTGCACAGCTGTACAACACTCCGTAGTAATGACTTTTGTGTATGGATTTCAACACCAGAACCGATTCGGCCACCCTATAACAATAGATTTTGTTAAATTTTTACTCATTAATCACGGGTTCATACGTTTTCTCATTTCTATAAGTTTCATTAAAATGACATTTGGATGTCATAAATGTGTAATTAAATATTTGCCGCTGGACGTTAAGTAGCTACCAATACTCATAATTAGCTATTGCAGGTCGTTATGTTCCGAATTGTGTTATTGGGCCGTGCAGTTTTGGCAGTTATTCAGTGCCAGACTAAAAAGCTCCACAATTCTTCTTCCGTCTTTCCATGTCAGTACTCTCTTCCGTGTCTAACACCATTTCATCAATTTCGTCATGCAAAATTGTATTTGATTTATTTTTGTACATCTCAAGTATTTCCTTTAATCTAACTGCTCTTCGGTGGGTTTCTTGTTTTTTTAGAAACGGCATGGCCACTATTTTAGCAGGTACTTTTTTGAAATTCGCGCAACCGAAATTAATGACGTCAGAGAATATTCCGCGAAATATGACTTATTCTAAAGCGACGTCGCGAAATGTTAACGTTCTTATTAGAAACATCGCGAAATTACAACATTCTGGTTACCAACGTCGCGAAAACAACACGGACAGTTTTGAAAACGTTATTATCTGCCCCTGCTACTGTATCGTATTCCCTTAAATTCAACTATTTTCGTGTTTCTGGCCTCAGACCACAATTATTTTTCTCCTTTGCTACAATGCATCTTTTGGTAAAAGTCAAATCAAATTAAAAATTTGCACCGCTTCAAACATGAAATAAATGTAACTACTTATATATAGACCATTATTAGTCTAATAAAATATGCTTCTAGGACAATCAGTTCTATCAGTGCTTTTTCTTTTGAGAGCCATATTAACATGCCAATGGTAGGATACGAATCTTGTATAAATGACTAAGGCCGACTAAAACTAATTTATGGGATATTCGGAGGGGTCCTGATCCCGAAATCCGGGTCTTAAAAACATGAAATCCCGATATGCAGAATTAAAAGAAATTCATATCCCGAAATACCGAAATCGAAAAATATATTCCCGGATCCCGTAATGATCAATCCACAGATCCCGAGCTTAAAAACAACCGAAAAAGGTCTTGCCTCCCTCTAGTCTCTATCCTACTTTCATTTTCGCCAAATCACTACTTTCACTTTCAACAATAAAATTTAATGCTCATTTATGTGCATTATGTTTTCTAGTCTGTACATCCGTGCGTTCGTTCGTTCGTTCGTGACGTCCGTCCGTCCGTCTGACCCGCTTCATGTTTAAGTTTTTGGTCGAGGTAGTTTTTGATGAAGTTGAAGTCCAATCAAATCGAAACTTAGTAAATATCGTGCCGAGGTGGCATCATTGTACTATGGACACATTCTTGTTTCCACATGTTTTACTTATTTTAATATATATGCAACTGGTATGACCCCTTAAATAGTAAACATTTCAGAAAAAAAGTAGACAGAATACAGAGAGGATCTATATATTAAAGTAGCATAATCGTAGTTTACATGTAGATAAAACGCGTAAAATAATTGTTCTCTCTAAGGAGGTATAATAGTTGTGGTTCTTGCAATCTAAACACCATGATATAGAGAACGCTCTGATTAGCTTATTTATTTTTCGATTTTTGTTATCTATCATACGATTGGTTGTTTTAAACCGGAGGAAGTCTTATCTATGACTAAAAGTCAGTCTGATGACAGAATCAATATCCGGACTCCTTTTTTTGTCGTTTTTTTCCAAAAAATAACTCAATCTGAATAATCATAAGAATGGATGACAAATGCGACTTTGCATGTTACCTATAGAACACAGAGGCATGGTGATTAATAAATCGTGGAAGGAAGAGAAGCGACACACAAAATGAGGTCTTCTCGTTTAATAGTATAGATTTATTTGACAATATGTATAAAAACAATTTGTTTTCTTTGTTTCACGAATTTTTTTTATCAATTTATCGTTTACAATAACACCCATATTAGCAGTCATATTTAAGCATAATTCTGAAAAAAATCTTATATAAGCAAATATACCAATTTAGTTATTTGGAACCCCTGACTTTTTTCTTCTAAGAATAAACTTCTTAGAAACTAAATAAACCGGTTCTAGCAAAAAATGTTTTCAAATCAGACACACGAAATGCATAGATAATAACTAAACTTCAAAATGATTAATGTGTGAAGGGAAATATACGTCTACGAGAATTCTACTTAAAGATATAAATAGATAGTTCTCTATATTGATAAAGATAGTTTTCATTAGCAAACAGGTGTCCGTACAATATGTCAAGCTCTTAAATTCAAGGTGACAAATGTAAGCCGTTTCTGCAAAAGAAAAACAAGTCACCATCTGCATTGATCAATTATGAGACGCAACAGCTTGTTATACGTATTTCTATTTTAGTCCATCTGAATAGTACTAAGCCTTTTTAATTGATTTGTATGGTCCGGTCGTATGTTGTACTGTTACACCACTTTCCCAGGGGGTTGGGTGGTGCTATAATGTTCAACTCAAAAACATTCTGTATGTGTTTGTTCCTAGTCTACAGCCTGTTGTCCGTTGTTGCTATGCTACATATTGTTTTTATTTTTAACCTGAGTTAGACTATTAGATTTCCCGTTTCAATTGTTTCACATTTGTCATTTATTTTGGGGATTATAAATATTTTTTTAGCAGACTATGCGGTATGGGCTTTGCTCATTGTTAAAGGCCTTACGCTTACGCTACGTATTTCTGTGTCATTTGGTCTCTTGTTGAAGACGATTACAGTAGCAATCATATCACATCTTCTTTTGTATACATACAGATTTAACAGTAGGAGTTATCTTCAAACCGAACACTGCCACCCTTAAATAGTTTGCCATCGTCTTATTTACTATGTTTTGACTACAGTAAGACGCAAACGTAGTAGGATGGATTTTGGTGAGAGGTTTGACATCGTGGATGCTACACCACCACACAGCTCGACTTTGAACTTAACATCCGAAACGGCTTTACAAGCTGACATACTACTCCAGAGGCCAAAAACACCGTTGCAGCAACAACATACATTCGGGTGAAAAATGAAAGCTTAAAGACAAGAATAACCAACCCTGCAACAATAGACACGACAGTTTGCAATATTGAACGGATAACCGGATTCTAAACCCATAGATCGTCAACATAGTGAAAGTCCACATTCTGCAATTAACACCAATGCAAATTATGAAAATTATGATTTTTTTAAAGAAATGGCATATATTTACTATTAACAATTTAACTTACTTAGGTTAGCCACATGAAAATTTGGCGAGGTTAAACCATTTTTGCTGCAATGTCAATCCTGTACCTTATTTTTCTTTTATCTCAACCAGTATGTTAACGTACATAAATAAATTTACTATAAAAATCCACTAACATCCACATGATAAACTCTAACATATTTAAAAGATAACACAAACTAAATAGCAAACTAAACCGTTAGGCATGCCGTACGCATTTGCTAAACACATTTTAATATATCAATACTTTTAGAATCACAAAAGTAAATTTGAATCATTGAAATATAACAACATGCTTAGCTAAGAAACTTGTGGTTAATTTTATTTAATAAGATACACATTCATTATCATATTGTATGGCTGTTGTTTCAAGTAAGATATTATTATATATTATTATTAAAGTGCATAAGTTTATAGTACACATTTGAAAAAGAAAAGAAGGAAAAGTTGGTTCGCAATTTTGAACTCCTTTTATATTTATCTTTTAAAGATTGTGCTGAATTTTTATAAATCAAATTAATGTCAAACGATATCCATAAATTATGTGAGTGATTTAAAGCTTAACTATCGTAATGCAACTTGAAGAATCTAAATGATCGCCTTCAATAGTAATCACATCATTTACAGATAACACTATAAACGCTGACAAAGGTGCTGAATAATATGGAGTTGTATTTGAGTCAGCAACGTGAGACCAAGCCCTCGCTATAGCGTTTTTATTTTTTTTAATGTAAAACCCATTCTGGCTTCTTGAAAGGATATTTGATAACACTAGATAAAATCCTGCTTTCGGAGCAATAAATATTCCATCACGATACGAAGAAGCCATAGAAATACCATGAGATGATGTCACCGTTCTAAACTTGATTCGATTTCCCGATACAATAGATCCATCACATGCTGTAAATCCAACTTAAAACAGAAAAAATAAGCATCATTAGTTATGCAGTTACTGCAACATACAAATTCAGTTATAAAAGTAAACATCTTATGCTATAATGTGTAAGGTAATTTGACAAATTCATAACTAAATAAATCGGACCAATCAAAACACCTGAAATTGTAATAAGGATAAACAATGATAAATGTTCAATCTTGTTTAGAAAATTATGATTTTGACTCACTTTGGCCGAATTTTAATAGTTTTAGTTTCAAACGACATTGATTACAAGTATTTAACACCATGCTTTTTATGGTGTGAATTTTATCTATAGGTTACAGTTAATTTGTAAAATCAGGGATTTTAATCTCTGAAAGTTTGTTTTAGAATCACAAACAGTTCTAATACGTTCAGGTATTTCACATCCAATTTTTTATGGAAATATTCTTTATAAAGCACAAAGGTGTCAGTATTCACCTCAGAAACTTACAAAACCTTTGAATAGACTTATTAAGAAGGGATATAATTACGATACTGTTGTCCAGTCATTAAAGATTGCATATTTTGGCGTTAATATTGAGTCACTGATAAGGTCTTTGCATCGGAACTAAACACATTTATTCTAAAAACAGTTGTTGGCATGACACGGGTTATGTTCTTCTCATATATGTTATGATGGTATGATACTAAACCCCTAACGGGAAGGATTGTGCCTGTTCATATGACGAAATCATAATATTTCAGTCAGTTTAATTGAAGTCTGGAGCTGGCATGTCAGTTAACTGCTAGTAGTCTGTTATTATTTATGTATTATTGTCATTTTGTTTATTTTTTTTGGTTACATCTTCTGACATCAGACTCGGACTTCTCTTGAACTGAATTTTAATGTGCGTATTGTTATGAGTTTACTTTTCTACATTGGTTAGAGGTATAGGGGGAGGGTTGAGATCTCACAAACATGTTTAACCCCGCCGCATTTTTGCGCCTGTCCCAAGTCAGGAGCCTCTGGCCTTTGCTAGTCTTGTATTATTTTAATTTTAGTTTCTTGTGTACAATTTGGAAATTAGTATGGCGTTCATTATCACTGGATTAGTATATATTTGTTTAGGGGCCAGCTGAAGGACGCTGCCGGGTACGGGAATTTCTCGCTACATTGAAGACCTGTTGTTGACCCTCTGCTGTTGTTTTTTATTTGGTCGGGTTGTTGTCTCTTTGACACATTCCCCATTTCCATTTTCAATTTTATTAGTGATAATATCATATGTCTTATGTATGTCAAAAAAACACTTGAGCGTTAACGTGGTAGGAATTGCAGCACTTGCATGTAAATAAATAAGGTAATTTCGTACACATTTGTCATCTGTAATGCGACCTTAAATGCATATGCAATATAAAGTGACATGGTCAATCACAAGAATAAAAAGGGTGACACAAAGGGATAATAGTTATCAAAGGTACCAGGATTATAATTTAGTACGCCAGACGTGCGTTTCGTCTACATAAGACTCATCAGTGACGCTCATATCAAAATATTTAAACAGCCAAACTAGTACAAAGTTGAAGAGCATTGAGGATCCAAAATTCCAAAAAGTTGAGCCAAATACTACTAAGGTAATCTATGCTATCATGTCCTTGCATCTATATTGTTATTTTAATTACAAAAGTTATGCCTAGTTTTACTTTAAGTTTTTAACTGTATCCATAACGTCATATATGACGCAACTGTGTCATGTGTTGTTCAAAACGTTACCGTTTGGTCAATGCTTTAACCCAAAAGTGTACACACATGAGTTCCTAACTGGGAGAATTGACATGTTTAGATTGGTTTAGTCATAATAGTTTATCATCATAAGTATTTTGAGTCGAGGACTCCTATAGTTTCTGTCAGCGTTTGACGTGATGCTTTTTTCCTGCTTAAAATGTTTACTCCCGGTAAATTGTAATAAATATCAGAGCAAGATCAAGTTCTTCAGTGTTTGATATGTTTACATTTGCCCTACAGCAAGTATACTGCGGGTTCCTAGAGGTAAGAAGCAGCGCATTTAGCTGTATGCCTCGCCGTATATTAATAAGTAAGCGTCGTAAGTTAAGAGGTAAGAAACAACGCAGATAGCTGTAAGCCTCGCATCGCTGGGATGTCTTTGTATTGTCGAATTTCAGATATTCCCGTTTGGTCAAAAAAAAATACAAGAATGTTGTTTCAGTAGCTCCGCCCCTTATGTAATTTATATAGTTGTCAGAACATTGTACATGTATGTAAATTTATCGGCTGTTCCAGAAGTTTAAATGTATCATTTTCTCCTATGGATTATATATTCAAACGTCCATTGCTGAGAAAGAGCAGACATCAAAATTGACAAGTGAACGATATTTATCTCTCCCACGTATAGTTAAAAGTTTTATGAGTTTATTCGTATTAATTTGTTTTAAAGCTAGACAGACCTAGCCAGTTAAGGATTTGTCGTCTTTTTTGCCCTTGGGGCCTATAATTTGCTGAATAATTCTGTTGTTTCTGTGAATATGGAATATTTTATGATAGGACATACCATAGCTTGTTTTATAGATGTATTATTGTATCTCTAGCTTTTATATTTAATGCCGCGGTGAGAAAAGAGGACAGTCAGGTGTTACGGATGACTTATGGGTTTTCGACAGGATAAAAACACCCTAACGACAATGTTCGTCAAGGTTCTATGAGTTTCAATGACTGTGTAGAGTAAATATCAGCACGTCTTAACAATTCAAATTATTATACAGGACTTAAGGTAATATATGCATACTGTAAACTGTGATTTTATGCTGTTCATCATATCTAAGGCCAAGAATTTTCTCAAACTTCATCAAATATTTTTAAAACTTTATTTTTGAGTTAAATTCATTTGAATCTCGGGAAAAAACCCAGGTATGTTGAACTTCTATATTCTTTTTGCAGCCAATATAGGTTGCATTATTGTAAATATAGACAATTCAATTTACCATATGAGCTCCGTTTACGGCTTAAACTGTGCGACATTGACTAGGAAGTTTCGTAATATGATATATCCTAGAATAGAAATTTTATATGTACTACTAATGTTTTCAAAAGTTAAAACATATGGCTGAGCGGCATATTTTCAACATGTATATGCCTTGAATTTCTAAGAGTTGAACCTTATACTACAATTATGTACTACCTCTCCCTACACTCTTGGTCTTCATCAGAATTCAATTTCCCCGCTATCCATGTGTATTTATACTGAAAAAATTCTCAAGTTGTGTCTCTACGAGATAAAGCATAAAGATCATATCTGAGAACCAGTAGGTAAACAAAACAAAATATCTATGAATATTAGATTTCTCCCTAAAAGAGGAGTGGTTTGTGAAACAGCTATATTTACATAGTACACATTGTAACATCTACCGAAACATTGAAATATTAGTAAGAAATGAAGTGTATTTGAAGATATCATGACCTAGAAAATAGGTAGATCTCATTATAATGTATCGCCTGATGAGGCTGCGAAGGATTTCATCATCTTTTTTTTTTAGAGTTATTCCCCCTTGAAGCAATTTCTTCTATTTGCTTTTTTCTTAAAAGATATTAGAGATAGAATTGATTTGAAAACGACGACATTTACAACAAACCGATGACAATGTTAATACACATACATATAACTATTTTGTTATTAACCGTTATAAGGAGTAATTTCCCATGAAAAACTGTTCATCATTTTTTTTAAATTGTTTTCGAGAACCGAAAGTCGTAGAAACTTGGGACCTACACCAATAATCTTAAGTTCATGTGACCTTCAATTTGCACCCAAGGTCAAAGGTCACCGATTGCCCAAAAAAATACGCTGCAATTTCAATCTTGCATATTTAGAAAATGATGAGAAATGGCTGCATACATACTTTGAATAACATTTTTCTCTGGACGAGCTCTAAATTTTACAAATTAAGCCTACAACTGTTCAACCATCCGTTCAAAAGTTACGACGAGATTATTCTTAAAAGTAAAGTGTTTTGTGTATTTCTTTGAAAGATAACATATATCAACCCACAATAAATTGAAAAATTAATCAGTATTACAGTATATTCAATTTGAGGTCAAATTCAAGGTCATGATGACATTTACCTTGACTTTCAAAGTGTACTATGATCTTGATTTTGTGACATATGAAAGGTCAAGTGGTCTTGAGTTGAATGTCGGTATTCCCATTGTGTCCTTGATGAACCTTGGAAGTGTCCCATTTTTTTCTTCAATGTTGTCCCTTCACTGCAGATCAATTATCGATTAACAGATTTGAGATATCTGTTGTCGTTTTAAAGATAATGCAGTTTAACATTTTGCGAGCGGAGGCAAGAATATCTATACCAGCAACAGTTTACCACTTTGATTTTTCAGAAATTGTGGAGTTTAAGATGGTTGTATGTTTGACCAAATACCAAACCCCTTCAATGAAAAAACCTTAAAAATATCAATTTGAAATTTTCATGTTTTGCATTGACTTTGCATTGAAGTTTCATAAGTTCTATTTATGTAATTGATATTGCATCCTTTTTGGCAGTTTGCCAATTGGGGTCATTTGATATATCAAATTGAATTATAATTAACCCTCCTCAAAAATGAAAATTATAAACCCCTTTTAATCTAAGTTGGAAGGATGGGGTCATTTGGTGCAAAAAAATCAAACTTCTCAGATGGTTAGGTTGTTGCATATAAAATGAAAGTCAATAAAGCATACATTTCAAATACCAAATTAACGTCCTCAAAAAATTGGTTGGATAGGGTCATTGAGAACAAAAAAATAAAATTGTGTTCTAAAGTAAGGAAGTTGTATATCAAATGAAGGGTAATAATGTGTACATTCAAATATCAAATGTATGTCCTCACAAAATGAGGTGGATGGGGTTATTAAGCGCAAAAAATCAAACTGTCTAGACTATGGTGTTGTCGCTAATCAAATGAAAGGTATTCAAGTCTACATTACAAATATCATACTTCGGATCTCAAAATTTAGGTGGACGGGATCATTTAGTGTAAAAAGAGAACATTTTCAGAAGGTATGCTTTTCCTATATGAAATGAAAAGTCATAAAGAGTACATTACAAAAACATCACTTTAACAGGAAAGATCTTTCAATTGTTTACAAAAAAATGAGATACTAGTTATTTGAGCAATTACATTGCATTTTCTCTCAAGCCTTCATCATTTTTCTAAGATATCACTACAAACTAGTAAAAGTCTGAAATGGCATATATCTGTACTCGACAATATTGATTTTTACTCAACCAGTCTGAATTGGTCTGAAATTTACTTGATGTTAGACTGTATTCTGATCTATACTTAACAATCTGAACTTGTACTCAACCTTTACTCGAACAGTACTTAACCATTTTATACGAGTCTGAACGAGACTTGACATAGTCTCAACCATTCTCCACCCGGTCTGAACCATACTCGACCTAGTCTTAACCGTACTTGTCTAAGTCCTAACCAACCTAAACCTTTTTTTTTTGTATCTATATATTGTCTTTCATAAATAAAGGAACTGTTATACATGTATATATATATATATATATATATACAACTCGTCTAAACATCAACCCAACAATGTTAGATCTGTAAATTTGCTTTCGCAAATTTTTGGTTCTTCCCTCGCCGGGATTCGATATTCATTAAATAAAATAATAAAATAAGTAAAAAGTCAACAGTTCCATTCTATCGATTTCATCCTTCCATTGGGACTCTTCAGGATAACATCTGCACATGTGAAAATTATTTTTTACGCATATATATATAACTCGTCTAAACATCAACCCAACAATGTTAGATCTGTAAATTTGCTTTCGCGAATTTGTGGTTCTTCCCTCGCCGGGATTCGAACCCATGCTACTGTGATATCGTGACACCAAATCGCGCCGTCTCGCTAAACCACACGACCACCTGGGCTCTCAAATAAAAGAGCTTTCGCTGGCCGTGTGTTACCTTTCCTCGTCAGTTTTAATCTAGCGGCGTACTACAGTACATGATATATAAGGCATGAAGATGTTATTGTTACAGATCAGCTAAATTATCTATAGTAAAGGATCCTACAAATAAATGTAATATACAGTCACAGAAAATAATTATATTTATAAGTAGGTCTGAGTCAGTGACAACTCTACAACAGATGTATCCATCGGATCGCCATCAATGATGGTGATACATGGCTGTGTACATAATGTATATACAACTCGTCTAAACATCAACCCAACAATGTTAGATCAGTAAATTTGCTTTCGCAAATTTGTGGTTCTTCCCTCGCCGGGATTCAAACCCATGCTACTGTGATATCGTGACACCAAATTGCCTGCACTGCAGCCGTCCCGCTAGACCACACGACCACCTGGGCTCTCAAATAAAAGAGCTTTCGCTGGCCGTGTGTTACCTTTCCTCGTCAGTTTTAATCTAGCGGCGTACTACAGTACATGATATATAAGGCATGAAGATGTTATTGTTACAGATCAGCTAAATTATCTATTGTAAAGGATCCTACAAATTAATGTAATATACAGTCACAGAAAATAATTATATATACATGAGTCTAAATTGAAAACTACGTTCAAACCTATGATTACGTTGGATAAAAACCGCAATTTTTATACGTGTGCATGTAAAACAAACTTCGTTGTAGAAGGGTCTAAAAACAGCACAAACAACATTTTCCAAAAGACCAAAAAAGTGAAAAAGTATATTTAAACAAAACGCATTTGACTAACAGATCTAACAACTGATGTTCTTTAACCCTGTTGACTTCCATTGGCGATTGTCAAATAAAATTGATCACAAGATGTAACAAAACGGATCTTAATATAAATTTAATACAAAACAGAAAACAATTAACTATATATACATGTATAAACAATTCTAAATTGAAAACTACGTTCAAATCGATGATTGCGTTGGATAAAAACCGCAATATTTATACGTGTGCATGTAAAACAAATTTCGTTGTAGGAGGGTCTAAATACAGCACAAAAAAACATTTTCAAAAAGAACAAAAAGTGAAAAAGTATATTTTAACAAAACGCTTTTGACTAACAGGTTGAACAACTGATGTTCTTAAACCCTGCTGACTACCATTGGCGATTGCCAAATAAATTGATCACAAGATGTAACAAAATGGATCTTAATATTAATTTAATACTAAACAGAAAACTATAAACATGCGGCAAAGATGTTATATCACAAATATATATATCACTGAAGAGACATGTATTGTCGAAATCAAGATCTGGTGTACAAAAAAAATATTGACACCTTGTGTTTGTGGCATAACATCTTGACCACAAGTTTATCGTTTTCTGTTTGGTTCATACTGGTCCAGTATTGTTCAGACATTTGGTCGAGTATGGTTCAGACTGAAAAAATAGGTTAAGAGCTGGTCAAGTATTGGTCGAGTACAGGTCGAGAACGGGTTAAGACTGTTTCAGACTGGTCGAGTAATAGTTCAGCCTATTATCAACAGCAAAGATAAGGAACCAGTACAAATCAGTACAGTCGAGTATGGTTAATAGTGGGTCGAGTAAAATTTAGTAAAATTCAAACCAATTCAGATTGGTCTAGTAACATTCAGAACAGTTGAGTACAGATATAGGTCATTTCAGACTTTTACTGGTTTGTAGTGTACAAAATGTATTTATATATAAATATTTTAAGAACAACAAAATATGTTTTTTATTTAATGTTTGCCCTTGAACAGGTTAAATTTGTGCAACTCGGGGAACATTTGAACTCTGTTCATTTATAATAATTTGTTCTTTTGATGTGTTGTTAAATCGCCTTCCTAAATTAGGAGAGTATGGGGCACCTGCAAACAGGTATTAACCCGCCACATTCTGTATGTGCCTGTCCTCAGGAAAGGGCTGTTATTCAGGGCTGTCCTTTGTCATGTTTGCTGTTGTACATGTTGTGTATAATATTTTTTTAATATTTTTTTTATTGTTTTGTACATAAATTAGGTTGTCACTTCTCGTTTAAATAATTGTCTACACTTTTCTTTTCTTGGCCATTTATACCGGGATATGCGAAATGGGTTTATTTAAGATCGAACCGGTGACCTATAGTTTCTAATTTCTATGTCATTTAGTATTTGGTGGATTTGTTCCATTAGCAATCAAGGCACATCTTCTTATTTCTAAAGAAAAGTAGAAATGAATTTGATTTAAGGGAATACGATACAGTAGCAGGGGCAGATAATAACGTTTTCAAAACTTTTCGTGTTGTTTTCGCAACATTGGTAACCAGAACGTTGTAATTTCGCGATGTTTCTAATAAGAACGTTAACATTTCGCGACGTCGCTTTTTAGAAGTCATATTTCGCGGAATATTCACTGACGTCATAAATTTCGGATGCGCGAATTTCAAAAAAGTACCTGCTAAAAAAAGTGGCCATGACGGAGAAATCCGCCGACGAGCAGTGAGATCAAAGGAAATACTTGAGATGAAAAAAAATTAATCAAATACAACTTTGCATGACGAAATTGAAGAAAATGTGATACATATGTAGACACAGAAGAGAGTACTAAAAGTATAACATGGAAAGACGGAAGAAGAATTGTGGAGCTTTTTAGTCTGGTACTGGATAAGTGACAAAACTACACGGCCCAGCGGAATCTGCCCAACGTAGAGAATGAAAAATTGCAAGGAAGTGGGGTCTATCTTACTATTTGTTGCTTAAACTGTAACATGCTGAATAACATTTTAACAAATAAGACACACTTAGGAACGAAACGACCTGCAATAGCTAATTATGAGTATTGGTATCTACTTAACGTCCAGCGGAAAATATTTAATTGCACATTTATGACATCCAAATGTTATTTTAATGAAACTTAAAGAAATGAGAAAACGTATGAACCCGTGATTAATGAGAAAAATTCAACAAAATCTATGCCGCGTAGGGTGGCCGAATCGGGTATGGTGTTGGAAGATTTGAAATCCATACACAAAAGTCATTACTACGGCGTGTTGTACAGCTGTGCAATATTTTTCATGACGAGAACAGTTATTTTCATTTATTGATAATGAATTCGAAGTCAATAATACTATCTTGAATTGAAAAACATCAGAATCAAAATAGTTAAGTTTGTGTCTTTTTTTTTCTTTTCTTGTAAAGCATTTGGCAGACTCCAAATGTTTCGGAGAATTGTCATTGTAAGGCCAAATTTAACAGACTATCAATTAAATAACAAAACCGACTGCATGTGCGAGACCCTCATGGGTGGACAAGGTCGTATATTTTCCTCCTCGTCCTTTTCTGGACTTGAAATTGGTACATAAAATAAAACTGCCGATTTTATTTGATATTTTAAAAACATACAATATGGTGTGTGTATGTAGAAAAAGTGTCAATAAAAGTCCGTTAAAAAGATTTTTAAAAAAATATATTGGTGTGGTTTTTGGTTTGAATTTAAGCAAAATATTACCAATAGATACAGAATTGTCACACGTTAGTTTGTTTAATTGGTTGTATTTTTTTTGTATATGAAATTCGATGTAATAGACCAAAACAAAAAAACGCCCGTTCACATGCTGTTTAAAGGGCTTGTAATTAAATGGTGTCTTTTGGTATTGTACACCATATTTGTAGTTTGTAGTTCATTGTTTTGTACTTAAATCAGGCCGTAAGTTTCCCGTTTGAGTTGTTTTACATTTGTCATGTAGGGGCCTTTCATAACTGACTATGCGGTATGGGTTTTACTCATTGTTGAAGGCCGTCTGATGTCCTATAGTCGTTTACTTCTATGCCATTTTGTCTCTGGTTAAGATTTGCCTCATGTGAAATCATACCACGTCTTCTTATTTGTATAAGGATATCCCTATTGTACTTCAATGTATTGAGAGATAAAAATTGAAGTATCGGCAAATGTACACTAATTGCAGACAGACAGATCAGAAAGTGTACACAGGTTAAAACTCGTCGCTGTCAAGCTGATGAGCAATATGAAGTCATGCAGTAGGGTTGTTTCTGAGAAAAGTAACAAACGTATAGTTAGACAATCGGACACAAGAACAACGTGTTTTCAATATAGCTCTACTTCTAGACAAACAGTACGCCAATATTCATACATTTACGCCGTGTAAAAGGCTATGTAACTTATCTATTGATAAAGACATCGTTCAATATTATTCTCTAATACCGGCTGCTGTACTTCCTATGAAATGTTATATTACAACTTCATTTTTGGTCGATTGAGGCAATAATGACACGAGTTAAATTGCACGAAACAGCTCTTATTATAAAACAAGAAATACTCCTTATAATTTAAATTTGAAAGATGATTATCTTTTGAATGTAAAAAGAAAAAAAATCAAAGTACGCCGGGGCCTTTTAAAGTTTACGATACGGTATCGGTTTTGTCATTGTTGAAGGTTATACTGGTATCATCTCACTTAATTTATAGTTGGTTCACATTTTGTCATGTCAGGGCCTTTGAAATAATGTTGTATATCCTCTTACAGCACATGAAGCAATTTAGAACTGATGTCGGAAGGAGATGCAACTTTATACTTCTATCAGATTTTTCTTTTTTGCCGTACATCTGACAAAGTAATCTGCTAGAATGCTTTTTTATATCCTTTTTTTTTATTATGAAAAGGTTCCTGTTCAAATTTCGTTTCGTAAATGTTTAGCACAAATGTTTTGCTAATTTATGAGTAACCATCTTATAAATTTTTATGATCAGTATCAACGCTTAAAAAAACACCTGCATATACTTGACAGCGTACTCGTGTACGGCGGGAATGATTGCGCGACGTTGTTGCGATTAAAACTTAATTTAACGTAATTTAGCGCCATACTGATAGACGTCGTAAAAAATTAAGGTATATTGCTTTTATTGAAAAAACAAGCACATGGACCCCATTTTTTTTCTTTTGCAATCAATCAAGTACTGTTTCAAGAACACTCCGCCAAAATTTCAGAAAAAAATCAACGATCAATTTTTTTCCGCACTTCCGAAAAGACGCAAAAATATGGTCGATTTCTTTATTTCGGATATAGTAATCTAAATCCGAAAACTGATGATTTGATTTAACCTTAAACTTGTTTCAGCATGATAATGCCATGGATCAAAGGAACATTTTACAAAAAAACGGTTAAGTTATGACTTTTCGTTCAAAAGTATTGTTACTTTCTTTAAAAGTCCTAATTTATGAAATTTCAGGGATTTTCTTCCAAATATGCAAATTTCGAACTAAATTATCTCAAAAAGTAAGTGATGAAGGTACTTTTTTCTTTGCATATTTGAAAAGTACACATTGAAATTGACCTTCTATCAAAATTTTAAGAAAATATCAACGAGGGATCTCTACTGTATCGTATGCCCTTAACACTCATACTTATAAAACGAAAGTACATCCATAATTCCTGCTGGTTGTCACTAAAATATTTTAACGGATTATTGTTTCTCTCACTAAAACTGAATTTACAATATTGTTTCTATGAGTTTGCATAGCTATACATTATTCGATGCAATGCGTTTAAAATTTAGTCGATCCTTAATTCCTATTCTCCGATTGCATTTTGTTAAGGTTGAGGTTTCCGTCTCCCCTTTTTAGCACTTCAAATTTACAATTCCTGACATTCGGGACTAAGTTACATCTTGTGGATCGGTGTTACAAGTTGTAAATTGATTCAACACCTTGGTATTTGCTATTTTGCAAAATGCATCTGTGTCATGTACATCAAGTGCCAAAATTTGTTCGTCATATAAACAGGTGACATAGGAAAAGTTCAATTCTAAATTTTGGATTAATTCCGGGGTTTTTTTTATCCCCAAGAGCTTGTTGTTTTCTTCACACTAAAGCTAAAACTATAACCTTAGCATGGAAATGCAAAACCACACAGAGCCAGTTGTCTGTTGAAAAAATATACATTTGTATTTTGAGATACATACAGAATTTTGTTGTTGATACAAACTGCAAATCACAAAAAAACAATATCAAAAATACGTTCCTTTGAAACTGGCTGACAACGGGTTTTTCCCCTATTCTTATTTCAAGGAGGTCACCATTGTATTAACGAAACAGTGAAATGAACACATTGACTTGTGATCATACAATATGTTTTTTTTTTTCTGAAGGTATACTGGTAAAGTAAAATGGGAACATTTTTAATTATATAAATGAAATGTTGTCAGTAATCTTGTTAGCTGGACCAACAAGTTTTTGTTTTGGATATAAAATAGTTTGTTGAAATGTAATGGTCTTTTCCCCTTTGTGCCCGTATACCTATACATGCTTGAAAAGATATATTTTAAGTTGAAAAGTGGAAACTGCCTAAATGCACGTTCATGATAAAAAAAAAATTATAAAAACGATACTAAAATTCAATCGTTACCAAATCTCATGTATCAACCGGAACAGTAGGCTGTACGGGGATGGGGGGGGGGGGGGGGGGGGGCGGCTACTAGCTATTATTTGGTACACGGGGATAAGCCAAAAATATAGGTCATAACTTTGCGAGATTTTATATTAAAATGATCCACCTTTTTAATGACATTCTATATTAAAATGAATTTAAGTTTGATAAGTGTATATTGACTTTGGGTCTGATCTACATATATACATACATATGCTATTGCGAATCTTGCATATATACATGATATTTGTGCACCAAACGATGTCAATTCATATATATACAAACCAGGGATATATTGTATTATATGTCTCTTTTCAAACTTATGTGTAACTGTATATTTATGAATCATGAGAGACGATATAGATGTAGTGCTTATATAATCATGGATCATATCTTTAATTTTATATAGTATAGGTAATTCTTTCTTAAATATTTTTATAACTATTGGTACTGACTTTCTGAGAATTTACATTGAATAAGTACGTTTTTTAGGCAAAAAAGGCATACCCTACCGAATTATACTTCCCGTAGAAGGCTGTACTTGATTATGTTGATATTGAAAACTTTTACAATCCAGTTGATTCTGAAACTTAATATCAAGCTTTCAAAACTATCTGGTCGAAACAAAACGTCTAAGTAATATAGCATCAGTGTCGTTGACAGATAACACCGGAACAGGCTAGTAGAGGTTTTCCTCTACTGGACATTTGATATTATTCCACTGCATGTTGATTTTGATAGCGAAATCAACATTTGATAGGTTGGAACTATCACACGTGACGTCGTACAAAACTTCATATTCCCCTTAGAGTATCTTATTCCCCTCTGAGTATCATATTCACCTCTGAACATCGGGATTGCCTTGTCCGACGTTACCCACGGTTAATATTTAAATAGAATAGTTTGATAGAGTTTGTTTTAAAAAATATTTCTAATCTAAAAACAAATAGAAAAGAATAAATAATTAATTAAATTTAAATGTGTACTAATTATCATGGTGTATGTTGTGTTTAGTAATAAAACCAAACGAATAAGAAAACAATCATGTAAATTTTATATTCAGAAGTAAAAAAAGTATAGGCAGTGGAATAAAACATTCATTTCCCTTGGCTTCATGAGATATGAAGATTTGTTCACTCTCGAAAAGTCATATTTCCCTCGGGCGATGCCCTCGTGAAATATGATTTTTCTTGGTTGAACAAATCTTCATATTTCTCTCAGGCACGGGAAATAAATGTATAGTATATATTATAACCGTAAGATTCCGGTGATGTTAAAGATATAAACTATTTATTTGAATATTTGTTTTGGAAATGATATATGTAAAAATTCGCTGTTTCATTGTATGATCAATAATTATGTTGCATCTGCCTAAAGATGTGTAATTTCTTAATATAACATTAAAAATCGAGAAAAGGTTAAAAGAACTACACTGTTTAATAGAAATTTACTGTTAGTAAATTCTGGACATAATTCTAAATTAAGAAATATATCTTCCTTATGCGAAGCTCTTATTCTTTGACGAATTTCTATACTCTTATCCCTTTTTGAATAAATCAGCTCTGTAACGGTTGAAACAGGAGTTCGAAGAATAAACGTTGAAGTCGCCCCTTTAAAGGGTTTATGGACGGTTCCACGCTTTGCACGACCCTTAAAATGCTGACTTTAGTAAAAAAAAAAAAAAAGCCAATTTGAATTGATTGGATAAAAGAGAAGGGAGGCGATGTGCAATATATGAATGTTCTGAAGTGTATAAAAAGCTGTCAGTGCATAATATCTCATTTACCCATTTAAACACTTATTCTATATGAATTTATAAGGATGAAGATGGAAGGGTCTAAATGTCTTTTGAAGAATAGTTAAACAACAGGATGAAAACATTTTGACATGATGCCAAAAACAAACGCTGTTCTGTACTCAAATTGTTATACTGGAATTTTACTTGAAATAATTCAATGACACATAAAGCAAGTAATGGAATTTTTTTCTTCAAAATATGTTGAACATGTCTGTTGTTGCGACATAGAATTGAACCAAAGATTTAACAAGTAATTGGTTTTCTTTCTAGAGCACTCTTCGAAAGCAAATTGAGAATGGTACAGGTTACCCTAGATATCAGGTTAACAAACAAATTTGTAAAATAGACACGCGTTTCGTCTTCAGAGTTATCATCAGTTACGCTTCAATAGAAATATTTTGAAATGCTACATACAGAACGAAGATAAAGAGTTTCGAGTACCCAAAATTCCGAAAAATTTTGTCAATTACATCTAAGTATAGATTTCAAATTTCAATATACATTCTCTTCTTTTAAAACAAATGTTTATTAATCTAAGAATTATGAAATTGTGTTATTTAACATATTTAAGTCATCTTTCGTTGAAATTAAGAAAGATAAAGAGTTCGAACCCGATAAAACATGGTTGTAAAACATACTTTTTCACAATTAACGTGCTTTGTTTATGAATCAGAGAAAGGACAACATTCATTCTGAAGTCTTTACATCGCGCAACTCTTAAAACCGTCTCCTCGGAGACGGTAATCAACGTGCATTATAAAAATCTAATTTTATGAGATAACATGACATACAATACATTTATCTAGGGAATCATTTTTACACTTCAGACCATTTTCAATATCAACAGTTTACTAACAATCATGACAATTATCTCTCGACTTTGAACCTGAAAAGATAATTATGCCATACCGACTGTGTGTTGGGTCGAATTGCCTATACATCATTTTTTTGAATATTTTTATTTGACATTAAATACGTTTTGTACGTTTATTTTGTTTCATTATGAAAAAAAATACATTCATCTAGACTAGGTAGGGTTATTTTTATGGAGAAACCAGATAAATTTCACGAGCAAAGGGATACTTATGAGTCAATTATTACGGTATATTATCTACAGCCTGATTAATTTTAATGTGATAAGTACAGATTTCAAATTATTTGGCCCAACATTTTAAGAATGTTTTTGTCTGGCGTCAATATAAAATTTGAATCCATATATCTATGATGAGTTTATTTGCTATGTTTTTGGACTAGAAAATATGTTTTGAAATAAAATCAACACTTTATAAATTTCGCGCGTCCGAATCGCTTATCTGGGAGAAAGGCTCAAACCCAAACATTTGAAAGTCAGGAATGCACAAATAAGCTTAGACGTAAGGAGCTGTGTAAGATCACAGTAATATCAGTCATAATGATGCGGAATGGTCTTTCACAGTCAATATATCCACTTTTGAAAACGAACTTACCCTTTGTAGATAAAGATCGAACTGTTGTATTTACTTGCATGCCGATCCAGTTCTGTGAATTTTCTAGCCGAGTCATCTTGTCATTCAAGCCTCTAACCTCATTGTCTATTACTGAATCTGTATAAAAGAATTTACGTTTAAAGTCACTGGGTTAAGCATGGTTTGGTCAACTCGTCTTTGCAAAATTATTTAAATAAACAGAATAAAACAACGGTTGAGATGTAAAGAACATCTTTTTTTTCATATTTGGCGACGATATTAGGCATTTAAAGATATGTGCCTTGTTTTGGTTTCTGTCGATACATACACCTAATCTGATTTTCTTGTAAAGCCAAAAAAACTTACCCTTCTTTGATAGAGTATAAACAGTTGTATTAACTCGAAGAGATGTCAAATTTTGAGATATTTCCAGCCGATACATCTTGTCATTCAAATCTTGTATCTTAGTGTCAACTATTGATCCTGTAAATCGAAAAAGAGTTAAGTTTGAAGAATAATATCATCAAATAAAAACCTACTGTTATATAATTGGTTTGCTAATGAATGCAATGTTGTCTGCTCTATGGTCGGGTTGTTGTCGCTTTGACACATTCCCCATTTCCTTTCTAAATTTTATGTTACAATTTTTTTATTATACTTCACGTTAAAATGTCATATTTTGATTGGCTAATACGACGGTGTTGATTTACTCTATCACATGGCTGAGCGGATAAAATTTTTTTAAATGTCACCCTCTCATCCAGATCAATCAAAAATCGATAATTTAAAAGAATTGAATTTACATCAATTAGTTAAATACAATGCTTAAGTTAAATACGCTGTGGCTCAGATTGTATTATTTGATTGTCAAAATAAAAGAAATAAAACATCTTGCCCCACTTTTTTTTTCTGATACCCGTAACTTTGTTATGTACGTGACGTCATAGAAAATACTTTAATTTTCTTTTTAAACAAAATTAAGCTGTGAACGACAAATATGATAGGACATTTAGTATAATAAATTGAATATAACATAGCTGAGAGGGTGATAGAGCAGATTTGTACCCCTCGAAAAAGCATTGTTAACCTTGGCTTCGCCGCGCTTGACAATGTTTTCTCTGGGTAGCAATCTGCTCTATCACCCTCTCAGCTATATGTTATTTATATAATTATCACACCTTTTGCTCATTATGTTTTATCTCATTTTAAGACATTTGAATTAATTAATATTTGATTTATGTTTGTTTGGTCTTATTCGGACTTATTATTTTACTTACCATTATAAATGTTGTCAAGTTCCTTTTTGGCAATGCTGATGTCTTTTTTAGCTGATATTGTTAAATTGTAAAGAGCCAGAAAATCTTGACTCCTGGCTTGATTACTTGCTTTTAACATGTTAATGTCGTTTTTAGTTTCTTGCAAACCATTAGCCACGTCCAAATTTTTAATTTGCTTTAAACCTTCCACTTCCACCTTCAGTCTGTGGTAGTCTGTCTGAGTCACTGTGCTATCGTGTAACAAGCTTGTGTAATTTTGTTCCAAAACTGTCATTGTACTACTTAATTTAGTTATCTCGGCGTTCTTTTTCTGAAGAAGACTATCATATGTTTTTCGTACAGTCGCTAGCTCTTTCTCTTGATTTTCTAAACGGATAGCGTATGGTTGAAGATATGCTGTAATGTTTACCGCTTGTTGTCCTCCATTGTTACTCATGGCATCTACTTTTGTCTGAAGCGTTGTGACGATCTGCTCTAATTGACGCCGTGTCTGCTTTTCTTCGTATAGTAAATCCATTAATTGCATATAATGCCTTGTGGTTAGGTACTGACCTCCACCACTAGGTTTTACGGTACTACTATCCAGCAGAAAGGAACATCCTCCATGAAATATGAACGATACGACTAAGATTTTAGCCACCAAATAATTAATCATTTTATATAGGTTTCTCAAATTATTAAATAGAAATATTCGTCCTCACAATTTACCAACTAGATAATGTCCTTGTGTAGTTATCTGCGTTATAAACGTACTGTAATCAGATAAATTGATTTAAAGTCAATAAAATGTACACATACATGACATAGTCATACCATTAATACCTATTTCTGATATCCTAAATAAATAATTATGGTGCCACATCAAAACTGTAGTATTTTTATTTTATGCGTAAATTTTTGGGTGTGCCTACTTGTTTGTCATGAATATCCTGACAAAAAATATTGATTGTAATAAAGACTTCCGTTAAAAATCATTATACTTCTATTATATTGTAAAATAACAACATCAATAATAAGATACAGTAAATTGACATAACGAGAATATCAGCTGGCTTTGAACAAGTAATACATTTTTCAAAATATAGCTTCGATAAACAGAAAGCTGCCTTCAAGGATGTTTGATCAAACTTAATGTCCTACTAGCGCTATTATCAACTCTAGTAATCACTCATTTAAAAAAAAACACGAAGTAAACAAACCAACAACCATATCAGTTTAAATCAGCAAACTGAGAAATACTGTAAAATTACATTTAATTGTGTATCGTGCTCAGACATGTCAGACAAGCGTATCAATGAAATTTCTTAGCTATTCATTAAATCTTCTTAAAAAATCTGAGATTCACGAGCAGTAATCTTAATCTACTTTTATGCTCTTTATTTGTGATCTGAGTGTTAATGAAGGTTTATTTATAAAAAGACATCCTTCCCAAATAAGTATTTGACTCAATCGCCCACACCCCCTTCTTTTTCCCCATCCCGATTACCTGTCATAGTCAATTTATGCATCAGGGATAAGTATTTATATTACTTTATAATTTTTGAATAATATGAGATGCTATCTAAGAAGGGCGAAATATGCCAGAGGGACAATCAAACTCATAGATCAAAAATGAATTGACAACGCCATGGCTAAAAATGAAGAAAAAAAAACAGAAAAATAATAGTACACATGATATAACAAGAAACTAAAGACCAATTATTTATCCATCATTAAACAATACCAGGAGGTAATTCTCAAAAATAGGTCACCATGAACTGTAAAATACAATACAAGGATATTTTGATCTCCTCTTGGTCATAATAGCTGCGAATTGAATTGACTGCCATCAACACGAATTCAATTACGTCACAACACTTTCGGTAATAGATGAGATAGTATTACAACCTCAATGTTATAACTTCATTGGCGGTAAAAGCGCAGTCGCTTCTTTTGCTTTGAAATCAGTCGCCAGAACATATATGCATACGCCGCTTTCGCTGGTTTTAACACATCGGCAAGCAATCAGCTGGTCAAAAAGTATGGCGCAATTTAAGGGAAAATGTTGGAATTGCATGAAAGATGAAGATTGTAACATTTTCAATCAAACTATACTTCAATGTGATACCGCAATGATCTGCTATGACGATAGTATATTGAAAGGCCATACTTTATTTAAAATTGATAAAATTGTCTCGGAGAAACGTGTTCATGATGAATTACTTCAATAAGGCCTGGAAAAAAGATTGCCAAAAAAATATATGAAAAAATATATATTTATTGTTAACAGGTTCATTCTTCACCTTTCCCAGGTTAGAAAGCGAAAAGTCTAAATTTGAGCTTCTGTCGCCATCTTTGAATCAGCCGGTTGCAATCGATTACTTTTCAGTCTTATTTAAATCGGTCACGTGATATGTCTTACCAAGCAAAGCCAGATGTAGAACCAATGAAGCAGCCAAAATGTGTTCATAGAATTACACTTCGACTTTAAATCATTAAATTTTGCTATTTCTATTAAGAACAGAAAATACTTCCGACAAGGTTTCTAACATCATGAACATGGCAACAACTGATCGGTTGGGGGATTCAGCTTCCTTTCTAAATGACCCCCTCTTTTGATGTTTATGATTGGGGTTACATAGGCACAGGTTACCTAAGCTTTAGTTTATAGCACAACGTTTTGTAAGTATCAGTTTTAAATGATTTTCATCTTCATATTTGATTTGCCCTCAAATTGTCACAATTTGAGCGCGACTGGTGATTGTGATGTCGGTCATTTATAAAAGTAAGCCTGATATCTTTGATGAATTATTATAAAAGATTGATTGCAAAAATCACAATGATTATCTGATTAAAAAAAATACACTTTAATGTTCAGTAAATGTATTAAAGAAAACACACACACTGAAGCTTAAAAATCGGCTTTATTAAGACGAGTGTGTCGACCTTGACGGTTTTTTTTTTTGGTTTTTTTTGTGAGTTATGTTGTTTGTTCATTATATCATTAACTTTACCCCTACACCTCGTATGAATGAAAGAAATACAATATGACACTACTCTGTGACACCAAGATCTCTTGTATTTCTGTTTGCGACTTTTCAGTTATAGTGAATCATTGCTGCTAAATGCCATACGTGTTGATCAAAGACAACAATTATAAGTCTAGCTGTATAAGACTGTAAAAAGTATAATCAATGAAATTGACAATTAAGAGTTTTTTTGTACTACATGTACTATGTATTCTATTAAAACGACATTTGATTTAGGTAGGTACAAGATGAAACTCATATTGTATCTGTACCAAATCCGTCTATCTGGACCATGAGTTGTTGTGTGCGTCTATGTGTTCTAAAAGAGGGACGAAAGATACCAGAGGGACATTAAAACCCACGAATCGAAAATAAACTGACAACGCCATTACTGAAAAGGAAAAAGACAAACAGACAAACAAATGTCCACAAAACACAACATAGAAAAATAAAGACCAAGCAACGCGAACTACAGGGGGAAATGCGGTGATCTCAGGTGCTCCGGATGGGTAAGCAGATTCTGCTCAACATGTGGCACCCGTCTGATTGCTCGTGTTCGAACAAACCCAGTGATAGGTCAAATTCATTAGAACACATTCATAAAAAGCATGAAAAGGGAACGAGTGTTCCATAATGGTCAACCAACTCCTGTTGGCGTCCATAAAATTTATGAAGGGATTATTGCAACATCAATAATTGGAAAACTTAGTTTAATTGCTTCTTTGTGAGCAGCAACATCATTGTTTTATATTTATATAAAATTGAGAATGGAAATGGGGAATGTGCCACTGCTGGTGGACGTTTTGTCCCCGAGGGTATCACCAGCCCAGTAGTCAACACTTCGGTGTTGACATGAATATCAATAATGTGGTCATTTTTATGAATTTCCGAAAAACTAAGGATTTTCTTATCCCAGGCATAGATTACCTTAGCCGTATTTGGCACAACTTTTTGGAATTTGGGATCCTCAATGAGCGTCACTGATGAGTCTTATGTAGACGAAACGCGCGTCTGACGTACTAAATTATAATCCTGGTACCTTTGATAACTATCAAAGAGACCGACCATAGAGAAGACAACAGCAGAAGGTCACCTACAGGTCTTCAATGCAGCGAGAAATTCCCGCACCCGGAGTCGTCCTTCAACTGGCCCCTAAACAAATATATATACTAGTTTAGTGATAATGAACGCCATACTAAACTCCAAATTGTACACAAGAAACTAAAATTAAAAATAATACAAGTGAAGACTAACAAATGTCAGAGGCTCCTGACTTGGGACAGGCGCAAAAATGCGACGGGGTTAAACATGTTTATAATATCTCAACCCTCCCCCTATACCTCTAGCTAATGCAGAAAAGTAAACGCATAACAATACGCACATTGAAATTCAGTTCAAGAGAAGTCCGAGTCTGATGTCAGAAGATGTAACCAAAGAAAATAAACAAAATGACAATGACAATGATACATAAATACCATCAGACTACTAGCAGTTAACTGACATGCCAGCTCCAGACTTCAATTAAACTGATTGAAAGATTATGTCTTCATCATATGAATATCAGACACAATCCTTCCCGTTAGGGGTTTAGTATCATACCATCATAACATATATGAGAAGAACATAACCCGTGTCATGCCAACAACTGTTTTTTCAAGTATTGTCATTATCTTGCTTATAAAGAATGAAATAAGTAGCGACTAAATATCTGAAACGTGTGTTTTACACAAACATTTTACGTGTTTACGGAATATATTCTTTAGAAAACCTATTGATACTAATTCGTATTCAAACTTGTGCCGCAAAATTTGTGCCTTCTAAATTAACGATAGTAGTAAAATTTATAAATGCGCAGTTCGATTAAACACTTCAACTAAGTTTTTTTTAAGGTACTATATACATGATATATGTTTAAAAGTTTGCTTAAGTTCCAAATTTTTATAATCAATATACGATGATTAATAAAAGTGAAAATGTTAGTTGTCTAAACGTTTACTATTAAGACAATGTCTTATTGATGTTGCAAAATAGTACAATATTCAACTGTGTTCTAAAGGCACCAGTGTTCAGATTATAGCTTCACTATTGTCAGGCAACTTCCAGTGGATATATCGCCTCCAGATCCATCAATATATATAGTATCATTGACTTTTGCTTTGATGAAAGAAGTTGTTGATCCTGTGAATTGTCCATTATCGGTTGAAGATTGATGACGGGAATACGTTCTTGAAATACCCTGTCCATTCAATCTAATATAAAATGTTTTAGTATCCTTTGAAAGTATATTAACACTGACGAGATAAAATCCTGCTCTTTCAACAATAAAATTTCCGTCATCATAAGGAGGGGATTTCGAAAGACCATATGCTGTTTTAACTTGTATAAACTTGATTCTGTTTTTAGATGTGTAGTGTGCAGAACAAGCAGTAAAACCAACTGTAAATAAAAAACAATAATCACCGTTAAATAATACAGCATACGAAAGAGGATGTTTTTTTATGACAAATGCACGACAAGGTTTGTAATATGCATTCAGAAATATCTAAATTACATGACAGAATCACAATGCTAGTTTCAAAAGCTAGAAAGCATGGTAAAAACCAAAAGGATAATTTCTTTTATGAAAGTGACTCTCAACTAAAAAAATGATAAATAAAGGCAACAGTTGTATACCGCTGTTCGAGAGTCATAAATCGATTGTGAGAAAACAAATCCGGGTTACCAACTAGGGAAACACATCAACTATAAGAGGAAAACAACGAAACAACAGAAATACTAAAGTGCAACAAAAAAATAAACGACAATGTAACACACACAGAAACGAACTATAAGATAACAACTACCATTTTCCTGACTTGGTACAGGACATTTTAAGAAAAAATAGTGTGTTCAAACTTGTTTTGTGGCTAGCCAACGTTTTTATGGCAATGTTAAATATAACACTAAAATGACAACTTTACATGACAGTAACAATAACATTCTGTACAAAACATTTCTAGTGGTACAAAGGTCGTTTTTATGATACTGCTGTGCAAATAAAGTAAAGATATATTCAAAACAATATCAAGACAAGTTTATAGATTTCCTTACTTTTTTAGCTCTTTCGCCACACTTATGAAAAGTTTCCATAAAGGTTAAACTGAATAAAAAGGTGTTTTTAGGGGCAAACAATTTTTATATTTAACTTATATTGGCCGTTTCATTCATTTAAAGACATAGTCTTACTGATCGTTTTTGTTCGTTTAGTGCATATTCAGAACTACAACATCTAAAAAATGTGATAAGAATATCAACCCTGCGTTGTACTAGACCGACACAGTGAGCCGTATTTGATGTACGTTTTGGTTCACAAGGTAGTAATTCGCAAGACGAAAAGTCGCCTTACCCGGACACATTATTCTTATTACGAGCCGACTTGTCTTTACACTTACTCATGAATGCCGCGTGCTTCGCATTGTAACAACAAATACCATTTGAACGTCTTTGTTTTTTACCCGACCGGGTTTCAAACCTACGACCTCTCGCACACGACGAGAACACGCTCTCACGAGACCACCAAGGGGGTCGATTGTATAGAATATCATATATATTTTCTATTATTAAATTATCAAAAATCTTACCCCTATGTTCAGTCATATTATCCTTCCATGCGATCATCTCGTGGTACTGGTTTTCACTTTTAGTTTTTATCATATCAAATTCTTCTCTAAGACCTTTCGAACAGTCTGTGAATTGGGATTTCAAGTCACTCACAAACTCTGCATATTTCTTTTCATAATCTGATTTCGTATTCTGAAGATCTCTAACATATTCCGAAAACATTGCTAACTTCAAGTTTGCTAGCTGTTGGTCTACATTTTTTAATGAACTTTGAACTCCCTTTTCAAACATATATTTACTGTTGTCTAACTGTAACGAGTAATTTTGAATTTGTAAGTTCAATCCATCCTGTTTTTGTTCTATACCTGTGATAACGTCATGCATTTGTTTGTTATATATAGTCTTTGTCTCATTTAGATTCCTTTCATAATGACTCAACATCGACGTGTGCAACAGGTCTTGCTTTGAATCGACAACGTCTTCGATTTTGTGACTAAATGTATAGTTAATGCTGTCGTCGATATATTCCTTTAGTTGCTTGTTCATCGATGATACGTCTAAATCAGCAATCAACGGAGCCTTTAAGTTGTTGGACAAAAGCGGCATTCGAACTTCTAAACAGTCTTTCGTCGTGCATGGTGTTCTAGCAACTAGTACGTGTTGTATAGCAAACAAAATTGACACTATATGGACAAGCATGATATACATACTGTTTCACTGTATACAATTGACACAAGCGTTATTTGTATTCCAATAGTTTACAATAATTGTGATAAGTCGTTAGACGGTTGAATGTGGAAAAGTTTGAGATAGTAACTTTTATATGAGTAAAACATAAGTAAAAAAACAGTCATAATTCAAAGCTTCTGTAATGGTGCAATAAATTAAGGGAAAAGTTTGGCTGCAGATTGATATGTTTAAATTGGAATAAACAAACATTCCCGTAGTGATAAATGAGAGAAAATCTTCGATAGCAAGATATGACAAGAATGATCATTGGTCATCAATTCACTTAATTGCAAAACAAGTTAATAGTTATCAAAAGTACCAGGATTATAATTTAGTACGCCAGACGCGAGTTTCGTTTACATAAGACAAATTTCAAATGTTTTTATACGTACCTGTTATAAGTAATGATAAACTATTTTTAAACAGAAAACATGAGGAAGGATTATTGATTGTTCCGTTCAAAATGCAATAAATTCACAAAAACGGATTTGCTAAAACACTTTTACCTCAAATTCTAGAATAGGTTTCGTTATTTATTTAACACTAATAAATTGGATAACTTATAATGAGTTGCGCAATTCTTCACTATATGAAATTAGAACTGTGAGGAATGATAATTAATTACTGCACTTAAGATGCAATACTGACAACTGACGCAATTTATAAATTAAAACTATGAATGCACATTCTTTTTTAGATAAGAAACATGTATGTACAAACAAACAGTCACATTTTAATTGTTGAAGCAGACACTGATTTTAATTGTTTTATGTTGTTTTTGAATGCTGAGATTCTATTTGTTTGGCATCTATCAACCATTCCCCCTTTTACATAAACTTGAAAAACAGGTTTTATATCCTGCAAACCAGAAAGTGAGAGTAGAACCTTTTTCCCCAAAACTTTCTGCGTCATTACCAGATTGATTGTTTGATTTGTGACTAATACAAAGTAAAATCACAAACAATACTGAACTCCGAGTAAAATTCAAAACGGAAAGTCCCTTATCAAATGGCAAAATCAAAGTATAAAACACATCAAACAAAATTGACAACAACTGTCATATTCCTGACTTGGTACAGGCATAGATAAATATTCACCGTCTACTTCACTAAGAATGCAGTTTTGTCTTGAGTAATATATTCTAAAGTTGTGTGTCTTTTTATTTACTGTTTAGTTTTCCCTTTATTTGTCTTCGTGCTATAATGTTCCTTTTGCCCTTATGATTTTTGACATTGACTCGGTATTTAATACCTATTTATGCATCCTGAAATCATCCGGAGTTGCGATTCACAGAGTTTTTACATCTGGTTTCCCTTTTTGTATTCTGGTTTGTAAATGTTATTTAATATGTAAATATCGATAAATTATATACTAAAGTATACAGTGGTCACTATCAACTGAAAGACTCTTTGTTGTTGGTATCTTTGGAGTATTAATTTGTGTGTGTGTTTGATTGATTTAGTCAGTAGTGTTGTTTGTATGAGATATAAGAATATGTGGTTTAAGTGCCAGAGAGAAACCTCTCCGTCTAGTGCTGGCGTCACACATTGGCGTATAGATCGGCATGCACCAGACGTACAGAGAAACTAAAGTCAGTAAACGTTAGTTGCATGCCAGAGGAACGCTAAGCAATCGTTAAACGCGTGTAACATCACTTTGAAGTACGTCAAAGGTGTACACTTGGTGAACGCTATAACTCCAGGAAATTTCCATGCAGCATAAAAAAATTTAATCCAGCTCAAGCGTTTGTCTAGCGTAAACCTGTACGCTATAAGCGCGTTGAAACTGCTACAGCTAAGTTTTAGACACGGTTACGGCACGTTTTATACGCTTCAAGGTCGTTCTACTGTAACTAAAACGTATGTAGGTGTGTTTGTAACAACCACCTATAATAAAACGTCCCAGACACGCCAAACGCACGGATTATCGTCCTAGATACGACAACGACGCGTCTTAAATACGTCCAAGAGACTTTTTTTCCTTTGTAGCGTGCATTTCATCTACGTTAAACATACGCCAGGCATACGCCAACATACATGTACGTTACTTGAACGATAAACGCTTAGGTACCCTTCTCATGCACAAGAAACGAAAATTAAAAGTCATACAAGACTAACAAAGGCCAGAGGCTCCTGACTTGGGACAGGCGCAAAATTAAGGTGGAGTTAAACATGTTTATGATATCTCAACCCCCCCCTAATACCTCTAGCCAATGTAGAAAAGTAAACGCAAAACAATACGCACATTAAAATTCAGTTCAAGAAAAGTCCGAGTCCAATGTCAGTAAATGTAACAAACAAAAAAAGAAAATAAACAAAATGACAATAATTCATAAATAACAACAGACTACTAGCATATCCAGGACGAAACAGGTGACTGTTTTTCAATCGCAGACAGCGAAATAGTTAAGAAGAGGAACTCCATCAAATACTATATATGCTAGTAGTTAATCCCTTCAAATGTTCAACTGCATTTGTTCTCAATTCTCAGGTGGAAAGTTGTCTCATTGGCAATCATTCCACAACTTGGACTCTTATTTTTTATCATGCTTTACATAATAAAACTCACACGAGGTTCTTTTAAACGAACTGTTTCATTATAAAGTTGATAAAAACACAAATTTCATGCAATCGATGAGATGCAAAAATAGTGTTTCGGGAAAAATACATGCGTCAAAACCGTTTCTGAATTTGCCAGACTATACAAAATGCTATAGGAACGCTTAAAGCCGAATATATTTGAAAGCCAATAATTATAATACCAAAACAATCGATGTCTAGGCTATATAACCAAAAACAAAAATACATACATTGTAACATCTAAATCCATCTAAGACCAACTTTGCCTAGGGAAGTTGAAACCTTAATTTTTTGCAATTTCTTAAATCTTAAAACAGACCATAGGAAAAGGGTTTGTTATAAATAATGTCAGTATCGAAGTATTGCCTTCTGAGTTGATGATAACCTTGGGGTATATATAGCGCGCCAGCAGCGGTGCCGTCATCGGTGTTACAAGTGTATTATGTTTGGTCCTCAATGCTCTTCAACTTGGTACTTTGTTTAGCCTTTTTAACATTTGTGATTCGAGCGTTACTGATGAGTCTTTTGTAGATGAAACGCGTGTGCGGCTCATATATTTCAAATTTCAATCCTGGTATCTATGATGAGTTTATGTATACATCAAACATATCAGACCTATATTTATGGCAATAATATCTAAGTCCTACTGACCAAATTTATCGCTACATATAGCCCATTTATTGACTTATTTTATGTCAATAATAAGGTCGGTGTTATCATTTTGAGAGAGATAAGGTAATGTGAATGGAAAGACAATGTTTACTATAACTAAAGCTCCTTTGTTTGTACTTTTTCTAGTAAATTATGGTAAGATATTATTTTATATACTGACATTTTTTTTCTCGCATATTCGATATTGAAAGCAGCAATTTCCATCGTGTTTAGTTCACGCATCATTGTAAATATAACGAAATTTGATGAGACTGTTGTACAAAGTCAGAGGTTTAGTGCTATAAAAACAGGTTTAATCCACCATTTTGTACATTTGAAAATGCCTGTACCAAGTCAGGAATATGACAGGTCTTGTCCATTCGTTTTTGATGTGTTGTGTCATTTGATTTTGTCATGTGATTAGGGTGTTTTCCGATTTGATTTTCCTTTGATTTCAGTATTATTTTTGTGATTTTACCTTTTTCCCCATGAAGGTATTTGCCAATACAGACATGTAACGTCTATAAATCTGTTAACTCCGTCGATATCTTTGGTGAAATGTTGAGACAGTTTTTGAAATAGATACTTTTTGTGAGGTGTTTATCTTCAGTAAAAGTGTTTGATGTATATATCGTCCTGAATACGCATGAAAAGGTTGCCACTGGACGTTTAGTAAGTGACTGTCGAACAATCAATATATATACAAACATAAGCCACTTTTTTACAATTAGATTGAACACCAAAGAAGGTGTTTTATATCCATATTTTTGACCGACGATTGGCTCTCCCGTCACCCAGATTTTAACTTTTCCATAAGAATTATCAAGTAACTACATTTATTCAGTATTTGTATTTAGAATTAGCTGTTGGTGTTTTTGAATAATCAACTAAAGAGCTGTTCTATTGATATTTTTCTACTGAATGTATGTGTCGTCGATAGAAGAGGACAACTAGAAGTTATAAGCAAACAACACTATCAACTGGCAGTAATAGGCAAACAACACTCTCAAAAAAAGTTGTTATCAAATAACAACTATTAACTAAAAGTTAACAGCAAACAACACTATCAACTAAAATTATAGGCAAACAACATCATCTATCGGCAGTTGTAGGCAAATAAAACTATAAACTAAAGCTTATAAGCAAACAACACTATCAACTGGCACTTATAGGAAAAGAACACTATCAACTAAAGGTTATAAGCAAACAACACTATCAACTAAACGTGATAAGCAAACAACACCATCAACTGGTAGTTATAGGAAACAACATTAACTACTAGACGTTATAAGCAAACAACACTCTCATCTAGAACTTATAAGCACAAAACACTCTCAACTAGAATTTATAAACAAACAACTCTATCAACTAGAAGTCATAAATAAACAACAGTCTCAACTAGAAGTTATAAGAAAATAACACTCTCAACTAGAATATATAAGCAACCAACACTACCAGGCATATGTTATTAGCAAACAACACTCTCAACTAGAAGTTATAAACAAACAACACTTTCAACTTGAAGTTATAAGCAAACAACACTCTCAACTAGACGTTTTGAGTCAAGAACATTCAGAACTTGAATTAAATAAGTATGCGATACTTATTTCACTTATTCGTTCAATTATCACCTTCGTCCGTTTGTTAATATATTTTCAGCATATTGTCTGTGTCCAAATGGTTACCTGAAACATGACGAGTCTTGTTATAAAATGATCAGAACATTTGCGACATGGGCTGAAGCAACCGTGAGTAACGAATACATGAGTCACTAAAATATACCTCAAACTATGGAAACAACGTCTTTTGTTATCAAAAATGATAGCAGTTGATATGATTCTTTTTTTAAATAAGTGTGTTTACAAGTTGGACATTCTTTTTTGCATTTGTTTTATATAAAATGTTGATTTTATTAAATGATAAGAAAACTGCACTTAGTATCTAAATGTCAGTAGGGTTATGATATTTATTACGTACATCAACATTTTATTAATGATAAACGTAATATCATTGAAAGACATGCACTTTCATTCGATAATTATTCAGACACAATATCTTCTGGATTAAACCACACAAAAAAAAACGGTTTTTTTTTTTAAATCACCTGTTGTTACCCCTTCCAGGTAATTACGAATGCCTATTTTGATGATAGTTCTATATACTATTAATAATAGTATAGCATTTAAGGGTCTGGATTTTGGGTCCTCCATTTCTGTTTTCCTTATGCACTATCCATTTTGTCTCTATTCTTTTTATTTTGTTCCATATTTTGTTATTCTAACGGTCACCCTAGTATTTCTCTGCTTGTTTGAATTATAGATATACTGCAGAGCAATGGGATCAGAACTGGCGAATTTAGAGACAGCGATAGAGGATCATTTCGTACATGGAATGCTCCAAAACCTGGGAGGTAAGAAGATGTAATAAAACAAGCTGCCAAAAGAGAGGCGAAGGGTACCAGAGTGACATTCAAACTCATAAGTCGAAAATAAACCATGGCTAAAAAAGAAAGAGACAAACAGACAAACAATACAACAGACGAACAGTAATACATGTAACACAACATAGAATACTAAAGAATGAGCTACACGGACCCTCCAAAAAACTGGAGGTGATCTTAGGTGTTCCGGAAGGGTAACGGTCACTGTGGTACTATGCTATAAAACCAAGTAGGTAGACTAAAACATATCATCAGCATATGGAAAACACAGTTACCTTTGTAAAAATGTTTCAATGTTAGCTGTTGAACATCCTGTCATTCCTTCCATGTTTAGAAATCAAAAATTTAATATAAAACTATCTAGATCATTCATGTAAACATAAACAAAAGACATGATGATATCGTACCTTGTTGTTATAACTTCCACGTAGTTATGATTCTCCTAAGTTTTGATTTGGTTGAAACGATATTGTAACGGAGAGTGATAGGAAGTGGGTTAAAACTCATGTTAAAAATAAACAAAAGAGGTGATAATGACGACCCTTGTTATAACTTACAGGCAGTTATGATCCACCCAAGTTTTGGCTTGGTGGAAATGATATTGTAACGGAGAGTGAATGGATGTGGGCTAAAACTCATACCAAATTTACCTACACAAACTGGGCACCAGGTCAACCTGACAAGGGACAAGGAGAAAATTGCTTAGAACTTTCTAAGAATGTAGGTTGGAACTGGAATGATGAAACCTGTGAACACAGAAAATATTTTATCTGTGAAAGACCGTAAGTATAAAAATAACGTTTAAGCGATGTCAGTATCCACACATCAGTTTCATTCAACAATACGAAACTATATAACTACTTCAAAAATCAGGAGAGGTATGGTTAGGGCCATTAACTTGAATTCTTTTTTTAAGTCACAAACTTTCTGAATTATCTGTTTGGTGTTAATATAGTACAATGAATAGAATGATATAATCATTATCATAACACAATGATTTAAAAATATGTCAACAAAATTTGTGAAAAGAAAGATATAAGCCAATGTGTATTTCGAAAAAAATCTTCATTTGAGACTACTATAACACATGCATTTACGGTATTTTACACATTTGTTAAAGCAATCTAGTAGTCGCAGACTTGATATACGCAGTTCTTATATTTGTTTACCTATTGAAAATATTATATAGTCTCTTGCGGAGAGTTGTCTCACTGGCAATCATACCACATCTTCTTTTTTATATTTTTATATAAATGTACGCACACGTTCTACTAAATTAATATTCTAGTTTGGAAACTGTAAGAGTTGAGTGGATACGGGTGTATTGTTTATCTATCAGTTTATTTAAACTTTGTTGATATTTGTCTCATTGGTAGTAATACCGCATCTCCTTATTTTTTTATATAAGTACAACTCACCATCATTTCATGGGATAAAGCATGTTGCCTGCATGCAGGATTTGTCAAAGAATGATAAAATTCAAAATTGGTCAATTATGAAACCCCAAATCATGATATCATACATATGATCATCTTTATTCTATGTACTGAAACCATGTGTATTATCATTCTTTTCTACATTGAAAACTGAAAAAGGGGTATCCAATGTGGGATGGATGGATAGATTGTAAAATTGACAGATAGCTATAGACAGCATGACTTCATACACCCTGCTTTTTTTTTTATTGTGATGGCATTACCTTTAATTTTATGTGGTATGATTGCCAATGAGACAACTGTCCATAAGAGACCAAAATGACACAGACATTAACAACTAGAGGTCACCGTACGGCCTTCAACAATGAGCAAAGCCCATACCGCATAGTCAGCTATAAAAGGCCCCGATATGACAATGTAAAGCAATTCAAACGAGAAAACTAACGGCCTTATTTATATAAAAGAATGAACGAAAAACAAATATGTCAGACATAAACAAACGACAACCACTGAATTACAGGCTCCTGACTTGGGACAGGCACATACATAAATAATGTGGTGGGGTTAAACATGTAAGCGGGATCCCAACCCTCCCTTTAAGTTGGACGTGTTAAATTCTTGAACAATTTCTTTTTTTTCAGATCTGAAGAAATTGACGGTGGTGAAATTATTGGATGAATGTCAAATAAACAAATAAATCATAAATAAACTTCCAGAACTGTAAACAGTTGTATAGTTTGTTAAATTAATTTTTATATCATATGTTATATAATCATAATGTTTTGTTTTCTTTAATATTGTTATTTTCATAATCCCCTCATTTCTATGACAGTCGAATAAAATTCAATTATGATGACAGCAATGTGTAATCAAAATAAACAGACATAATAGTAAAAATATTAAAAATAGGAGTACAGGAATATCTTTGATGCTTTCTGCGAAATCTATTATAACTTTTATAGACCAAAATGCTACAAGTTGAAACATTGTAAAATCATAGTTAATAGATTGATGTCTCCTGTAGACATACAATGACCAAGATCTGTTCTACTAGATATTTCACATAAATACACTGGTAACGTCTTACAATCCTTGGCTTTCAAATGTTCAGCTGTGAGCGTTCCTGATGAATGTAAATCAAGGAAAGCGATTCGGACGCATGAAATTTATAACGTTTTGTTTTCTTACCCGAATAATTCAGTCGGTATATTTCACTCACTTCAGTCGATCCTCTGGAGGACAACGACCGTAAGGTGGTGCTGTAATTATTCGAGTTAGTTGTTTTCATCTTCATATTTTGTATGTTTCGTGTAGAAATACATTTGCCACGAATTGTTGTCTTATAGACATTTCATATTATAATAACCCTGGAAACTTTAAAACAAGTAAAATCTTCAGTTCAACATACTGTCTTCTACAAACGACATGCACGTGTCAATATATCATATCATGATGAAAATTGACTTTACATAAATTAGGCCGTTAGTTTTCTTGTTTGAATTGTTTTGCATTGTCATTTCGGGGCCTTTTATAGCTGACTATGCGGTATGGGCTTTGTTCATTGTTGAAGGCCGTACGGTGAACTATAGATGTAAATTTCTTTGTCATTTTGTCTCTTGTGGAGAGTTGTCTCATTGGCTATCATACATCTTCTCTTTTATATTTAGTCTGAAAAAAGTTGTGAATCAATGAAATGCAAAAAGTAAAATCACAAAAATACTGAACTCCTAGCAATATTCAAAGCGGAAAGTCCCTAATCAAATGGCAAAATCAAATGATAAAACACATCAAACGAATGAAAAACTGTTATATTCCTGACTTGGTATAGGCATTTTCAAATGTAGAAAACTGTGGATTGAACCTGGTTAAAAAACGTGTGAATGGGACCAGCAACAATTGAATTTTATGTTGATAGTTTTTAACTACAAACACCATAAAAACTTAAATTATCAACGAACCAAGGAAATGAAGACAATGTACAATGAATCAGACAGACTTTATCAATTACAACCATTTCATAAACCCAAATAAACAATCTCATTAAAATCCAATGTTCTGATACGCTACCCTCCACTCATTAAAATCCGATGTTCTGATACGCTACCCCCCACTCATTAAAATCCGATGTTCTGGTACACTACCCTCCACTAAACAATCTTATTAATGAAACGTAGCATTGACCAATGAACCACAGGTTATGCTAACTGAAACTCATTAATTTACGATGAAAAAGAAGACAACACAATCATTCTGTGTGTGCCAGTTCCAAGTCTGGTGCCTTCACAGCATCACATTGCACTGATGCGAAATACATTTTATGTTGATAGTCTTCAAGCACAAAGCCTTACTTCAATATAAACTCAACGTTATTAACCATGGACCTGAAGACACAACTTGAATGTCTGTTTCTAGCCAGGAGCCTCTTATCAGCGGTGGTCGTTGGAAGCTATTTGTCATTTTTGTTTAAGTTTTATTGTTTTGTACAGTTTATGCTTGTGTTGTTGTGTTGCACCACTGGCCAACGTTTATGGTACGTATGGGAGACCACTAACAAAATAAACCCCGCCATATTCTGTATGTGCATATTTCAAGTCATGCGGTTGTAATTCAGTGGTTGTCGTTTGTTGCTGAATATTATATTTGTTTATCGTTTGAATTGTTTCACAAGAGTCATGTTGGTGCCTTTTGTAGGTTGTTATAAATACGGTATTGTTTCACTAATTGTTGAAAACCGTAGGGTGATCTTTAGTTTCTTACTTCAACGGCATTTGATGGAGAGTTCGCAACTAATTCTTTAGTAATTTAAATTAAACTCGGTTCTTGCAGAAAAAAACGCACTGATTACAAAATCTGTTAAAAACACAAATTTCATGAAATCGCTGAGATGCAAAAGAATATTTTGGAGTATCAATAGCGCACAAATGGAAACAATGCGAGAATACATCAGACTAATATAGTGCTGAAGACTAGTCTATTTTTTGACACAAATAATATCAAGGTCGATCTTATCTCTCTGAGAGATCTGATATTGTTGACAGAAGGACAATGTTTACTATAGTTAAAGCTGCTTTATTTGCACAGTTTCTGATAAATTATGGTAAGATAATATATTTTACTGAAATTTTCTTTGTATATGTACATTTCTTATCAGGACCTACAATCTTTATCTCCGTTTTCCTAACTGTAAACTGTAAACATGTCTGAATAGCGTTGCGTTTTATTACGGAACGTCACTCAAACAGACAAACCACGCCCCACCGGTCATTATCATGTAAAAGGGTGTTAACGACCGGGTTTCCGGTCCGTTTTGTTCTGTTAATGTCCGATGGAACTTATTACTGAAGACTAAAGAATGTCATGTGGCCTCTTTTTATCCAATAAGATAAGCTTATTCTTGACCGATATGAAATAATTTGTTTTAATAGACAAATCGTCAAAAACGTACTGTCGAAATATGTACACAAAGTGGAGTGAACATCTTCAATGTATATATTATTATGTAAGTGCATGAAATAATTTCCATTGGACGTTAAGGGATCAACAATTAAATAATCAATGTTTTTAAAAACATTGTGCAAAGTTTAAAATTCAGGTTGAACACTGATGGAGGACTTTCAGAATATCTTTTTTTTACCGGAAGACTTTTTGCTCAGCCGACTGACCAACCAAATTAAATGATATACAAGACCTAGTTGTACCAAAATCATTGTAACTTTCATGTGCAGCTATAAATAAAGTAACCATTTGTAACGTGTTTCGACTGATCCGATAAAGAGTTTTGGTTGATCCACTAAAGTGTTTCGACTGATCCGATAAAGAGTTTTGGTTGATCCACTAAAGTGTCTCGACTGATCCGATAAAGAGTTTTAGTTGACCCACTAAGATTTCTCGACTGATCCGATAAAGAGTTTTAGTTGATCCACTAAAGTTTCTCGACTGATCCGATAAAGAGTTTTAGTTGACCCACTAAGATTTCTCGACTGATCCGATAAAGAGTTTTGGTTGATCCACTAAAGTGGCCTAATGCTTTTATGCTTAACTTGGCATAAATAATTAAACAACAGTTCAAATTAATGATGTTCTATTCTTCAAAACACATCCATATCCAATCGTTACAATAAAACAAGAGAACAAGATAAACTAACATATCATACAAATACGGAATGCAATCCGCATATCAATACACCAAAGACTGGTTAAGGAGAGATAACTCTCATAAAAGTATGTTAACTTTACCAAACGACTTGACATACCAAACTGACATATAACATCCCCCCGAACAAATAAACAAACCGCGTTTGTTTTCAATGGTCAAGGCGTTTGGTCATTTAAAATAGTTCAAAAATCTATTATTTTCATAAAAAATAAAGATGGCTAATTTATGTTTTCCAAGCTATTATTCATTCAATCAATATCAAATCTTTTACTATACTCAAAATAAAAATCACTTCCTACTGCATATTCCACAATACAATTGGTTATACAGAGCAAACTTTAATAAATGATGACACCAGCAGAGACCTTGGCTCTTATTAAATGGAAATACAATTAAAGCAACACAATGGCCATATACGCTGCCTCAAAAAATACAACCATAAAAAATAGGTTATTTCTGGTATTGTACACCAAATCCGTCATTACAAATGTCAACAATATAAATGCTCCTTAAAACGCAGTATTTTCCTTTTAATTGCATAAATGCAATATTTGCTATTAATCAAACTTCAAAAATGACTATTCATTTGAAAGCAAACGTTAAAATATATTTTTCTTCAACAAAATGAATTACTTAAATTCAAAACTTTCTCTACTAAATTAACTTCTCTTCTCAAATCGTAACTGATCCGTAACTAAAAAATATACAATTAAGAATAAAACTTCAACAAAAAATCAAAAACAGTAACTTTGAAGTAAAAATCTTTTAAAACTGCTACCATAGCAATATTTACGAAAATATTCTCTCGATATTTTGTATAAAACAAATTCTTATTACAGAGTAATACTTCAACAAATCTATTTACAAAATACTTTTCCCAATCAACTGACACCCATTGATTACATTGTCAATATTTGTTTCCTTTTCTCACAAAAATTTCACTATCAATTTATACACATATTATTACTGTTAAACGAAATTACAATTAAACACATTGTTCTTTTAAAGAATCTAGTCCTTGAAATAGTTCTTGTCAAAATTAACATGGTTTTAAATGCCATAAAACATAATTTATTAATGTTCATAAAAAAAATACACAATTAGTTAGCACATGGCGGTGGTTTGGACTGTACCATCTTCTTTGTATGTTCATTTAGCTGTTCAAATGGAATCCACAACGCATTTTGTGCCGGTTCACCTTTAAATTGCACACGGTATTCAGTTTTTCCATTTATTTTACGTTGAGACAAAATTCTCTTAACTTTATAATAAGTGTCTGATTGGGTCGTAAATTCATCGGACGAGTTTGTATCTAAAGTGGAAAGTTGAAAACGAATAGGAAGTTTTCTAGTTCGTGTTGAACGTCTGACAACCGGTTGAGTCTGTGGTAACGGTGGGATAGCTTCTGTATGTTCTGAATCACTGTCTGTAGAAGGATCATCTGATTCACGGTTAATTTCGGCTGTATGAACTTTTGATAAAAAATAGTCTGACGGTTCGGGTGCACGAACATATGCAATTTTTAGTCTATCCAAATGTGTGTCATATTTAAGAATTTTGCCGGAAGATGGTTCTTTAAGATTCACAATGTGAGGTGATTTTATAGCGTTTACGATAAAGGGTCCACTGTATTTTGGTTGAAACTTTCGTCCTGGGCCACTCGGATCTTTAAGCATATATACATAGTCTCCAACAGATAAATACAACGGATTAGTCTTTTTGTTATATCGATCCATCATAAGTTCTCCTGATCGTTGTGCATTGGTACGAATTTCTTCTCTAATTATATCTAACTTTTTGGCCTGTTTTTCTACATAGTCACGATAATCGTCAGGTAAAGTTGAGAAATCGGTTTGATGTGACAAACAAAGCGGAAATTTAGGTCTTGTTCCGTATATAATCTCATAAGGCGAATATTTTGTAGAGGAATTTATTGAGGCGTTCATTGAAAACGTAATGGCAGGTAGCACACTGTCCCATTGCGTTCCTTTTTGAATGTATGGAGTTAGTCTCTCGGCTAACGTTCGATGAGTTCTCTCGCATGCTCCTAAACAATGATGTATCATACTGGGCGTAAAATTTTGACGAATTTCAAGCAATTTACAAACTTCCTTAGTACAGTTTGAAATGAACTCACTTCCATTGTCAGATATAATTGTGTCACAAACACCAAATTGACAAAACATATCAAAAAGAGCATATGAAACTGTCATTGCGTCACAGTTTGGAATAGGCACATTATATACAAATTTACTGAACATATCTATAGCTGATAAAATGTGTGTATACGATCTTTGTGATGTCGGTAAAGGTCCATAGAGGTCAACTTGCCATATTTGAAATGGTCCAGAAGGTGTACGGTACGATATAATTCCAGTTTTAGTATGAGCTTTTGTCATTTTTCTAGATTGACAGTCATGACAGGATTTGACATATTCGGTTACAAGAGATGGCAATTTGTCGAAATAAAAATGCTCACTTATTAAATCTATAGTGTTTTGTATGCCTCCATGGCCTCCCATAGGCGAATCGTGAAAAATTTCCATAATTGGTCTTATGAGTATTTTCGGTAAAGCTAACTGGTATTTTGGCTTGTGGTCTCTAGTTCGTTTGCACTTAGCATTTCGGTTGTGAAAAAGCAAATTATTCATCAGTAAATAATCTGCAGAACGTAGTATAAGCCGTCGTGCATCTCGTTGTAAATGTGGCAAAACTTGATTTTCAAGATAGTCAATAATTTGTCGTAAATTAACATCATTTCGTTGCAATTCTTTCACACTGTCTGGACTAAAATCACTTCGCTTAAATAGTTCTATGCTTCGTTTCACAAGTTCGTCGTCACTTGAAACTATCGGAACAGGTTTATTTTCAATCGATGTATCGTCCTCTGTCGATGTATCATTATCCTTTTGACTTTCATTTGTAAGTTCATTGTCACTTTTTTCACCTAATAAAATTTTCTGCACTGCATTTACAGAAATGTCATTTAAATTGGAAGCATTTGTGAATTTCAACCATTCACGCTCGTGCAAGTTCAATGCGGAATTGCAATCTATTTCGTCGTTTAATTGTTCATCTTGTGTCTTAACTTTCAAAGGGTCAAATTCATGTAAAACATTGTCTTGAGTGTCGCAATTATGAGTACTTTCATTCATCAAATAAGTTCCATCTATGGCTTCCAACGGTTTTAACATACTAATATTGTCTATGTAGTTTAGTGCAAAACATTGATCTTCAGTAATACATTCAATTTCCACCTTTGCTACGTCCTGAGCATCGGCGGAATGTTTACATTTTTGTTGCAGCGTCGGTTTCAAAAGCGCAGTTGTATCTTCACACGGAGAATCGAAAAATTCTAATTCAATACGATTCGCTTCATCCTCTGTCTGCTCAATCGGGCTACATTTAGGCAATGTAAATACTGTACTAATGCAGTGATTTTCGCTTAATTTTGGAGAAATATATTCATATTCGGTATCGGCTGTATATCCTGCGTCAAGATCGGTTTCTTCTGTTTCAAAGTCGATAAAGTTTAAAGTTTGTGTATTGTTCTCAACGGGATTCGAAATACTAATTTGTCCTGTCGTTTCCTGAACATACGGGAAAAAGAGGTCATCTTCCGCCGGACTTGAATTCTCACCGGACACATCACTTCCAATACAACGAGATAATGCATCCGGTACTTGCATTTGCGCGGCTGGTTTGTAACGAATTTCGAAATTGTACTGTTGTAATATTGCAAGCCAACGATCATATATCGCTCCTTTCAGTTGTTTTTCAATTAGCGGTCGCAATGCCTTGTGGTCACACTCAACGATGAATTCATTGCCTCTTAGGTAACTTGAACAATCAGTAACGCTTGTAACGACTCCTAATAGCTCGAGTTTAGTTGGACCGTATGACCTTTGCCAATGATTTAAAGCTTTCGAACCAAAACGGACTACTCTAACTTTTTCAATGTTTTTATTTTCATCAGGATGTTTTTGGTACAACATATATCCTATCCCTTTTGAAGATGAATCAACGGCCAAATAAAACGGAAGGTTAAATTGAGGAAAGGCTAAGATTTCCGAGTTGAGTAAACGTGTTTTAAGTGCATTTAATGCCGTTTCTTGTTCTTTGTTCCATTGAAATAAGGCACCTTTTCGCAATAATTTTGTCAATGATTGAGTTATTTCACTATAGTTCGGTATAAACTTTCGGAACCATCCAAATAAACCTAAAGCTCTGCGGAGTTCTTTTAAATTTCGAGGTGACGGATATGTTTGTAAAGCTTGAACACGATCTGGGGGCGGTTTTATTCCTTTTGACGAAATATGGTGTCCAAGAAATATACATGACTGTTCTGCAAATTGACACTTTTTCGGGTTCAGTTTAAGACCAGCACTTCTAAAACGATTGAATACATCGGTCAAGTCATTAATATGTTCTTGAAATGTCTCTGAACAGATTAACACATCGTCCAAATAGCAAAGACATGACCTGAAAGTTAGTCCGGACAAAACTTTGTCCATTAAAAGTTGAAACGAGTTCGGTGCTGAGCTAAGTCCCATGGGTAATCGATTGAATTTGTATGTCCCAAAACATGTATTGAAAGCCGTATATTTCGAACTTGAAGGGTCTATTTTCATTTGGAAAAATCCGGAACTCATGTCAATGGATGTTATGAAATTTGGTTTTCTTTGTGAAAAAGATTCTGTTAAGTCTTGTAAATCCGGTATATTATATGAGAAAATTTTACACTGAGAATTTAGATATCTGAAGTCGCAGCAAAAACGAAATTGCGAAAGACTGGAGTCTTTGTCATATGGAGGTCCTTGTTTTGTTCCATGTACACGCTTAGTAACTAGCACAATCGGACTTGTTATCGGTAGGTCTTCATCTGGAAATACAGGAGAAATAATTCCTTGCTCAAGCAAATTGTCCAAATGATGCCTTAAAACGTCCTTTTTATCGGGCGACAAACGATAAGGTTTCTGATACTTCGGTTTGGCATCAGGTTTCAACAGTATTTTATGTTTAACTAAATCCGTGAATCCTAAAGCAGGATCTGACCTTGTCACAAAAATGTCTTTATTGTTGTACAAAAACTTGTGTAAATCGTTACGCTGAACTTTGTCCAAATTAGATTTTTCAAACAGAAAATTCGCAATAAAATCCGTGATTTCACTGTTAAACGTGTTGTTGTTCTCGGATTGTACAGTAGAATCAAGCCTAACCGGGTCACTTTTACTGTTTACACTATTTGTATCGTTTATCAAATTCACGTTTTGAACGCAATGATCTGTAGTATCGTTGAACGGAAGAAGCGAGTGTTCAGATGTAATTTCGTCAAACATAGCTAATGTTTTTCCTTTATACAAGTCAATACTACAACTGTTTGGATTTAATATTTTAATTGGAATAAGTCTACCTTTTGACACAGAAACGACTCCTTTAGAAATAACCAATCCTCTAGATACAATATATTTACTAGACGTACAAATTCCTTGTTTTCCATAATAAATATTTGACGGAACTTTTCCCCATATAATTGTCTCTGTATGTGGTAAAATCGTTGTCCTTTTTGTACAATATACATTTGATGTTTTTGGAACAGCGGACATTTCACTAAAATCAATCACCATTTTATTCGCAATTAAATAGTTTGTTCCCAAAATAATAGGATGTGATGACATTTTCAAAATATAAGTAAAAACACGATGATTGGCTCTTGAAATATTCATTTGTACGTAAGCCGTACCAACAACTTCAATCTTTTGACTGTTAGCTAAAACAATGGACTCACGAACATCTGCATTAAAATCTGACTTCTTACTATACGGCAACGAATCATAAAGTTGTTCTGAAATAATGTTCACTGAACTTCCTGTATCAACCAATGCAGAAACTTTCAAAGAATCAAAACGAACAGTTAAATATAAAAATTTAGAGTCCGAAGAAATGAAGGAATCAGTACCAGAATCATTTTCGGATGACGTAATTACATCATTTTCACCAGTATACAATGTCATATTCTCAACACAAAAATCTTTATTTACATTCATACATTTATTTACACGAGATCTAGATCTACTCCGAATTCTTGAAGCACTTATGGACGGTCTCCTAGGGGAGCGTGCTGTGTTGCCCCCAGGAGGAAAGAGTTTCCCTTCTGAAGTTGACCGCATTCTTTTGCCGAATGTCCCGTCTGTCTGCATATTTGGCATTGCATGTTAGTGTCATTGTGTTGAACTGTTTGTCCGAAAATAAAACACTGCAAAGCAACATGTCCATTTTGAGAGCATAATTGGCATATGTTTTGAGGAGAGAGATTTCCCGTACCGTTCCAATTACAATTTCTTTTGAAGTGTCCTGTTGCATTACATTTATAGCAGGGCAAATTTCGACGTGGTGCGCTTAGATATGTGTTGTGAGAAAAATTATTGTAGCCCATAGGTGGTTTTACATTGTAGTCTGTTTGTTTTTGTGTTTTCATATCATTCATGAGATCGGTCAGCTGATTCATTTGAGATCTTAAACTCGAAATTTCGGATTGGCTTGTTGAAATATTTCGTGCGGCGGCAACTGTATTTTCACATTCCCTGTATTTATACGCCTCGCCTGTTTTCGCTAGTGTTAATGCGTCTGATGCATCTTTTGGTTTACTTGCGCGGACATAAAATGCAAGTTTGTCAGGCAACCCATCAACAAATTTTGACATGACTTCGTGTTCAGGTTTGGAAAGCAAGTCCGCTTTTTCTACGAGCTGACAATAAAAATCTTCAATCTCTTGTCCGGGGTTTAATTTCAAACTATTGAATAACTGATTTTCAATAACGACGGATGGATTTTCCCAGTTGAATTTAACATATTTAGCGTTAAAAAGTTCTTTAATTGTTTGCCAGTCTAAATCAGAAGTTAGTCCGTTGTACCATGTTAGCGCGGGGCCCTGAAGATGGAGGTGAAATGCTGCTAGAATTTTGGCATCATCAAGCTCATGGAGAGTGGCAAAGGATTCAAATTCTTTTATAAATTTTGAGCCATTGTCTTTGGGGTATCCGGAAAACTTTTTACAGGAGGCTAATTTGTCCATAATGTTTTTCTTTGGTGGTTTGCTTTTATTGGGTTGATCGTTCAAAGAATTAGGTAAATCATTGAAGGCAGGTATATTTGCGGAATCATGGTTTATCGATGTTGTAAGGTATGTGTTTACAAAAGTATTGTCTAGAATTGTTATATCTCGATACGAAGGGTTTATGTACAAGTCTTCCTCACTGTCACTGTACCTTACTTTATCATCATCCCAATCGTAATACATCGAAATTATAATAATCAGTTCAAAGTCTACCAATGATTTACCATAGGCTATGTACGCAAGAAAATGCAATACTTCCACGTGTCCGACCGCATGGCCGCCTTCCCACTGGGGTTAATTTCACAGGATCGTGCTTAAATAGATGTTGTTTTGTTAAAAGTAATGTGTTTGAATGTTCTTACTAACAACCGGGTTCCTCCACCATTTTATGCTTAACTTGGCATAAATAATTAAACAACAGTTCAAATTAATGATGTTCTATTCTTCAAAACACATCCATATCCAATCGTTACAATAAAACAAGAGAACAAGATAAACTAACATATCATACAAATACGGAATGCAATCCGCATATCAATACACCAAAGACTGGTTAAGGAGAGATAACTCTCATAAAAGTATGTTAACTTTACCAAACGACTTGACATACCAAACTGACATATAACAATGCCCCGCAAAAACTAATTGAATTCTTGTCGTTATGGGCAAACGTTTTGAGGATATGTAGTCTCGATATTTAAATATACTATAAGTACACCATTTCTTTTGTTTTATCTTAAAATATATTCATTGTACTTTTCTTTTCTGTAATGACAAATTACTCGACCATCAGCAGTTGGCCGAGTATTCTAGTTTTAAAATAAGTCACTGAATAACAGGGTAATACAAATACTCTTTCATCTATTTTCCCTACTCGATTTTGTTATTGTATTTTCAGCACATTGTTTATGTCCAAATGGTTACCTCAAGCATGACCAGTCTTGTTACAAAATTATAAGAACTTTAGCGACATGGGCTGAAGCGACCGTGAGTAATAGATATATGAGTACCTAAATTCTTAAACGGAGAATAACACCATTTCTTTCAATGATAATAGAGGTTTAGATAAGTGTTTGCAGAGAGGTAAACTCTTGTTTTTATATATAAAAAAAACAACATCATAGATACTAGGATCGAAATTTTATATTTGCGCCAGACGCGCGTTTCGTCTACAAAAGACCCATCAGTGACGCTCAAATCAATTTAAAAAAAGGTCAAGTGTAAGTTAGTCTTATATACAAGCTGGACTGTGAATTTAGTTTACATTCATAAAGTGTGGTTTTGTTATGTGACAAAACTCCTCTTTAAATTCAAATTGCAATAGAGTTTATATATTGCAATAGCGTTTCAATAATAATCAACGTATACAAAAAAATATAGATGTCTTTAAAAGGCCGGAACTCTCATTCAACATGTTTAAGAATATAAACATACATACACTATCACAAAATTGCAGGTGCGGATTCAGGTGGGGCGTGGCGATATGATCCCCCTCTTTCGTGTGCAAAGCATGCCTATTGGGTTGTCCTCAGCCTAATACAGAATATTTCGAGAATTTTACCTAAAACCTTAACCTAATGTCCTGGATCCAGGGCCGTCCAAAATCTTGACAAAGACAACATTATTTTGTGTTATATATATATAAAGACACGTTTCAAAATCACCTGCTGTTGTGGTACATTTGTGTTTTTTACTCAATTACAAATGCTTCTTTTAATATACTATATGTACAGGTCTAGATTTGTATTCTTTTAGGGGTTTTTTTGTCAATTGTTCTCTATTCATTGTCATTTTTTTGCGCATTATGTATTCTTTATATTTGAGCACTCAATTATTCTCTATTCTTTATTTGTTGACCAATTTTTCTCTTTTTTCTATTATTTTCTATCCTGTTAACCCAATCCAGACCCTCATATTTTTCGGCTTGTTTATATCATAGATATACTGCCGAGCAATGGGATCAGAACTGGCAAATTTAGAGACAGTGGTAGAGGATCATTTCGTTCATGGAATGATAGAAAACCTGGGAGGTAAGAACTGAAGATACAATAAAACAACAGTGCATGGTACTATGCTATAAAACCAATGAGTTTTGAAATACAATACTATTAGCATTAGATTGATTTTGATTTTTGTTGTTTTAACGCCACTTTTAAGCACCACATTTAGGCTATTTTGTGGCGGCCAGTTTTTATTGGTTGATTAAGCCGGAGTGCCTGGAGAAAACCACCGACCTTCGATTGGAAAACTGACAATCCTAGTCAATTAAGATTGGAGTCGAGTGCATCCGTATTGGGAAAAAAATCATTGTTCTGTTAAAATGTAATAAATATAAGCCGTTGAACAGCCTGCAATTAATTCCACGCTAAGAACGCAATAGAAATGTATGATATTTTTGCAAAATCATTTATGAATATTATAAACAAAAGAGATGACAATATCGACCCCTGTTATGAATTTCCAGGTAGTTATGATCCTCCGAAGTTTTGGCTTGGTGGAAACGATATTGTAACTGAGGGTGAATGGATGTGGGCTAAAACTCATACCAAATTTACTTACACAAACTGGGGACCAAGTCAACCTGACAACAGTCATAAAGGACTTGGAGAAAACTGTTTAGAACTTTCAAAGAATCAGGCTTGGAACTGGAATGATGATTACTGTGAACACAGGATATATTTTATCTGTGAAAGACCGTAAGTACAAATATTAAGTGGTGTCAGTATCCACACATGAATTGCATATAGCGATATGAACTATAATTACTTGAATGAAAGTGCATAGTGAGAGTCATTATATGGACTCTAAAATTGTCTTTTAAAACATTCTTATTTTAGCAGCTGAAGTGCCAAATGTGCTGCAATTAAGATTGCATTGACTTGTTTGGTTTAGGAATGATCGGTTCTCCTGATTTTGACTTTCGGGATCCTCTATTTTGTTGGTCATGTAAAGCCAATTACAATTTTTTATCCGCCAACTGTTCTTACTTTTCTTTTCATTATTTTATACATATATTTTGAAAGGCCATTTTTTTTTTAAATCAAATAAAATCTTTGTTATTATTTCATAGATTTTGAAAGGACAAAAGGTGCCAATGTTAAAATGTATGAAAAAATCTAGGTAATAATTTCCCGACAAACTTTCAAATGATTATATCTTAAAAACATGGTCTTACCCATCATTTTTATGTACTTTTTAATTTTCTTTTTTTTATTTATATACTATAACTTTACAACAGTCTTTTTAGAAAAACTTGTTATCTTATATCAGAAGAGCGATCATCCTTAAAACAGTCATTGTATACATACTTTCTTTCAAAATTAGATGTGAAAAAGGGATTTATCTAGTAAGATGTTTTATCCAAAGTGCTATACCATCTTTTGTACTAGACATATGACTTACTTAAATGTTTTTTTGATATTCTGTAAGTTCGAAATTATTGCAAGGTTTCTATTAGCGTGAATAATGAGACTGGGTTTGTATCGCAATATAAATAAGAACTGTATTCTGATATCTGATATCTATTTATATATATATAGAGAGAGAGAATAATACATGGCAAAATCCGTATCATATGTCGTATCATCCCGAGACATCAATATCAACCCAAGGGCCTTTAGGCCCGAGGGATGATATTGGTCGAGGGTGATACGGCATGTGATACGTATTTTACCATGTATTATACGCTTTATCAAATATTTCAACAGAATAGTATTATATTATATGAACTGTTTTCTGATCCATAGCACTGGGTTACCTTCAGTTCTACTTTTGTCTTTTGTTTTTGTCTTTATTATTGTATTAATTTGTGTGTTTTGTATTTTTCATAGTTGCATTTAGTGTGCCAAAAAATATGAAAACTTGACGTTCGTGACGTCACGTACAATATGAAAACTCGACGTTCGTGACGTCACATACCAAACAATGACGTCATTCAAAAAATTTACCTATTTTGAGGAAAACTTTTCTTAAGCAAAAAAAAAAAAGTAGGGGTGTGTGATAAGGGTAGGGGTGTGATAAAGGGTATGCGATAACGGGTAGGGGTGTGATAAAGGGTATGCGATAACGGGTAGGGGTGTGATAAAGGATATGTGATAAAGGGTGCGCATCAAAGTTGCGCGATATGGATTAAACAGCAGGCTATTTATCACATATGCAAAACTACTGTATTTACTACTAAACATATGATAAATATATATATATATATAGGCGTAAAAAATAATTTTCACATGTGCAGATATATATATTCATTAAATAAAATAAGAAAATAAGAAAAAAGTTAACAGTTCCATTCTATCGATTTCATCCTTCCATTGGGACTCTTTAATGGAAGAATGAATGAAATCGATAGAGTTGAACTGTTAACTTTTCAATACACTATAACCCTCCTTATTTTTGTTGTGGTTAAATAACCTACAAGTTGAACGACAAAGTGATGTACGAAATTATTTTTTACAGATCTGAAGAAGTGGATAGTGGAGAAATTGTTGGCTAAATGTAGAATCACATAAGATAAAAAAAAATCTGTTAATACACGACCATTCACATTTAGCATCTTTACAGTTTTGATAAAATTAATTATATCTTAAATTGTCATATAAGCAGGAAGTTTGAGTATCTATCAAACCATGTACAACCCACCATTTTTTTTCTAAAAATGTCCTGTACCAAGTCAGGATTCTGGCAGTTGTTATTTACAGTCCGTTTCTATGTAATATGTTGCAATTTGTCTTCCTGCTGTTCTGTTGTTTTCCTATTATAGTTGATGTGTTTCCATCGTTTTAGTTTGTTACCTGGATTTGTTTTTGCTTAATCTTATAATGACTTTTGAACAGTTGTTATAATGTTTGTGTTTTGCTATATATAATACAACTATTTGGAGTTCAGAGCTTCATCTGTACTGTGTTTTGTTGTATTCAGAGTGGTCAGATTGTCAATGAGACAACTTTTAACCAGAGTTCAAGTGAAAAGTATGTAAGCAACGTATGGCTATTTTCTTATATGCATCTTTTTAACTGATCAGATATATATCATATATCTAGGATTTTGAAAATGAGGGGCCCAAACTAGAGGTCAGTAGAACATTCAAAGTCAGTTGAGTTAAGCCAGACTGACATGTACACGGTACTATCACTCTATACAATAAATATACTTGACCTTTTTGTACTGAAATCTTAAACAAATGAACAATGAAAAGGATATCAAGGACAGATAACCTCTACCAGATTGGACACGTACATTTCACAATAATTTTACAAACGAAAGACAGTTTGAGTTATTGCTTATACAATCTGTAGTATCTGACAAACACAAATAAGGAGGATTATTTAAAATAAACCAAAATTGACCATCAAAATGAGGTCACAGTCAGGTGAACCAAGACAGACAAACATTTAGAACTGGACACAACTGCTAAATTCATGAATGCTATAACAGAGATTCACATACTGCAAGTTGACTTCACATAACTCGACGAATCCAACGTTGCAGAGAATAATTAAGAATATAAATTATTTTGTATTTATATATTTCACAATTAACAATAAATAATTTGTCTTCATATTAACATCATATACATATATAGCGTCGTGAAGCTAAACAATGATAACAATTATACACAACATTATCACAATGAAGGCTGCTGATATTCATTTATAAATTTGTAAAGTACATTTGCTGTGTTTTAAGGGAATACAGATTTCACATTTTTGTTATTCTAATTTTTTAATGCAAATGTTGCAAAAAATATCAATAAAATTGAGAAAGGAAATGGGGAATGTGTCAAAGCGACAACAACCCGACCATAGAGCAGACAACATTGTTTACATTAAGTTATGCAAAATATTCAGTCAATGGACCATGACTAAAGGTATAGAACCAAATAATCTCTATGGATATGTGGTGTGTCAATGGTAAAGCGACTGCATAACAAATATTATTTATTTTGAACTCATATAATCTCAAACTAACATAAAGTTGATGCAGTCGTCGCTATAAACAGAATACCTATGTCTCACTTTATGACTCTGTCACACAATACACCATATAAAAATTTAAAGCATTTAATGTACTATATACTTTATAGCTTGAGTGGTTTCTAGTCATGCTAGTGCCTACTCTTTTGGAGGGACATGTCATTTTCTATCTTCATGATCTTGCATCATAAAATTAATAAATTGACTTAGACAAAAAAGATTTTTTTTTATATGGATTCTCAGAATACTGACATATTTCTTGAGGGGACAGTAGCAGTAAGGGTGAATGACATAATCCACCAAACATTGAAATGAGATGTTTTTTATCCACCATAAAAATGAGAGAGTTTTTTTAATGAGTGGTTACAAATAGTTTAATTTTCTGTGTGCATTCATGAAATGCATACATTTATTATAATTATGTTTTCATCCCTAAGCAATAAAAAGAATAAATGATATTTTATATAAAAATATACAGATAATTGATAATTCTTAGAATTATTTTTTTATACAGCAATCTCTTTTCTTAATTTATTTTTCCAGGTTCTAAATTCAATTACATGATTTTTATCGTATTATATAAAAAAGCGATATTGTTCTAACTCATACGCATGAAATGATATGTTTTATAAACTTAAAAAGAATATTACCCAAACAGGTTAACAAAGGGAAATTTAATAACATTCTACAGCTAGTACAAACCTGCCACAAAATAAAACAAAAGCACTATGGATGTTTTCAAATATTCAGGTGCAAAAACCCACAATTTAGTAAATTGGGGCACTGGCTCATGTTAATGTGTTTTCCTGATTAAAATAAATACATTATAATTAATCATTTTAGAAATAAAATAGCAAATTCAGAAGATGGAAATGTTGTTAAAACAGTGTGATTCCCCTCTTTTCATTCACCCTGACATTTCTTTCTAAATTTCAAGTGTCATCTATTGTAAATTCAGAAATTATTGTGATGTTTTTATTAATGCAAAAAAATGCAACAGGGTTATAATAGCAATAATTTGAATTCGCATTTTAGTTTTTTTAATATTAATTAAACAAGATTTTCACATTATCGAAATGACAAAATCCCAATAATAAATGTGTGCAATAATATCTGAATATACCAGTATTTTGGTAAGTTAACAGCTCAACCATAAATCCAATAAAAATCAAAACAAAAGTGTTTTTTTTTGGTGAATGATAATTCAATCAATAGAAACAATCTCAGTGTAACTGTAACATTGAAACGCATCTTATTCACTGGAGAGTTGTTTATTCTGATAGACTTTATATACAAATAATTAACGACAAAAAAACAACAGATCATATAATTCACAGTATAATGCCCTCTGATTATGTATATGTGCTTTCAACTAAAATCATCAATGTGTATTTTGCTAGTTTGAATAAGTAACCCATCAATTCTTTACTATTCACAATGAGACTCCCCTCCCATAGGCCTTCCCTGTGCAAGGAAAATATGACTCTATGCTTAATTTCTTTACATCCCAAAAAATCATCCCACATTTTGTTCCATTGTTAAAAAAATGTATGGGACATATAAAATTTAAATACATGCAAAAGTTTTAAAATTTCCAGTACATTTGCCATCAATAAATAAACTTGCCAAAAATGAATTATGTATATTGTCAATTAGAATAAAAAAAATATTCAATTACTTTTACTACAATCTGAAAAGTCTATTGTGACTATGATGCCATCATACATTTCAAGGGCCCTGCAACCTTAAATTAGGGGGACAAATTAGATAAGACCTGGCTTGATGCAAGTTAAAGTTTAAGCAAGAATAAGTAATTAAGATGTTCAGGCATAATAAATGTTGCCTTGTTTCTTTAATATTCCATTTAAAGATAGTTTATCAAAATAAAGTTTTCTGTTATCAATGGTTATCTGTATAAACTTGCAAGACATCTATAAAAAATATAAGCTTGTACATACATGTTCTAATTACTTCAACTGAATGTTCCACAAAAATTGTCCTGTGAAATTTTATTCCAAACTAGTAAAAATTAATTGAAAACAGTACATATAAGTGCAATGTACTGTCCAGATACCTTTGCAAACTCTGATTAAACTAAGCATTCATTTTTACATTTGTAATATAATGTTCGATATTCACTTTAAAAATATTATGCCTTCTCAAAAATAAACTTCATAATAACAATTAAAGCCAAAAAAAAACATCTTCAAAATACAATATTCTTATCACAAAAGATGATTAAGTCTAACCATTTGACAAGAAAAATACAACAATTGCACGTACACGAGCAAAAAAATATCTGTCATATTTTAAAAGTTAATTATCACTTATGATAAACAATTGGGAAACATGATTTTATACTATAACAGAATTTAACAGCAAGAATCTTTAATGGGGTGTCTAAATTCGAACCTGGCAATTTTATTTTGTTTTTCCTGTACATTCTCTATGAGAGGAAAATGTTGACAATACTCCTTTAATCTTTCATTATATAATATGAAAACTTTGATTCTTTTAATTTAGTGAATACCAACTACTATGGATTGTAGAGGACACAAATTTTGAAGATATTTTATAACATGGATAGCTTAAGTCTCCATACAAGCCTCTAAAAAAATCCTACTTTGGTGAACATTAATTTGGTTCATCTAAACCATACATAGTTTTAGATCATTATTCAAACACTTATAACCTGAAAAAAAGTTCAAAGAGGTCATCTTGTGCATAAAATCAACAATGAAAGAAGTTGGCAGGCAGTTGATAGCAATTTGATATCCTTTAAATGAAGCAAACGTGTACTTTATTGCAAAACCCTCAAGAAATGAAAGAAAAATATTGATACTGTATCACATACTACAAAAAATAATATAAAAAACATAAATATTAATTATTTTTTCATCGTCCAAAGTGGATCTATTGAACTAAAGGGATCATCATTGTCCAAATTATCACTTAAACCTGAAGTTTTATCCAGAAAACTTGCTTTTGTTATTTTCTTCTTTCCTCCGTCAGCTCCAAGTGTAAATGAACTTGGGTTCTGTAAATCCATCAATGACTGCATTTTCGGTGATCCCTCATGTGATCCATGTAAAGAACTTGGCTTCGGTGAACCATCTCTAGACCTTATCTTATGTATTGGTGAACCTGTTATCTTTTCTGATTCTGATCCAACACTTAAAAGTGATGCATTAGAGCCAGATAGGGACCCAGTCAACTTATTGTCATTATCAACACTCTGTCTAGCGGCATCTGTTCTTTGAACAACATCAGGTAAACTGCTCATTAGATTTCCTTCCATTTTATGATCTTCTGTCTTTGAAGGTAAAAAATGTTTCTGTTGCTTATCCACCTCCTCACTGGAGAGCTCCTGTTTGGGAATGACAGTTTTCTTTGGACTAGAATGTTTATTTGATATTCCTAAATGTAATCCAAGTTTTTCAACATTGCTCTTAAGATCATTTATACTACATGCTCCAAAAATAACATCCTCTGTTGGTGTCCACTGGTACGACTTCTCTCCAGGATGAGGAAGTTTGTCTCCAAATGAAGCTTTATGAACCAGTATTCCTTCTGTAAAATAGATGAACAATACATCAACAAATAAATTTAGGGAAATACATTTCAAATATTGTTGATTCATATGTTATGGCAAACAAATGATAGAACTACAAATTCCATAGGTTTTATACAATTAAAAATTATATTGTAAAAGAAGCAAACAATATTTTGATTGTTTAAATGTTGTCTTTTCAGAGCCTTTTATAGCTTGCTATGCGGTATGGGTTTTGCTCATTGTTGAAGGACATATGGTGGCCTATAGTTGCTAAAACCTGCATTGTTTGGATCCCTAGTGGAGAGTTGTATCTTTGGCAATAATACCACAACTTCTTATATTATAACGAAAACCGATTCCGTACAGTTGATCTTTCTATTGGAGAAGTAGTGATGGTTGGATTATAGAATTGCATGAATGAAATTGAATAAGTTTATAAAATATTAAGCAGGAAGTCAGTAAGAAGACCTCCTAAAAAGTACACTGCCTTATACTTTAACTTAGAAGTCCCACTTCTTTTGGATTAGTATTCAATTATGGTTAAGGCTTCTTAGGTCTACGTAGTGTTAAGGTTTGGCAAAGTATGGGGTAATAAAGTAAGTTAAAAATAGCTCTGTATGAGTGTGAACCCTTAACATAAAAAGAAAGCTGAAATGTTTTCAAGAATTTCCAACTTACGTTTTGCCAATATATCCTGAGCATGATACAAAATAGCTCCATAACAGAATTTGAGTTGACTTTTCTCTCTTATGACATATCTACGTTGTTGTAACATCTTTTTACCGACTGCCTGTACATTGATGATACCATTACCGTGATCAATCTCTTGCATTCCAGTATAAATCATTAGAAAGGTACCAGTTCTACCTATACCATTACTGAAATTGGAAATGTTAATATTAAGTGTATACAATTCATAAAAGTTACTGTAAATTCAGAAATTATGTGTGGTTTTTATTAAAGTGAATAATGTGACTTGGTGAGTTTTGCAATAATAAGAACAGAAAATTGGACCAGTGTGCACTTTTGTTCGCAAGAGTAATAATAAAATTCTCATATTTGTTTATTATTGATAAATAGCAATAATAAATTCAAGCATTATCTGATTATTATAAAGTATTATTGATTCCTTTGTCAAACCTGTGATTGCTGCTGTCAGTGTAAAAGAATTATTTTGAACACTGAAAAATTCATAAAATCACCCTGATTCCATTCAATGATAACAAGCAAGGTACAGGTTATTATAAAATTTTCTTGAAATAAAAGTTTTTTTATTGCTACAAGAGAGTTAATATTTTGAAGGAGACAACTGAATGTGACTTGGTAACAAGCAAAGTACAAGATATTATATCACAAGATTTGGAAATGTTATAAAATACCATACAAAGGGAAGTAATCCGTCTATAAAATATGATTATTTCCCCAACAATTTACAAACATGTTCTCTCTCAAGGTCAAGTTCAAAATTGAAGTTCAAAAGCTTTATTTATAGACAAGATCATTATACAGAAAACATGTGCATACACTGACTTTTCCTTATTCTATTATGCTGCATTTAACTGATTATTGTATTGTATTAATAAATTATCCATTGTATGAAATTTCAAACCTTAAAGGGTACATGATGGTGAGTAAATAATTTCTATTTTTATTTCTTTACCTGCAGTGAACCATGACAGGTTTTTGCAAACTTCTCTGCTGTCTGTAGAAGTTATGGACTTCATTGATAAACTGTAACACACTAGGAACCTTCTCTGGAAATCCACTGTAATAAAATAAGGAAATGAAATAGTTTTTTTTGTTTTCAAATCCTATGAATTATACACCATAATTAAATTTAAAGTTCATAGAAATACTATAGTCAATACTCATTTGAATATTTTAATTTCAACACAACAATAAGCAAAATAAAATACACAAAAAGAATGTACATGTTAACACATCCCAACCTGTAAGGCCAGTTTTTGTAGTGTGCATGCAACATATCCCTATATCTTTTTGGAAGGTCAGTTTGTGTACTGTACATGCAACATATATTTATCCCTGCATGAAAGGTCAGTCTTTGTAATGGTGATATAAACATATCCCCACCTGGAATACTAGTTTGTGTACCTGATCAAGCTACATATCCACACCTGAATGGTCAGATTGTGTATTGTACATGTAACATACATATATTCCAACCTGAGATATTAGTTTGTGTAATGTACATGTTACATGATCCTGGTAGGCCACTGATAGGTCAGTTTGTATACTGTAGATATCACATATTTATACTCTAAATATAACATTTGCCTACCTGACTGGCCAGTTTTTATACTGTAGATGTACTATAGTCCGCCCAGTCTTTGTTTGTTGATGTTGTAGGTAAATGATTCTCTCTGTCCACAGTTGTGTCTCCTTTAAGCTCTGTAGTGTTAATGTGATAGGACCATGGTGGGATAATTTTCCTTTCTCTGGTGGCCAATATTCAGGAAATTTCTAAAACATTCAAATTCTAAGATTTGTATCTTGCACAGAAAAGTAAGTTGGCAGCTGATTAAATGACAGTAAATTGTGATTTATGAAACATCTTTATATAAATGTAACAACATTGAATATTGAAATTATCAACCACATCTAGAGTAAGATTGGGTGCACTTTGATTTATTTCCCTTTGACATATTCCCTAATACTCCTGAACACCCAAGATCACTCCTGATCCTTAATGGGGTTTGTGTTGCCCTGTCTTTAGTTTGAATGTTATGTTTTGTAGACTTTTGTTACAGTAGTCATTTTTCTTTTTTTGCCAGTTTGTCATGTGTGTTGTTATCTTTATTATCTTAGGCCGTTTTTATTTAATAAGTTGGTTTGCGGACATCAGCCCAAAAAACTTCGGGTAGGAGGAGGGGAAAAAAATAAATTTAAACTAGATCTTTCCAGTTTTTGTTTTTTTACTTGGTTTACGGATATCAGCCACAAAAAAATAGGGTAGGAGGAAAAAAAACTTGATTGAAAAGACTTATTTATAGTTCTGTAAAACTTGAAAAGCCTTTTGATAATACCTTTTATTCAGCATCTTTTGTAGGTTTTGTGGAATTAATAAATGCGACAACAAAAACACATCACATAGAACAAGTCAATATTAAAAGACAAAGGCAAATCTAAGAGCATATTGCATGTCAACACCTATAAGGACAGAGCATATCAGACAGTATTTAAAAGTATAAACATAAATTTACTGTCAGGAGCCTGTAATTCAGTGGTTTAATATTGTTTGTTGGTGTGTTACATATTTGTTAATTTTTTTTAGTACATTTTTTTACATTTAATTAGGCTGTTTGTTTTCTCACGTAAATTGTTTTACATTTGTCATTTTGGGGCCTTTTATAGCTTATGCGGTATGGGCTTTGCTCATTGAAGAAGGCTGTACAGTGATCTATAGTTATTAATTTCTGTGTCATTTGGTCTCTTTATGAAAAATCATCTCATTGGCAAAACACACCACATCTTTTTAAGAACGTCCACCGGTGTAGTTTCAGGTGTAACGGTTCCATTGTCATTTATTTTGCCGTGGTCACTACTGCCGGCCCTTATTTCTTCAATCACAACATTAAAGTTTTCTAATTGTTCATTAATGACTTGACCTATGGTTTCATGACGAAGGCATTTCACAAATTTTTTGTCTGATAATATTGAATTGTTTAGGACGTCCACATCCAGATGGATGTACACTGGTTCATTCATAGTAAACAAACCATGCCCTGATATCGTCTGGTTCCTAAACGGAAGTCAGGGTTTAAGGATGCGCAAACACGTGAACAGCTAACCAGTCACGTTTCCGGTGCACTGGTTCACGATTTTTTAATGCAGTAATAGGAACCAGAATTACGAAACGTAAACACAAAAATACCGTTTAAAATTTTCTTAGTAAATCGATAAATATGAGGTCGGCGGAAATAATTTTTAAGGGCAAATGTGCGTTTATTTTTATTTGAATTAGCGAAAATTCGGGTCGGCGGATCCGTAAACCAACTTATTTAATAAAAACGGCCTTATCTGTGTTTTATTCAGAGTTAAATACTATAACAGATTTTTGTGGTCCCTTGGTTGTAAAAATATGAGCTGTGTAAGAAATTGTCTTTATGCAAGTGCATGTATACATGAACATGTATTCGACTGACTTTGATTGACTTTGGAATGTTAGAATACAAAATACAAAATATTTTTTGTCTGCTTTGAAGTGTTCTTATATGGCATCAATTCCAAAACAGTTACAGAATTTGCAATGAGATTCTTTTCAAGCCACAATAGGTTAACATATGTAATAATATTCATTTTGCATATGGTGGATGTCTTTTGATGCAGCTAATATGTTTAATATGCTATTAAAACAATGCAAAGATTTAGGAAACAAGTTAAATATATGTTACTAAAATCAAATTGTTGTTGTTGCTTCATTATAAAAGATAAATTTCCTAAAATTATTTCAGCTTTGAACCATTAGAAAAAAAATTACCAAAAAAATTATTAAGCATTTGCTCATAAACTGTTAATACAGCACCTTAATTTACAAGGTAGTACAGACAAAAATAATTATTTATTTCAAAATCAATTAACATACCTTTGTGTCTTTATTTTCCGTTTCACTAGACAGCATAACAATAACCTCTGACCCTTGCTCATATACCATTAACCAGAAGTCAAACATAGTTGAGTGTAATGGAGCTTGCGTGGCAATAAATTTGGGACATGATTCTGCTAAATCCTGAAAATAAACAAATTTTAGGCAGGGTATGAATTCTGAAGATAATAGTATTCAATCATGAAACATAAACTAAAAATAATACATTCTTTTCTTAAACCCAAACATCCTGGTCAATTGTTGCTCTTGGACCTGAGAGAGGGGGGTTTAAACAACCCCAGACCCCTCACTGTATGTTTGGGAATATTCTTTTTTACTTTCCTTTGCCTTCGCCATACCTACTACTCAGCTTGTTTAATTGGGTATAAGCTGTCTAATTCATGTTCATTTCATCTAAAGCATATTTTATTCTTTTAGAAATGTATTATCATTTTTAGTTTGAATATAACAAGTTATTAAGACTATGACTTACATTTATCCAGCTAGCGTTTATATAATCATCTTTATGTGAAGTCAGTAACACTCTGGATACATCATCTGGGGAAAAAAACTATGATAAATTAATTTCTGTACAGCATTTCATTATACTGAATAGTATATGAAAGATTGATGTAAAATATTGTAGCTAAAACGTCTTTGTAAATTTTATGTTAATTGAATGATGCCGACTATGATTATAACTGTTTTGCATATTTTGCAAAAAGTGGATTTGGTCATATCAATTTTTAATTTTTTTTTTTATCTCAGAGACATTTATTATTGAATTCTATATACAGTGTTTTGAAGACTTAACAGATCATTACAAATAATGCCTTGAAAAGTTTACTGCACTTGTTTCAACAAAAATCTATATTCAGAGGGTATAATAAAACATAAACAAGAATGTGTCTATAATACACGGATGCCCCAATCGCATTATCATTTTTTATGTTCAGTGGACCATGAAATTGGGATCAAAACTCTAATTTGGCATTCAAATTAGAAAAATCATATCATAAGGAACATGTGTATTAAGTTTCAAATTGATAGGACTTCAACTTTTTCAACAACTACCTTGACCAAAAACTTTAACCTAAAGCAGGCCAGATGAATGAACGAACGAATATTATGCCCATAAATGGAGCATAAAAACATAATGCCTGTAAATGGGGCATAAAAATCAAGTATTGTCACACAGAAATTTTTTCTGCAGAACAATTAAGAAAACTACTTCAACCATGCAATGGAACATTATACAGTTACAGACCAAATATCATATATAAACTTTGAAGTATGTAACTAATGTTTTACTGGGACAACAGAATAAACAGTTTCAGACCATATATCAAATCATTTCTACATACGTTATCTTTGAAATATAACAAAAGTTAAAATTTGACAAATGTACCGATGAATGGACAAGGCGATAGCAGTAAATTCACCTACTCTATGAGTAAGGGTGTACCAGTAAACTGTACTAATGCATGTAATAAGTAAGGACACTTACAAGGTAAAACATCCTGATCTCTGTTTTTCATTGGATAACATCGTCCAATCGCCATTGAGTTCTTCTTACCATGGATATCATAATCTTCTATCACCTCCTAAAATATAAATTTTATATTCCTAGTCTTATTTATTTCTTATTCCTTACCTTATCATAAAAAATATATTTTATAGATATAGGAAAATGTGGTATGAGTGCCATTGACACAACATATAGGTCTAAGTATGGTCTTCAACACGGAGCCGTGGCTCACGTCTAAAACAGCAAGCTATACAGGGTCTGAAAAGCATACTAACACTGATTATTAAACCCACAATTTAACTGATACTTTACTTTAGATCCTGTTTGTCTTAACTTGATTAAAACAATATGTGCACTACAGCATTTAAAAAAAAAAATTAAACCAAGAAGACTACCCTCTTTCCCCCTAAAAAATCCTGGTAACTAAAGTTTTTACAACTTTGTTAAGTCTTGTCAATATCCACTTATGCACTAGACAGAGTTTATCTTACAACAGATTGCAATTTGAAGTAAGAACATTTGATTATCTCCCTTTTATATCAGGTAGGACAGGAATAATATTTCATTAAGATCATGCTCATTTATTGTTCTACACATGTTTAAAGTATCATCAAAATCTGTCCAATCATTAACATTACCTTCCAAGCTATATCTAAATGTGATGGTCCAGAACATGTAGCTTTATCTAAACTTTCAACAAACTTGGCCAATTTTTCAGTCTCTGCAACAAATTTATCCATTTTTGATGAATCAGGATAAGGGTCTTTAGAAAATTGTCTTCCCAGGGTTCCTTTCAGAATAGCATCCTCTTTCTGTTGTGCTATTTCCTGTGCTGTAAGAACCTTGGGTGTTAGAACTGAGTCAGGTGGTTCATGGGTGGAGTCTACAGGACTTGATGATAAAATGTCATCCAGAGATGAACCAATCGAAGAACAGGAATGTTTCCTTGAAGGCAACTTGAATTCTGATTGGCTGGTGTTGGAATTAGATCTGGAATGCGACTTTTCAGGCTACAATGATACATTAAAAATTATTTCAATGTTGAAACATAAAACAATCATTTAAAGATGAAAGAAAATATGTATTGTAACTGAAATTATGGTCATAAAGATATATTTTCTAATAGAACAAATGAACCCACTCAATTTTTGTCAATGTGTTTATTTCAGTTAATGTATGGGTTTAAAAAAAAGTCCTGCTTTTCATAGATGTTGAACTGCATTTGCAAATTTTTGAGGTGTACATTTAGATAAAGGGCTTATTACCTAAATAAACTGGTTTAATTTAGCATTTCCCTTCATGGCTTTACATATAGTATTAGCTATACTAGTACACCACTTACAAAAAAATCTAAAAAACATAATTTCCTGTTTTCACACAATACACATGTATACCTGTTTTCTTTGTACTACTGGAGATTCTCTAGCTCTTGTATGAAATTCCATCTTCGATGTAGTTTCTAGTTCTGTGACATCTTGTATAGATGGCGTTTTTGTTTCCATAGTAACTTCCTGTAGGGATGACTGGATCTCTGTTACTGGTTTCATTGGGCTTGGTAGGATAGGTTGTGGTAGGATATCTGGTGGAGAAAGAGGGTTCATTTGCTGTATTGTAGTTGATGAATAACTAGGCTGTGGTGTACCTAAAATAAAGGAGAATTCATTTCAAGGATAAAATTAAGATTATAAAAAAAAATCTAAGGACATTTATGCATTAATTGAATATTATTTTTGTACAAAATCAGTCTTATAACATTTTTGTACTACAAGAACATTTTAAACATTTTTAAACCAGCTGACAAACAACAATATTTTGTAAAATTGAACATTAGAATGAGAAGTTGTTACAACTGAAATTAAAACAATAGGCTCTTAAACATGTTAAAAGCCTGGATCACTTACTTGCCTATATTTTGCTGTTTATAGTTTCTACCTTGTGTTATTTCACACACAAGGTAATGTTGATAGCTCACATGATCCAAGTAAGCTAAATAGTTAACACTCAGGATTTTCTACCCAAGGACTAGATTTTTTTAGCTGTATTTGGGAAAACCTTTCAGAATCTTTGGTTCTTGATAATCTTCAGCTTCTAATTTATTTGGCCTTTTATTTTGTTTGACTCAAGCAACACTTATGAAGCTTTTGCAGATAAATTGTCTATTTATAAATATTTCTTGCACTCACCTTTCTGAGGTAATGGCTGTGACATTTGTGACTGTCCAGAGAGAGGTCTCTACAATAAATCAAACATAATTTATTATAACAGCTGTAAATATCACTCACAAAGTCAAGTTATGTTGTTCAATTTATAAGTTCAACTTTTCTTTTCTATAAGCACATTATAAGAGCTATCTTCTCGTATTTTCTTCTTTTCACACAAAAAAGCTTTTTTCCATGTACATGATGTAGTACTACTACAAAATTGGACACATTATATTTCTCTCATAGTTTGAAAAAAAAAAACGTTTGTGACCCAAACTTTTTATTATGTATTTGGAAATAACATGACATAAACTTATTTGTGGCACTGAAAGCTTGGTTCTTTTAATATAAATATAAACCTGATATAACTCCCAATACATAATTATGTGTTCTGTGTGTAGTTCTATGTTTCTTTTCTTTTTTCCTAAGTGCACATTTTTCCTAGGATTTCTGATGTTGGTGATTTGTTTTGTGGAGTGTTTTGTCCAGGATTTCTGATGCTGGTGGTTTGTTTTGTGGAGTGTTTTGTGGAGTGTTTTGTCCAGGATTTCTGATGCTGGTGGTTTGTTTTGTGGAGTGTTTTTTCCTAGGATTTCTGATGCTGGTGGTTTGTTTTGTGAAGTGTTTTGTCCAGTATCCTTCTAAATAATATTGTTATCCTTTTGTTTTGTCCAGTATCCTTCGAAATAATATTGTTATCCTTTTGTTGTGGCTTCATTTACTTTTGTGGGTAACGATTTTGCACGTTTTGAGGATTGAGGAAATATTGTACTTTCATTTGTATTTGATTTTTAGGTTTTCAGAAAGTGTGTAACAATCCTATAGCAAATTTGTACTTCCATGAACATTTAAATTCTTGGTTCAACTTTACCAACAAAACTCACAATAATTGGTATCTCATGAAAAATGATGAAGCAACAATATGTATAATTTGTGTTGATAGATTAAAATCAGTACTTTTATCTTGATTTCAATAATGTATTTTCAGGAGGTAGACCTAGGTTAAGGGAAATAACTCTTAAAATCATCAGTACGTTTGTGTCAGCCATTTTCATAAATATGTTCTAAGCTTCTTGGATACATTGATTATTTCCAATCTATTTCAGGTAAATGCTTAAAATTCATTGACGAAACTTGACTTTTACAAATGCATAACTGATTTAAAGAGGTATTTCCCTGAACCAAGATCTACCCCTTAAATGTCTTCATATAAATACCTGCATCTGTTGATTAGTTGTTTGCTGCTGTACTATAGGGTACCCTTGCTGCTGGGAGTTCATGGATACTGATGGCTGTACTATAGGGTACCCTTGGTGCTGGGAGTTCATGGATACTGGTGGCTGTACTGTAGGGTACCCTTGCTGGGAGTTCATGGATACTGATGGCTGTACATTACTAGGCGGTGGCACTGGCGATTGATATCGTTGTTGAAGCACCTGTGTCTGTCCTTGTTGTTGGCTACCCCCAATAGGTTGTGGACCTGACTGTGCCACTGTTGTCATGGCCTGACCTTGTTGTTGCTGAATGCCTCTTTTATTTTGAGGCATTGTATTTACCATTGTTGTCATGGTCTGCCCTTGTGGTATAAATCCACCCTGTTGTGGCATTCCCGGTGGAATTGCCTGCATTTGTTGAGGGCCTTGTGGCAATGAACTGGATTGTTGGACCTGGGGCTGTAGGCCAAATCCTCCATAATTGGATGAAGTCTTTGACATTTGTGGCTGTGTACCATATTGAAATTGTGGTCCTGGTTGCCTTGGTATTTGTTGTCCTGTACTTGCTACATTGGTAGTTTGTGGGACCTGTTGTCCTGCCAACTGATTTCCCTGGTGACTGCCATAACCTTGACTTAATGATGGCTGTTGTGTCTGTTGTCCTTGAACTGACTGACCTCTTGAGTAACCTTGACTAGACTGATTGGACATATATTGCATTTGACCTTGACCGGCCTGACTCATCTGTGCAGGACCATTACAAGATGTTGAAGTTTGTTGACTGCTCTGATGCTGACCACCATATCCATTATATGGTTGTTGCAAAGCCTGTTGTCCAAACTGTTGTGATGTATTTTGATGTTGGCCTTGTGGCTGTTGTCCAAACTGTTGTGGTGTACTTTGTTGTTGGCTTGTTGGCTGTTGTCCAAACTGTTGTGGATTTCTTTGCTCCTGTGAGAACTGGGATGGTTGTGAAGATGACATCTTTGACTGTTGGGGCGTCGTCTGAGAGGTCACTTGAGTATTTTGCCCTTGATTTGGTGGATACTGTGCTGAAATTTGAGGTCCACCTTGACCTTGTTGATTATTTGGTTGCTGTCCATAATATTGAGGTTGCTGTTGACCTACATTTGGTTGTTGAGTCTGTCTGTGTTGGGGTGCATTCTGAGAGGTCACTGGAGTATTTTTACCTTGATTTGGTGGATATTGTGCTGAACTTTGAGGACCACCTTGACCTTGTTGATAATTAGGTTGCTCTCCATAATATTGAGTTTGCTGTTGACTAACATTTGGTTGTTGAAACTGTGTCTGTGGGGGTGGAGTCTGAGGGGCGACACGAATATTTTGCCCTTGATTATTTGGATATTGCACTGAACTTTGAGGACCACCTTGACCTTGTTGATTATTAGGTTGCTGTCCATAATATTGACTTTGCTGTTGACTAACATTTGGTTGTTGAAATCTTTGGCCCTGTTGTTCTTGACTAATATTTGCCTGGGGAAACCTTTGGGGTGTCTGAAGAGTTTGCTGTGGACCAACATTTGGCTGTTGAAATCTCTGTCCTGATGGCTGACCAGGGGTTTGTTGTTGACTAGCAATTGGCTGTTGAATTCTTTGATCCTGGGCTTGTTGATTGGAAATTTGCTGTCCAGATTGGGTATATTGATTAGTTCCAGAAACTGCTGTTGGTAACCACTGTTGTTGACTCTGTTGTTGTGGTAACTGACCTTGACTTTGAGGAGTGAAACTACCTTGATAGTTTTGAGATTGCTGGTTTTGACCTTGATCCATCTGACCTTGCTGATACAATTGCCCTTGACTCTGACTTGGCTGAGAGTTCATTGTTTGTTGAGGTGTATACTTTGACTGTTCAGAAACATTCTGTGGATGTGGTGAAATCCCATGTGTTGAATGAACTTCACCTTGTGATGACCTCTGTGCAGAGGGTTGGTTGTATGTTGTTGTACTAGTCTAAAAATGTACAAGAAATATTTATGTGATAATTATCAAAATTTATCTCAAGTAATCTTTTTTTGGGTAATTTACCTTTTTAATATGCTGTATATACCTTTTAATATGTTGTACAAATGTTGTAAGTGACTAAAATTCCAATATGTATTTGCCCATATTACATGTACTTTTGTGCTTAGCCTTTGGCATGACATAATTACACTTACACAAGTCATGTCTTCTTGTTTTCAGAGTCAAATCAGTAAGAAATAAGATAATATCAACCATCTTATACATATCTTGCAAGAACTGCTGTTGAACTTTCAATCTTTTGTAGAAAATAATGATATTTTTTCAGGTTTAAAAAACATGTTAGAAAATGGAGCATGAAAAAGTGGACGTTTCAACCTCCATACAAAGAGTTTAATAACTGAACCAAAACAATAACCAAAAGTTATAAGACATCAATGAATTTTAAAATTGTTTACCTTGCCTCTCTCGCCATACAAAAACTATTTGTATGCCAAAAAAAAAAGATAAAATTGGACAGAATGAAGACTTGATAGAAGGATGTCTCTTTCAATGTAGTATATTGACAGTTTAAATTATTTTTTGGGAAATTAAAAACATACCTGTGCCATATGATTTTGTTGTGTAGAAGATGGTATCTGATTCATTCTATCCTGCAATGCATTTCCATACCCTGGTGGAGCTATACCTGACTGTACTGGGTGTCCTGTTGGTAAATATTGTGCTCCTGATTGGGGTGCACCACTAGTTGGGTCCTGCTGTCCTGTTGAAGACACCACATTTGTTTGAGGTACATGTTGTCCAGTCTGAACCTGTCCCATATTTCCAATGGTATATCCTTGATGGGAAACAGCTTGCCCTTGCGATTGTTGGTAGTTAGACTGGCTTGGTGCAGCCTGACTAGAAAAAGATTGATTTTGGCCTGGGGTCTGCTGTCCCATCGATGTATTAGCTGGCATCTGGGGTAAATTATTAGTTGAGGGGTAACTGGCATTTGGACCAAAGCCACCTTGCATCTGTGGCATACCTGATGGCATTCCTGACGGACCCATATTGTATCCTGCTGCAGACTGTGGCACATTTGGTTGGACCATTCTTTGTTGTGATTGTGGCATACCATGAGGTCCAAGATTTTGTGAGTAAGCACTTGGTTTGGTAGATCTATCAAATCTCACTGTACCAGTCATCCCTCCTTGTAAGCTTGGAGATTGTGACGGTGATGGATAATTTACAGCTTGTCCCGTTACTCCTGCAGATGGGTGCTGGTAACCACTGACTTCTTGTGGCTGATGGGACCCACCATTCCCTTGAGGCTGTTGGTACCCACCACCCCCTGGTGGTTGCTGATATCCACCAACCCCTGATGGCTGTTGAGATGACCCAGTGACAGGAGGTAAAGAATGAGCTCTTATCATGGCTAAGACTTTCGGGTCCGTGATTCCCAGTTTTCTAATATCTTCATCGCTCATGCCATGTAATGGACTAGCTGGTAAACTATCTGGCCCAGGAGGAAGATGAACTGGTGACGATATTAAACTACTAGGCAGGGATCCAGTTGCCACTCTGCCTTTTCCAAATGTTTTAGGTTTCATGAAAGGGAGATAATCCTTTAATTTAGGTCCTTCAAAACCTGGCAGGGATGCATGCAAGTCTGGCATTGGGCCAATTGGACCAGATGGACTACCAGGCAAGACTCCACCTGGACTATTCGAAAAGTTAGAAGGACCATATGGTAAGGCACTGCCTGGACCTTGAAGAATTGATGATACATCTGCTGGTTTCTGAGTTACAGGTCTTACAGGAGGTTCTGAAAATACAATGACAACTATTGAATAGACTGTCACTAATCATGATGATTTATATTAGGGTTTAAAAATAAATATGTATTTAAATACACCTTTATGTATGCAGAAAAAAGTATTTTCTAATTAATGCTTGCATGAACTTTATATATCAATAATATCTGCTCATCTTGAAGAAATTTTTATACAAACAACATGAAGTTTACTCATTCCATTCCATTCTATTTGAATATTTAAAAAGAGCCCTATACAAGTTTTACTCTTGGTTGAAGATTCTACTGTGAGCCGAATTGTTCACTTCTTTATCCTCTAGTAGAATGGTAGACAGTTGCCTCATAAACTAAACATGTGATGCATTCAAGCATAATCTAGTTGCATGGTTTTAAGATTTCTCCCACATTGAATGAATCTTCCTGGATGTCTGGGTTTTGACATATACATGCAGGTTAATATTTTTTTCTGAGACAACAATTTTTGTGCATTTACCACGAATTTAAATGTTTCATGAAGTTGAAATTTTTGTTGGCTTGTATGGCAGATTTTTTCAACCTTTTCAATCAAATATCTATGAAAAACATTCTGCGCATATTATATACAAAGCATGAAAATATGTATTATTTTTTACAGACAAAACATTAAATTTTGTATCATATTTTTGGAAAAATCATAGATCCCATCCCTCACTATATAACATCATATTTATTTACCTTTAGGTTTGAGTCTGTCTATAATTTGTTGTCGTTCTTCTGCTTGCTGTTTACAAATTCCTCTACATCGTTCTAGCAACCTGTTTATGTTGGATTCAAGCTTCTTATAGAAATCCAAACCTTTCTGTGACTTAGCTAATAAATCTTCATAAACATCAAATGAATTCTTTAGTCCCTCTATGGTGGCTTCTCTCCTGAAATAATCAATATCCAGGGTTTTAAAATTTGGTAAAGAAGTATTAGGAAAAGGGCAAATACTCACAAATAAAATAGAACACTTTCAAATTTCAACAATACTTTCTAGTGGCGTTCTTGTCCTTATTTTGTCCTCTCATTTTCTAATTAACTATGTACAAAACACAAAAATATTATCTTCAGACTTAAAATAAAATGGAGTTTTTAACAAATTTAAATAACTCAAACCCGATCTGTGTTTTGTGGTTATAAGCATTGAGTATAAGTTTCATGATATTGGTTGAGGCAAACTAAAGTTAGAGAATGGAAACATTACTTTGGGACATACATACCGACAGACAGACATACTGAACAGACACTGATAAAATTTAATGCCCCCTCAGCCAAAGCAGAGGCATAACAATCAGATCTATCTAATACATTGTACATGCATATGTTTTTTTAAGAATTGCTGCATGTATATTTATCTATGTTCTCTATACACAAAACGAAAAAGACATGTGAAATAAGTCGTACCTGGTAATTGTATCTGCAGTGGCTCTCCTTGTAGTAGCATATCTAGCATTAACATCAGTCAGAGCTCTCAGTATGTTATCCTGGGCATCTAAGTTCTGATGGATGTAACCTATCTGTTTGTCATGTTTCTTCAGTTGTTCCTCAAACATAACCTGTAAATCCAAAAATTGTACAACTATACAATGCAAAATAATCATTAATTTTAGTGTTTATCTAAAGCAATTTAGTATGGTGCGACAGCATGTCCTTTTTCCCAGCTGACACTATGCCTTTTTTTGGGATGACATGCCCTTTTCTTCTGCAATTTGACGCCATGTGCACTTCTGCAGTTTTAGAACCAAAGTCAGTTCACGGTATGGGTTTTTGGATGATCGAATCTTAACAAAGTTTCAAGTAATGTAAGTTATAGGTGGACACCAATTTTCGAAATGAAATTATGGCAAAAATTACAATGAAAATTGATTTGAAAGTCTATTAAGATGAAGTTCTAAAATTTACAGGAACTGACTTCAATTTTTCAAGATAAAAGAGAGATAACTCTTTTTTCTCTTTCATCCTTGAATTTAACATGACAAATTTTTGTTTCTCAACTAGTACTGTTATAATAAAAGCCACCATATATAGTAGTTACTTTAATTGCAATTATTACAGTATTTCAATCTGGTTGGCTATTTCACCCATAAATCATAGGGTCCCTGAACTGTACTAATGACCATTCACCCTAGTATTACTGCCACTATTCTGGGCTACAATCTGATTGGTTTACTTTGATCCAGTTCCTAGTTTAGTTTAGTTTAAACATATTTATATATAATGGATTCCACTTTGCGGGTGCGAGTACTGCCTTGTAGCAGCATTAGCTTGCTCTTTTTCGAAATCTACAAGGGTGTCTTTAAGGTGCAAAAGATATGGCTCTCTCTTAACAAGGGTCAGCCATTTATCATCCCCTTCCGAAGGGACTATCATGGGAGAGCTGAAAATTCAGTCCCTGAAATTTTCATCCCAGACGGGAATGGAACCAGGAACCTTTGTGTTAGCAGTCCGATATACTAACCACTACACCACATCTCTCATGATCTAGTTCCTGAATTGTTACCCATAACTACTTACCATAGTATTACTGCCACCATCCTGTGCTACAATTTGATTGGTTATATCATCTTCTTTGACCTGTTTCCTAAACTGTTCCTCTAGCATGGCTCTCTGATTTTTCATTTCCTCAACTTTATCAAGTAACCTTTGTAGCTCTTTCACAACAGCTTCTGACTCTGGGTCTATAATGAATTGAAACAAAAAAGGCATATTAACATACTGTGGATTCATTATTATTCATTGGATACCAATTTTCCTGGGTTTCGTGGGTACAGATAAACAAAGATATCATATGTTCAACGAAATTACAAATATTCTATAGGCTCTGTATGCAGAATTTGGAAAAAACAAGAATCCACTAAAAATTGATACCTACAAAAATAAACAGAAACAGTTTGGAAAGATCATATCATAGGGAACATAAGTACTAAGTTTCAAGTTAATGTGACTTTAACTTCATCAAAAACTACCTTGACCAAAAACTTTAACCAAAACTTTAACCTGAACTTGGCACTATCATTTTCTATGTTCAGTGGACTGTGAAATTTTAATTTGGCATGAATCCACAGTTATATTATTTTTCATTGAAGAAAAACATATTTTTTACGTTTCAGTTTAAACATAAATACTATCTACATGACTTCGAAGTATGGGTTTTGCTCATTGTTGAAGGCTGTAGAGTGACTTAGTTGTAGTATGGGTTTTGCTCATTGTTGAAGGCTGTAGAGTGACTTAGTTGTAGTATGGGGTTTGCTCATTGTTGAAGGCTGTAGAGTGACTTAGTTGTAACCTTCTATATCATTTGGTCTCTAGTGTAGAATTGCCTCATTGGATATCTTACACATTTTCTTGTTTTTTATATAATGATATCTGAGTCATTTTTAATACTTTCAGTAATTTTAAATATCTTCACATGATAAAATGTCACAAGCTACTGTAATAATCAAATAATTCAGATTTTAGTGTTTTAAATTACTGTAAATAAAAAAATTGCAATGTTTTTGTTGAAAAGTGTGACACCTAAAAATAAAATAAAATTGTATTGCTATATCTGTATGCACTATTAATTGAACTTTTGACATAAATGTTGTTTTTCTTTGACATACAACTCACATGGAATATATGTATGTTAAAAAAATTAATAGTATGAACTGCTATCCTGTATTACCTCTGTCTCTTTCCAGAGAAGGCAGGTGATTCTTGATATCTTCCAAGGGACCAGCTAGCAGCTTTAGGTTGGTAATATGTGTATTCATTGCTTTATGTAGATCAACATTGGACTGGTTCCCTTTCTTGTGACCTTCCTGGAACCGGTCACAGTCTTTCTTTATTTCAGGTAACATTGGATTCTGGGATCTTTTTCCAAACTGTTTCTAAAAATATAAGATAACTTTAATAATACCATTTTATTAATTTTTAAAATTAACATTTAGGGTTTAGTATTTTTTTTTATGAAATATTTATACAATAGAAAGCATGAAATTGAAATAAAATCTTCTGAGAAAGATCAAACTTTAACAAGAATGTGTCCATAGTACAGGGATGCCCCACTCGCAGTATCATTTTCCGTATTCAGTGGACCGTGAAATTGGGGTCAAAACTTTAATTTGGCATTAAAATTAGAAAGATCATATCATGGGGAACATGTGTAATAAGTTTCAAGTTGATTGGACTTCAACTTCATCATAAACTACCTTGACAAAAAACTTTAACCTGAAGCAGGACAAATGGACGGAGGCACAGACCAGAAAACATAATGTCCCTCTACTATCATAGGTGGGGCATACAAACAGTTAACATAGCCCTAATCCCCACTTGTAGCAAAAATATGGCAAACCCATCAAGACTATCACTATTTGGAATTTGGCTGAATATTTTATGACATTATACTACTGAAATCATACAACAATCACTTTTGCACAGTGGCTTGACACGCGTCACACATTTTATATTGGTACGTCTTCAACATACATTATCAGCAGACAAAAAAGTTATAACTATATAATTTGCTGCAATTAACTCATAATCATTTTTAAATATAAAATAGTGTGACAATATGATTGGCTTCAATATAAGCATGATAAGCTTGGTGGTTCTCTCCGGGCACTACAGCTTCATCAACTTATAAAATCTGGCCACCATGAAATAGCACCACCAACCAGTTTATCAATCAAACAATATTGATCAAATTGAATAAAATGAATAGGGTTCTGTCTAACAAAAGAATCAGTCTCTTATTTCAATGTATTTTTATCCCTATAATTTTTCCATATTTGAAATAGTCCCTAAATCATAATTCCTGAAACTATTGATATTTTGAGACTGTCCTTAATCATCACACATAATCCCTAATAATAATATAAATTGAAACATTGGATATTCTGAGACAGTCCCAACTTATAAAACCATAAGCTAATGATATTTTGAGACAATCTCTAACTATCTTATACCTAAAAATTGTGATATTTTGAGACAGTCCCTACATTATCATACCTGAAACTCTTCATCTTCCTTTACATCATTTTCAATCAAATCATTTATTTCCTGTATAGCCAGCTCAACATCTGTAGCAGTGTTAGATACAGCTAAAATTAAAATATGTAAATTGAATCTGTGGATACATTTATTTTTCATGGGTACCAATTTTCATAGATTATAAGAAACTTACACATTTGTGGATATTTATTTTCATGATTTTGACGAGTTTTCAACGTTCTCAGTGATGAAGGTTTTAAAATCGTCATTTTTTTTAACAGTGAAGAAGGTGTTAAACTGTTGTTTTTCATGAACAGTTTTGTTGTTTTCCTGTAAATGATGATCAGCAAATTTAACATTTCATGAAGCGTGATGAAAACCCCCCAATTAATATCAAACAATATAATTAAAAATATATTTGGTGACAAATATTAATTGGTTTACCTCCCATTGCATTCACCAAGTCTTTAATAGCATTTGGTCTAACACTAACAGCAGCACACTTCTCAAGCAAGTCTTGTGGTAGTCTCTCAGGTTCAAAGTTCAGTTTAGAGGGGTCAAGGTTCAAAGACGACATGAACTGCCTATAAACAAAAAGATTAATCAGAGATTTGAAAAAAACGTGTGGAAAGTAAAGTTTTTAATCTGACAAGAGTGCTGTCTCAGTTTAAATTTTATCAGATTCTAAATAGAAGTATTAAACTCATCTTATAACTTTAAAATTATTTCAGTAATTCAAATTCAAAACAATTAATGTCTTTAAATCTTTATCAAGTCCTATCCCAACACCCCAACTCCATAGATGACATGGTGTTTCAAACATTTATTAAGACCAATTAGAATAAACTAATTGACCATGGCCATTTTCATTGTCAGGAGCCCAAGCCATTGCATGTTGACACTTAATCTTAAAAATACTGTAATTTTAAAAAGGGGCACAACACCTCGTGATCTGTTTGACTTTGTTTCAATTCTTCTATAATATTTCTTTTCTTTCCATGTTTATCAATTCAACAAACATAGTATAGAATATTTTTACAATGTTGCAACAGTCAGTGGTGGATTCAGAAATTTTCATAAATGGGGGCCCACTGACTGCCTAAGAGGGGGCCCGCTCCAGTCATGCTTCAGTGATTCCCCATATAAGCAACCAATTTTTTCCCAAAAAGAGGGGGCTTGGGCCCCCTGCCCCCCCCTAAATCCGCCTCTGACAGTTGGATAGTAGGGTCATTGGCAATCATACAACATCTTTTTATTTTATATTTTCAGTATACTTACAATAAAGCCATATTTTTCTCCTCTATTTCTGCTCCAACTGTTCTCATTAACTTTGCCTTTTCTTCACTGTGGTAAAAAACAAATGTATCAAATTCATTATTATTTGTAGAATACTTTCTTGTGTGGATTTTGTGTGTACATGAGAACAACAAATTGGAATGTTTTACAAATTTTCTATAGGAAAATATAGGAAACCATGAAATTAAATATCCACCAAAATGCAAGTTTTCCTCAATCCATATAAATTACAACCCACAAAAATAAATGAATCCACAGTATATCAAAATTAATGTTTTAGCTAAAGATATTTTTTCAACAAGAATAAGTCCATAGTTCACAGATAACCCACTTGCACTATCATTTCTTATCACGTTAAATGGACCCTGAAATTGGGGTCAAAATCTAATTTGGCATTAAAATTAGAAAGGTCATATCATATGGACCATGTGTACTAAGTATTAAGTTGATTCGACTTCAACTTCAAAATACAATGCCCCTCTACTATTGTAGGCACAGCATAAAAAAGCAGTTTTCTTGATTCGGATTAGGGCTATTCAAGAAATAATTAAAACCCACCACCATTATTTTTTCATTGTCATTTATACCAGAATTGTTTTGCCTCCTACAATTTGACATGGAATTAATGACCTTTTTTCACTCTGGATTTTTTATTCAATTTGTGATCTTAGTCATTGGTGAATACATTTGAATTCCTTATCAAATTTTTATAAACCTTGAAACTTTCATATGCAATAAAAACTGAGTTCATCCTTAAGTACCACCAGTAGTTTGTATTCTAATTTCTTACAAAATTGTAGTCAGCACTTTGGTGTTGACATGAATTTCAATTATAATTTTTTTATGGTCTTTTTTTTATATAAATTTACTGTTACAAAATTTTGAATTTTTGAAAAAAAAATGATTTTCTTATCCCAGCAATAGATTACCTTAGCCGTATTTGGCATAACTTTTTGGAATTTTGGGTCCTCAATACACTTCAACTGTGTACTCGTTTGGCTTTATAACTATTTTGATCTGAGCATCACTGATGAGTCTTATGTAGTCTGGCATATTAAATTATAATCCTGGTACCTTTGATAACTATTTGCCTACGACAATTTGACAGAGTGTTTTTATAAACCTGTTCCTTTTGGTAAACCCACCTATACATAGAAGATGCCTCGTGTGCAGACATGGGAACCAGTTTCTGGAATATATCTGGTCCCGATACTTCAGGATCATTCCAGTTGAATGGTATACCTTTTACTAAGGATGCACCTAAAATTATTAGTAAGCATAAAATATAATTGATTCTTATAATTTCTATCATTGGATAAAATATTTGTCTTCATTTCTATGATTTTAACTTTTCTAGAAAATATGACAACAGATACACATAATGTTTCTTATAAAAGGACTAAACAATATATTTGGAATTAACAGTTTTATGGCAAATTTTTCTTCAGAAATAGCACAACCAATAATTCAAGGCAGAAAATTGGTATATTCCTTTGTTGAAATCTTAAGGTGTATAACATGAGTGCAAATAGTGGGAAGGTTTTTAATTTTTAACTATCCCAGCTAATTATTCTTATGGTTGAAAATTCTACTTTTGTATGATTAGAATATACATGTATGATATTGATCCGGGTCATACGTAATTTGAACTTACCTTTGACCTCTGGAAGTGTGTCTCCTGCAGGTATTTTTTCATGGTATACATAATCATTGTCTTTCTTTGCAGACTGAAATCTACAAAATTAAAATAACATGGGAATAATTGATTTCTGTTTTCTTTGTGTTTTCAAGCTGATAGTTACTTTTCCTTTAAACTTATTTTCATTTTAATCTTACCACTCATATCTCTAATTGCAAGTCTTATACAGTTATACATTCTACATACATATCAACACACATACATACCAACTATAATTGTGATAATTGTAAATTTTTCATATGAACTATCATAAACATCACCATGATCACATAAAAGTTCAATATAAATAAAACGAAAGGTGTATATACTCACTTGCCACCAACAACATCATTTGTAAATCTCAACGACTCTTGGATATCAGAAGACTCACTCTAAAAAATATAATAGTTAAAAATGTTAGATATGTTCCTTTAAAAACACAGGGATGGCACTAAGTAAATTAGGTTTCCATCTATTGATATAATTTCATAATGTTTCTTCAAAACCCACTGACAGTTGAGATTTTTAAGTGCCTTACCTTGGTCCCATGTATGTTTGTTATGAAACAGGTCTAAATAAAGAGCAAATCGTAGTTTCCCTAACAAAACAATACATAATATAAATTAATATTGACAATGTCTTTATTCTTTCACTGGTACTAGAACTTTGGCATTTCATGATGTTTGATCTTTTATTGAGTTTATACAACTTTTTGACTGAGTTTTGGTAATGCATGCATAGATGGAGATGCTACAAGTTAATTTGTCTTCATAAATTCATTCCAATGTACAAAAAATAAAAAAATAATATGCTTATACACTTCATTTTGTTTAAGTCATATTCTATCAAGCACACACATTTATAGTTTAATGTTTCATATTTTGTCATGTCAGAAGCCTTTTACAAAGGGCAATACAGTATAAGCTTTACTCATGGTTACAAGTGGTTCAGGAACACTAAGTTGATTTCATTCAGGGATCTCCATGGCCTGTTTAATGATGGCCCCCCATCAGCGTTCAAATATTTTGTGCCATCCTCAAATGACCTCAAATTGTCTTCCGCCATCGTTCAAAACTGTTATCATTTTTAATAACCCGACACCATTTTTTTAGCAATTATAATCAAATGCATGTAATTGCATAACCCTCAGGCTTTTTATATTATAATCCAATACAGTTCTAACCGGTGCCTGAGGGATATCCAGATTAAGATCACTAATCACTTGTACCTGAGCTTGTACAGGTAGATCAACAAACCAGACAGGAGAATACTATCGGAAGATAGACGATTCATTTATCGAATTATTCAACTAAGTTTCAGCAAACGCTTATGATAATTTAGATTAAATCAATAAATTAATAATCCAGTTACAAAGAAAACAGTTTAACAAGTCGAACACATGCTTTTATTTTGACTTACGCAATCAGCATCCCCCTTTTTTGGGAAGTACAAAATAAGACGTAACACGTTAATATTATTTCATCGCAAATAACTTGAGAACTGCTGGATTAAAAATATAGAATTACTATAAAAGTTAAAAAGTAAAAAACTTAAATATTTACTGTGAAGAAATACTGTATCGTAATTCTGAATTCATTTCGTAGTTTACAATCAAATTGATACATCCTCGTTTCTGGTTTATATTCAGACTCGAAAGATGCATGTTGTATAGCATCAATTTGCTAGATAAAAACCTTTTTATTTGTCAACCTTTGCTTTACAAATCTCGACAATCTTTTACATAACCCTGACGATTACAAATCGTTCGGTTGTTGCTGCAAATCAGTCATACCGGTAATAAAGTTCATGACTTCTGAATTTGACAGTGAAAAAAAAGCTCCACACGATTTTTAATCCCCATTACAATCACCACATACCTGCCAACTGTCACTATTTGAGGGGGGATTTCCCCCATTTGAAATTCTGAATGAGCAATTTTAAACAAAACAATTAATTTTACAATGACAAAAGTATGAAGAAGCCAAAAAACAACATTAAAAGGTATTTAAAGGCCCCTTGATGGTTTTTTAGGACTATGACAGCCATCTTGCACGCAAAACCCACATGGGCATTTTGAAAAGTTAGCAGGTATGTTACCAAAATTAGCAAGAAAATTACATGTGGACCTTCATGACAGCTTTTGATCATTCTTGACTAAGGGGGAACAAGAAGGCTTGACAATTGAATGGTTACAAAAGGCAATTAATAAAAATATTGATACTTCTATAATGGAAATTCAAATAAATATAATTTAGATAAGCAATGAATTAGCATGTTCCCCATTCCTTATATGGAGGAATGAAATACTTTCGATCCACTACACTGTACCGCGTTTACACGGTTTGTGATGGTGAAAGTTCCTCCATCGTTCAATTTTCATCCATGGAGATCCTTGTCGTTGAGAAAATTTTGAATCTGAAGGATAGTGCTCAGTCTCATTGAATTGGCAAAATTATAATACATCTCTTTTAATTTTATAAATTTTGAACATGACCATACCTTAGCCATTTTAATAGCATCCTTCAATTTATCATAAGACAATGTATAGTAAGCCACACATTCTCCAAACTTTTCCTGCTCCTCTGAGTTCCTCCCCATGTAATAATTGGTGATCACTTCATAAAATAAGATCTTTAGTTCTGCTCTCTTCTTCCAGTCCTATAAAATAAAGTTTTGTTTCTCATACTTAATAAAATCTCATGTCTTAGCTTCCCTTATTTAACATTTTGGGGGGAGATTATTTACACTTATTTCATGATCATGTTAAATAGTGTGTACAAATAAGCAAATTGATGTGGAGGAAGAATTGATTGTTTGATCAGCAAATTCATCCCCCTCTGAAAAAAGGTCGTTCCAAAAAATTTCTCTCTATAAATTTAAAATAGAATTTATACTGGATAAGGAGGCATTTTCAAATACTGTAAATTAAGAAATTATTGAAAGGTTTTAACTTATGTGAATAATAGATATATATCTGTAAGCAGCTTTTTCCGGATATCCCAACAATTAATCTCGCATTTGTGTCCTTGGTAAAAAATTGCAATAATAAAAATTTCTTAATTGACAGTATTTGTAACATTTATGTTTGATCGATTGTCACCAGATCAGGACAATTTTCTTGATGAGAGATAGCTCTGGTTCAAGTACTAAGAAAGTTACTCTAGTTAGACTGCTGTGCTTGTACAATGACACCATTTGTATGAATTAAAACTACCTAAGTTGGTACCCAACACTTTCACTAAAATTAATTTGGCTCGTTTAATTTTCATAAAATTTTGACAATGTATTTACTTTGACCCTTCAACAAAAACATAAAAATTTCAAAAATTTTGAACCAACCGTTTTGTTAGAAAAATTACACTGGTTATATAGCAGTTTGACAAACACCAATTTTGATCATTGAGAATCTTAATATTCCCTTTACAACACAACGTAATTAAAACGTTTAGCTGACCTTACAGAGTTATCTCCCTGTAGTGTTAGGTACCACCTTAACCACTCAACAACAGCTTACATAACAGTAAATGTACCTTATATTTCCGTGAGCCTAAGATGGCATCCATATTTTCTGTCTGAAGTGATTTGATCACAGTTCTATAGAATTCCACAACTTGAGCTGAGACTTTAGCAGTGATTGTGTTCTTTCTGCTATCTATCATTGACTTCTCTAAAATACATTCCTGTGCTTGGGCCTATGTAAATAATATAACGAACACATAATATTAATATCAAAATAATTTTTTTTTTCAAATAAAATCTAACATATAATGTACAAAATAGATTTTCTCTTCAAAATGACCTAACATGTAAAATTTAAAAAACTATAAGGTTTCAACATTTTTTTTTATCACTAAACACTTCTAACATGTCTTAAGACTATCTCTTTATTGTTGTACATATGGACCATAATTTGCTATTGGGCTCGTTTCCTATAACGATAGAAAAGTGATAAAAATGAGTATTACTGTAAGAAAAGTTGTAACTACATCTAAAGATGCCTTTATTTTTATCAACATACAAGTGTATGCTACTCTTCCCTAAAAAAAAAATTGAAATTAACAAATTTCAAAGATTATACGACAGTATTTTTGTGTCGTTTCTCGCGTTACTTTTCGCTTTCGAAGTGCATAACGCTGACTGATTTATAGATAATTGTCACCGGCAAATTCGTAACTTTTGCTTTCAAATAATAAAGAACATCGACCAATAAGAATAGTCAGAAGAAAATGCCGAGAACTATAAGTATTTCTGTAGCAGGTGTAATAACACTAGCGTTACTTTGGTTTCCAATTTCGTAACGCAAATTTTAGATGATGTAATCTGCTTTGTTGTAATAGAATTCTTTATAACAATATGCAAATATGAACTCTCGCGAGATGTTCAAACAGGTAAATCAGAGATGATTTACATTCTAGTTTTGTTCTTCGTAATAATTAAGTTAGAAAATGACGTTATCGTTATGCGTTACATTTCAAAGTCCCGTTATTTCCTTTTTTTTTATTAAGATTGTTTTTGTCGTTAAGTTCTAATCATTTCCGGTCATACGTGAAACATGTGACTAACATGTGATCACGCCCTTATGGCCGGATGTATGAAATACTAGGTCTAAACATTGTTTTTGTTTCCAACGGGATGTTAGCAAACATAATCTGTAGACTTGTTTCGTCTTGTTTAAAAAAGGAAAATACAATTTTCAAAGAGATTGCACTGGGGGTCTATTGTTTTTCCTATGTGTATAATGTTACATACGATCTTGTGTGAAAATAAATGCCCAATGACTTGACAAAATCGATTTCAGATTTGACAGACGTTATAACACACTTCGTTTCCCGATAACGATGTAAAGGGTCCTTGGAAAATTCAATCGACATTACGTCTCTTATCATTGTGCCGATGCTCGTTGGATTGATTTTGCTTCAGCAGTAAATATTACTGGATATTTTAGGTGAATAAAGATAACTTAATAAAAAATACATGTTAATATACTGTTACACTTGGAATGTACAAAGTTGGTATCTTTGTCACAATTTTTAATTATTTTTTTTTATTCATGTTCTGCAAACACTTTTCAGAAACGCAATAAACTTGTCAAAGGAGAAGTATACTTTTACCATGCATGACTTGAAAGGAAGTACTTTATTGATTTTAGCCCACTAAAGTAGGTTAAAATGTGGAAACCATGTAGATGGTGTACAGGTCACAAATATCACATGGTGCCTATTTTAAAGATTTTAATTCCAAGTTAAAAGTTTTTTTCTTTACTGGATTTAAAGAATTTTACATTGCCAATGATTTGGAATAAATTGTATATAACTGGAATTTCAAAACCAAATATAAATACATTTTTTTTGGCTAAAACATCAAGATACAACGATTATGGTATCCTGTATCAATGAAGAAAATATGGAAATTTCTGAATAAATTGTACTAATTGTTTTCAAAACAAGCACATATTTTGGAGTTTTATAATACTGTTACATTTAAGATGGATTTTAAGAAAAAGTATACTGTTCAGACTATTTTAAGCAGATTTTGCAATAAAATAAAACTAAAAAAATGCTTTCGGTTTCTTATGGTTTCCTGTCGCGTTTAAAAAAAAATTTAATTAAACATTGAAAATAAATTTTAAATATTAACATGAAGCAAGTAACACTAGTAATGATGTTCATTTATGTCTTTTGAAATATATTGTACAAAATAAGGAAAATAAAGATTGGTTTCCTGTTTGGTTTCCTGTCATGTAAACGGTGAATCAAAATGTATTATTTTTTTCTTGAAAAACTCAATTGTTCCATTAATACTATTCTAACACCAACACAACCCACAGAATAAAAGTTAAAGTTTTAGAACTTATAAAAAAGGATACAAAAAGAAACCAAAGGCCGAATACCAAATTATGGTCCATATATAAATCTTTTTTTTACTATTCAGCAGTTGATATACATATAACAAAGTCATAGTGTCGTGTTATAATATAAAAGACAAATTACTTTCTTTTCAGAATTGATTTACGCTTAGTTTTAAAAATTAAAGAACCTTAGTGAGCACGCTCACATACCCCCGTCCCCACATTGTCATTGGAGAAATTAAATAAGTATAAGAAAAAAAAATTGTATAAGAAAAAATACTGAATAATAATTTCCTGTCAATATACACATCTACATAGTATGTCCTTATTATCTACAAAATTTCCTGAAATTCTGTTGTGTGTTTTCAGAGGAGTTGAGATGACAAACTGTTGCAGAAGTACATTGAAGCAAATAAGTTCAAAGGGGCATAACTCCTAGAAAAAAAATTGAATCGTAATTTCCTGTTGATATGCACATCTACCTAACATGTCCTTATTATCTGAAAAGGTTTCCTGAAATTCTGTTGTGTGGTTTGAGAGGAGTTGCGATGACAAACTGTTGCAGTAGTACATTAAAGTAAATAAGTTCAAAGGGGCGTAACTCCTAGAAAAAAATTGAATCGCAATTTCCCGTCAATATGCACAACTACATAGTATGTCCTTATTATCTGAAAAGGTTTCGTGAAATTCTGTTGTGTGGTTTGAGAGGAGTTGCGATGACAAACTGTTGCAGTAGTACATTAAAGTAAATAAGTTCAAAGGGGCGTAACTCCTAGAAAAAAATTGAATCGCAATTTCCCGTCGATATGCACAACTACATAGTATGTCCTTATTATCTGAAAAGGTTTGGTGAAATTCTGTTGTGTGGTTTGAGAGGAGTTGCGATGACAAACTGTTGCAGTAGTACATTAAAGTAAATAAATTCCAAGGGGCGTAACTCTTAGAAAAAAAATTGAATCACAATTTCCCGTTGATATGCATAACTACATAGTATGTCCTTATTATCTGAAAAGGTTTCGTGAAATTCTGTTGTGTGGTTTGAGAGGAGTTGCGATGACAAACTGTTGCAGTAGTACATTAAAGTAAATAAGTTCCAAGGGGCGTAACTCTTAGAAAAAAATTGAATCGCAATTTCCCGTTGATATGCATAACTACATAGTATGTCCTTATTATCTGAAAAGGTTTCGTGAAATTCTGTTGTGTGGTTTGAGAGGAGTTGCGATGACAAACTGTTGCAGTAGTACATTAAAGTAAATAAGTTCAAAGGGATGTAACTCCTAGAAAAAAAATTGAATCGCAATTTCCCGTCGATATGCACAACTACATAGTATGTCCTTATTATCTGAAAAGGTTTCGTGAAATTCTGTTGTGTGGTTTGAGAGGAGTTGCGATGACAAACTGTTGCAGTAGTACATTAAAGTAAATAAATTCCAAGGGGCGTAACTCTTAGAAAAAAAATTGAATCGCAATTTCCCATTGATATGCATAACTACATAGTATGTCCTTATTATCTGAAAAGGTTTCGTGAAATTCTGTTGTGTGGTTTGAGAGGAGTTGCGATGACAAACTGTTGCAGTAGTACATTAAAGTAAATAAGTTCAAAGGGGCGCAACTCCTGTTGATATGCAAATGGTTTGAAGTATTTTATTTGAAAGCATCAAGTTGTGTTATAAATAATGGCCATCTTTCAAGCTTCTTTAATTTGGAGAGAAGCTGTAGACAAGGTGACCCCCTCTCCCCTTACCTTTTTATTATAGGCGTTGAGCTACTTTCTAAGAAAATAAGGTCAAACCCTAAAATAGAGGGAACTTTTTTTCATGAAAATGAATCCCTTTTGAGTCAATATGCTGATGACACTTTCCTTGTTTTAGATGGAACTGAAACCTCTTTGAGAGAGACTTTAAATTGTTTTGACTCTTTCCAAAAAGTATCTGGGTTAAAAATTAATTCTTCTAAAACTAAAGCTGTGTGGATTGGGAATAAAAAGTATTCAGATCTGATTCTTTGTCCTGATTTAAAACTTCAGTGGTGCTCTTCAAATTTTAAGCTTTTGGGAATTGAATTCTCTTTAGATCTTGACAGTATGCCAGAAATTAATTTCTCCAAAAAGATAAAGGAAGTGTCAGGCATTCTTAAGAGTTGGCAACATAGAAAATTAACCCTAATGGGAAAGATTACTGTTATTAAGACTTTGGCACTTCCAAAATTAATTCACCTGTTGACTGCACTACCCAACTTGCCAGAGTCAAAATTAAATGAATTGAATACTTTATTCTTTCAATTCATATGGAATGGAAAACCTGATCGAATTAGACGAAGTACTTTAATTGGAGATATTCCACAAGGAGGTTTAAATATGATTAATATCCATTATTTTAATATATACCTTAAGATTGGCTGGATAAAGAGGTGTTCATCCAATTTATATGGTAGTTGGCAATCATTGTTATTAAAAAGCCTTGAACAGTATGGTGGAGAAAGAGTATTGCATTTTCAAAAGGAGAAACTCAGAGAAATCTCTGATAGTCTTAGCAATCCTTTTTGGAAGGATGTATTTTTTAGCTTTCATGTAGCAAGGCCTGCTACCAATATCTCTGTTCAAGATATTTTGTCATTAGATATTTTAAATTTTGCACCTCTAGTAGATTTTCCGTACTTTACTCAGTGGCAGAGAAGGGGAGTGCAGTCTTTGTTTGACCTTATTAACTTAGAGACTAAGGACTTTTGTAATTTTGATCAGATAGGACCAAGACTTCAAACAAATAAATTTTTAAAGTATTATGGTCTCATTGCAAAGATTCCAAAGTATATGAGAGAACATATTAAAGAAAACATTGCTCATGTAAATTTTGAAACTTTTAACTGTATTGATAATTTTTTGGAAAGATTATTGTGTAACAAAAAGGCAAAGTTTGTATACAAAGATCTTGTTGACAGAAATGTGCAACTGCCAACAGAAAAGTTCTTACAATGGGAGCAATTACTAGGTATTGAAATTGCAGATTGGTCAAAATATTATATTATTTTAAGAAAATCATGTAAAGACACTTATTTAGGGACTTTTCAATACAAATTTTTACACAGAATAATTGCAACAAATACTTTCTTGTATAAAGTTAAACTTAAAGATTCAAAGCTTTGTACTTTTTGTAAGATTTCTGATGAAACCATGGAGCATTTATTCTATGAATGTCCAATAACACATTTTATATGGCAATCTTTTTCACAAAAATCGAAAAGATATTTTGTGAACTTTACATTATCTAAGAAGCATATTTTTCTTGGTCTTCAAAATGAGAGTTTACTGTTGAATTTGATCATTATTATTGCAAAGAACTATATATACAAATGTAAGTTGTATGAAAAGAAACCAAGTATTATAGGACTATTAGCAAAAATAAGAAAATATCAGGAAAATGAACATTATATAGCAAAGAAAAATGGTACCACATCTTATTTTCAAAAATTCTGGGCCCCAGTAGATTACATTTTTACTGATGAGTAATAATTACTTTTGATTCAAATCATATAAAATAAAAAAAAAATGAAACTTAATTTATAAAGAGCAGATCTTTACAAGGATAACATTTTTCTTTGCAATACACAAGTTGATATATATGTTTTGTTAATGCAATTGCGAGAATGTGTGTGTGTATGTGTGTGTGTTTTCTTTTCCCCTTTTTATTATAATGTTAATATTCAAATAATATATATTCACAGTAGAAGAAAAAAAATGTAGTCATTTTTTTTGTTGTATATATTAAACCCCTTAACACCATAGTCAGGTGGTGATGTAAAGGGATTGTAAAAGCCTGACTACTGAAAAAAAAAAAAAAAAAAAAGACAAAATGTTGCAGTAGTACATTAAAGTAAATAAGTTCAAAGGGACGTAACTCCTAGAAAAAAAATTGAATCGCAATTTCCCGTCGATATGCACAACTACATAGTATGTCCTTATTATCTGAAAAGGTTTCGTGAAATTCTGTTGTGTGGTTTGAGAGTAGTTGCGATGACAAGAAACAGGACTGTCGGACGGACGGACGGACAGACCAAAAACATTATACCCTCCGCAACTTCGTTGCTGGGGGTATAAAAACACAAAAAAATTGAGCATTTCATACCAGTGAAGATCCTTGTAAAATATCAAATTTGTATCCTGTTGTGTTGATTGAGTTGAAGTTTCATTCATGCATTTCTAACACACTTTATTTATAGGTACACCTTACTGCCTAATAAGTCGTACACAGCATTCCAAGCAACATGTTTCATCAATTTTGTGACTATCACAACTTATACTTACCAGCATCAAATGTACTTGGAATGTTTAAAAGACTTCATGTGACATATCTACGCTAAGATGAGATGATCCGAAATGGTCACGTAAATATTCAAATGTGACTATCACAACTTATATACTTACCAGCATCAAATGTACTTGGAATGTTAAGACTTCGTGTGACATATCTACGCTAAGATTGGATGATCCAAAATGGTCACGTAAATATTCAAATGCCCAAGCCGCACACTGGAAATGGGTACAGGATACCTTCATCCCCTGGAAGGAACAAAAACATAAATTATCTAAATCATTTACAATAAATTCATGTCAATAAAAAATTGTTATTTTTTAAATAAATATTTTTTTTTGTGGCCAATTTGGAATGCTTGAAACTTTGCGCACAAACCAAGGACATAGAACATGTAGAATAACAACAAATTTTCGAAATTAAACTAATATATTGTTCTTCAACCATCATGACCATAGTACAATGTAAATCAATGAGACAAGGCTTTTCAAAGGAATTAACTTAGCTCTATTTACAAGGCTTAGTTATCAAAATCATGCAACTAATTATACGAGACTGTTCATATGCTGTTAGAATTACTAGGAAGCTTGTGCAGAACCTCATTACTTGCTCTGCGTGATCATTATTTCTTAAAATAAGTTAAAACAAAATTTGATTAAGCATGATGTACATTGTATGTCTGAGAAAGGCTTTATAGTTGTTAATGTCTATGTCATTTTGGTCTTTTGTGGATAGTTGTCTCATTGGCAATCATACCACATCTTCTTTTTTATATTTGTTGTAGAGAGGCACATTTCTTCTGTAATAACAGAGGTGTACTATGCATGATTGGCAAACTATGGACTGTTTTATTTTTCTATATATATCTTTATTCTCAATAAACCATATTACATAGGTATAGAGAAGACAAATGAATTATGTACAATATTTACAAGAAGACAGAACAAACAAAATAGTTGCTAATACAATATATGAAGTCCATTTCAGCCAGGAGCACATACACCTGTGTTAATAATCTTTATGAATTTACATAGTTTAATCAATTCTGATTTGTTTTTTGAAGACATAATCTGATTGTATTTGACAATATTTGCATTTTTTAAATAATAATTTGACAGACAATGTTTCCTGTTTTCTTCAAAGTATTTACATTCTAATATATAATGCATTTCATCACCAATATCATTTTTATTACATAGAAGACAAATTCTATTGTTTCTAGCTATATTGTTCCATCTACCCTGTTCAATAGGGAGCTTGTGATTTGTGGTCCTAAATCTACACAAATCAATAGACAGTTAAGTTTTCATGAAGACAATTTAATATCAATAGAACTTGCATACATTTTTACAAAAACAAATGATATATATATTGATATATATTGATATACAAAATAATACATGAGTGAAACATGTAACATACATATGTTATCCCAGTTTTTGATTTTTTAATCCACAATAACAAATGTATGTTATTTTTCTCTAATAACCCAATAGATTTATATAGATCTCTGACTGCTCATGGTTACATATCTCAGTGGCCATGTTTTTTTAGGGTGGAGCAGCCAGAGTTCCTAGAGACAACAGGAAAAAATCCTGCACCTGGCATGTCAGATAGGTATTGAGCTCACCTGCCAGGTGCAGGGTTTGAAAACACATCTTCAGTGCACATGTTGATGTTTACAGGCTAAGGATGCTGTAGTTGAACTACTTGTAATTCAGTGAGTGTTGTTGGTTCATACATACAATAATTGTTTTTCTTAAATTAAATGGTTATGATTTAGGTCATAAGTTTCCAGATTTGAATTGTTTCATGTCAGATCTTTTAAAGCTGACTATACTGGGTGTTTTTTTCTCATTGTAATTTCTTATATCCACACCATTTTTGTTCTGTTGGATAGTTGTCTCATTGGCAATCAAAATTACCAGATCATCTCATTTTTATAAAGCAACCATATAAACCTACATCTGCACTCTGTCTGGTTTCTATGCTACCCAGTATAGAATGTAGAGCTCCTATGTTGTATAGGATACAGGCCTGTTCAAACTTTACATCAGGAATTGTAACTTCTCTTCCCAGGAAAACATCCTCCCTGAAACAACACCAGAAATGTGTACAGAGAACATACATTTGTATGTACAAAAGGAGATGTCAAACAAATTTAAAACATTTTGATGTGTTTAATAATTCTTTTTTTTTTATTATCTAAGAGAATTTAATTACATCACATTGTAAAACAAATTAAATTATTTCATTTTTGAAATTGCAGTGAGAAGTATACAGAAATTATTATTTTTTTCTTTATGGAAAACTCTGAAAGAAGCCTAACTTGTGTATTTTTTGTCAATGTACTCCGCTTCAAGTAGCATTTTCAACATTTCTTCCGTATTTTCATGGCAGGCAATGTCATTGAAATAAAAAAAATATGCAGAAAAGCATTTTTCTGGGAAGCTGTTAGCACCATGTCCAGATTCTACAGTAGATACATGTATATATTAAATCATGTACTTACCAGGTAAAATTGATCCCACATTCTCCTTCTTCCCCCATGGGGAACCTCCCTTGTAAAAATTGTAACTGTGCATAGTACTTCTTTAAGGTACTACATCCCATGAAATCATGTGACACATGAACAGCACTCTAAAAATAAAAGGTAGTTTTAAATAACAAAATGTACACGTATGTATCTATTCTGTATCTCAAATTCCATACTTCAACATATCAGATATATCTGCATCTTGAATTATTTTCTTTATTTATTTTGTAGATTTTTTTATGCTGAATCCAAAAATGGAAAGAAACTACAGGCTCTCAAGAGCCTGTATCGCTCACCTTGGTGCATATTAAACCATGGACACAGATAAATTCATGACGAAATTGTGTTTTGGTGATCGTGATGTGTTTGTAGATCTTACTTTCCTGTACATTCTTGTTGCTACAATTATCTCTATCTATAATGAACTTGGCCCAGTAATTACAGTGGAAAATATATTCTATAAATTTACAAAAATTTATGAAAATTGTTAAAAAATTACTATTAAGGGCAATAACTCCTTAAAGGGTAAACTAACAATTTTGGTCATGTTGACTTATTTGTAGATCTTACTTTGCTGAACATTATTGCTGTTTACAGTTTATCTCTATCTATGATAATATTCAAGATAATAACCAAAAACTGTAAAATTCCCTTAAAATTACTAATTCAGGGACAGCAAACCAACAACAAATCGCCATTATTGAACTTGACCTTCATTTAGTTGTCAGTAACAACATATTAAAATTTTAAAAGTTTTGGTTGAACGGTTCATGAGTTAATGCACGGACAACATTTGATGACGCCCGCCCGCCCGCTCGACCGCCCGCCGTACATCCCCAAATCAATAACCGACATTTTTGTCACAAAAATCCGGTTAAATATTTGAAATGTAAACGTTTTCCTTTGTTGTTTTAGACTTTATCATTGTTTATCATCCTTTTATTTTCAGATTTACGACAAAATTCAGCATTTTCTTATTTCAGTTTAGGGCTAAAAATATTGGTTAAATCGATTTTTCGTAAAATTTCCCCAGTGGATTTTTTTAAAAAACAGATATACATGTACATGTGTATGTCAAAGCAATGTTATTTTTGAACATTTTAAAGTAAAACAAAATGGGGGTCACCAGGCTTTTTAAAAAGTTACGAGCTTTTGTTTAACCCCTCTACCCCATGTGGTCTGATTTCAATGCACTCCGTTAATTACGTTGTTGTTAATTCTTTATTGATGGCTTAAATAAAATAATGTTTGTTATTTGAAAAATGGACGATAGCTGAATATAAATGTGATTCACGTATTACTATTTGTTTGAAAAAAGCGAAGTTTTGATTATTTTGGTGAAATACGGTTTTTTTTTGTGCGAGTTGTTTCCCGCTAACTTGACGCTCTATTCGGACAACAGAAATTTCAGTGTCGCCATTGCTGAGCAGCCTACTGCACTGATGAATAGGACCATATACATAAATTACAGACATAGTGACGAATAGACAACGATGAAGGTAGAGTTATTACATAAGAAAACATAGATTTCGATATATTAGGCAGCCAAATGTTTTCAGTATCAAGTAAAATACAAAGTGGGGGGATTGTCTCAAAATACTTGCCACTGTAGAAAATCACTGCGGCTGTAACCTTGCATTGGCTAAATTTATGTTCTACGTATAATCTTTCTGGATGGTATTTTATTTATGTGTTTATTTGAACCTAAACTGGCATGTTGTGAACATGTATAGCCTGTTTTGAAAAATATCTGTGTCAAACAGTCAAAAGAGAAGAGAACGATGAAGGATCCAAAATGTCCTTCTGCGCTACCGTTAGCATCAAATTAAAATCTTGATTTATCGTCATTCGTAAAATTTAATATTGTAGCCACGTTAGGGTCAAATGAAGTAAAGTAAATTCAAACTTAAATCCCACTCTCTTGCAATAGATTTTGCATGATTTTAAGAACAGCTTTTTTTCGTAAGTATATTTATGTTCAGTGTAAGTAGACACTGTATTCTAAACTACATCTTTACCTGTCTCAGCTGTTCTAGATCACTACAGGCTTTGTTATAATGAGCAGGATCTTCCCCATAGTGATTCTTGATGTACTGAAATTGAAAGACAAATTATTTACACATACATACTGTATGCATTGTACCAGAGTGTCTGGTCGTCAAATGAATTTTTTATTTGAAATGTTCCAGGATTTTTAACATTTTTTAAATAGGTAATAAACATGATAAGAGAGATCGGTAAGGCAAGTGTAACCGTCCCCAAAAGTAAGATTGTGTTTACGATACAAAAATATAGAAACATTGTTTATTAAGTTAACAGAATAAAACTAGAGGCTCTAAAGAGCCTGTGTCGCTCACCTTGGTCTATGTGCATATTAAACAAAGGACACAAATGGATTCATGACAAAATTGTATTTTGGTGATGGTGATGTGTTTGAAGTTCTTACTTTCTGAACGATTTTGCTTCTTACAATATTATCTATAATGAACTTTGCCCATTAGTAACAGAGAACTATATTTGGTAAAAATTTACATAAATTTACCAAATTAATAAAAATTGTTAAAAATTGACTATAAAGGGCAATAACTCCTTAAGGGGTCAATTGACCATTAAGGTCATGTTGACTAATTTGTAGATCTTACTTTGCTGAACATTATTGCTGTTTACAGTTTATCGCTATCTATAATAGTATTCAAGATAACCAAAAACGGCAAAATTTCTTTAAAAATTACCATTTGGAGGGCAGCAACCCAACAACCAGTTGTCCAATTCATTTGAAAAATTCAGGGCAGATAGATATTGACTTGATTAACAAATTAACTTCTTGTCAGATTTGCTCTAAATGCTTTGGTTTCATAGTTATAAGCCAAAAACTGCATTTTACCCCTATGTTTTATTTTTAGCTGTAGCGGCCATCTTAGTTGGTTGACCAAGTCATGCCACACATTTTTTAAACTAGATACCCAAAAGATGATTGTGGCCAAGTTTGGATTAGTTTGGCCCAGTAGTTTCAGAGGAGAAGATTTTTGTAAAAGATTACTTTAATTTACGAAAAATGGTTAAAAATTTACTATAAAGGGCAATAACTCCTAAACGGGTCAACTGACCATTTTCGTCATGTTGACCTTTTTGTAGATCTTACTTTGATGAACATTATTGCTGTTTACAGTTTATCTCTATCTATAATAATATTCAAGATAATAACCAAAAACAGCAAAATTTCCTCAAAATTACCAATTCAGGGGCAGCAACCCAACAACGGGTTGACTGATTCAACTGAATTTCAGGGCAGATAGATATTGACTTGATTAACAAATTAACTTCTTGTCAGATTTGCTCTAAATGCTTTGGTTTCATAGTTATAAGCCAAAAACTGCATTTTACCCCTATGTTCTATTTTTAGCTGTGGCGGCCATCTTAGTTGGTTGACCAGGTCACGCCACACATTTTTTAAACTAGATACCCCAAAGATGATTGTGGCCAAGTTTGGATTAATTTGGCCCAGTAGTTTCAGAGGAGAAGATTTTTGTAAAAGATTACTTTAATTTACAAAAAATGGTTAAAAATTGACTATAAAGGGCAATAACTCCTACACGGGTCAACTGACCATTTTGGTCATGTTGACTTATTTGTAGATCTTACTGTGCTGAACATTATTGCTTTTTACAGTTTATCTCTATCTATAATAATATTCAAGATAATAACCAAAAACAGCAAAATTTCCTCAAAATTACCAATTCAGGGGCAGCAACCCAACAACCGATTGACCGATTCATCTGAAAATCTCAGGGCAGATAGATCTTGACCTAATAAACATTTTTATCCCTGTCAGATTTCCTCAAAATGCTTTGGTTTTTGACTTATAAGCCAAAAACTGCATTTTACCCCTATGTTCTATTTTTAGCCGTGGCGGCCATCTTGGTTGGTTGACCAGGTCACGCCACACATTTTTTAAACTAGATACCCCAAAGATGATTGTGGCCAAGTTTGGATTAATTTGGCCCAGTAGTTTCAGAGGAGAAGATTTTTGTAAAAGATTACTTTAATTTACGAAAAATGGTTAAAAATTGACTATAAAGGGCAATAACTCCTAAACGGGTCAACTGACCATTTTGGTCATGTTGACTTATTTGTAGATCTTACTTTGCTGAACATTATTGTTGTTTACAGTTTATCTCTATCTATAATAATATTCAAGATAATAACCAAAAACAGCAAAATTTCCTCAAAATTACCAATTCAGGGGCAGTAACCCAACAACTGATTGACCGATTCATCTGAAAATTTCAGGGCAGATAGATCTTGACCTGATAAACATTTTTACCCCATGTCAGATTTGCTCTAAATGCTTTGGTTTTTGAGTTATAAGCCAAAAACTGCATTTTACCCCTATGTTCTATTTTTAGCCGTGGCGGCCATCTTGGTTGGTTGACCGGGTCACGCCACACATTTTTTAAACTAGATACCCCAATGATGATTGTGGCCAAGTTTGGTTTGATTTGGCCCAGTAGTTTCAGAGGAGAAGATTTTTGTAAAAGTTAACGACGACGGACGACGACGACGGACGCCGGACGCAAAGTGATGGGAATAGCTCACTTGGCCCTTCGGGCCAGGTGAGCTAAAAAGGGGGGTTACCCCAACCCTGGTATCCTATTCCGAGTCAAGGTATATCAATGCATGTTCATCAATCTCAGTTGAAGTAGAAATTAGAAATAATGCATCTAAGCAAAATTGATTTAGTTATTATCCGAATGCGTTTTGCCTCCATGGGGTATATCAGAAATTCCATTTTTATGTCAGGCTTTATTCCTCTCAGTTTACATGTATACTACATATACGCTATTGTTCTGGAGTCACTAATATATAAAAATTTGTTTTAAAGCAATCACATTGTCTCTAGTTTTGTTTATGAAATCTTTAAATATAAATCACGATCTCCAATTTTCAAAAACATTTGTTATCTGGCACCTCATCCGGGACACTTTCAGCGCCACATGACACTTATATTGATATTAAAGATTTGCGAATCAGCAAACGGAAGGGCAGACAAATAGAGATTTTTAACTATTTGTCCAGCTGTATGTCCGTAAATTGATTGTGCTGTTATTGTTATTAATGTAAGCAAGAACTTCTAGCGCTAATCTTCTTCTTCTTCCATATACTGCCCACATTCAACTCTCAGAATATACTGGCAAATTGGTTCTGCATGGTTAAAAACAGGATAAAAAACAAATGTTCCTCTTTATTTTGTGTAATGTTTGAAATGGCTCATGTAAATTCCGCTTAAAAATCTATTCTATTCTACAGATTGTCAGATAAACAGGTGGCACTATACTGCATCAATTGATTTATACTCTTATGAAAAAATCAAGTATTACATGTACATAAAAAGTTATATAAAAGTGTTTTTTTTTTTAATCCTATGAGTATGATGAGTCATTGGCATGTGCTGTTGTTTACAATTTTGTTACTAAAAATAACTTTCTATCGATTAGGTAGCGTCTGTTAATTGCAATTTTATAAAATCAATTTTAGTGAAATCGATATTATTCATTTCATTATCTTTTCCTTCAACCTTTTTATATATAATCTGTCATTTTTTTTTATTCTGACAGTTGTTACACGAAAAATTGTATCTCGAATAATCACCTCTAACTGTACGAATATATTCTTAAATATACAATTAACAGGGTAAACAATAACTCCAAGCTTTAGATGAACTAACCTGCTTTAAGACTGGCCCAAAATCAACATATTCTGGACACTGTTTAAGTTCGAAAGACAGCATCGGCATCCGAGGCACAGCCTCCATTTTTCTTGTTTTTGCTTTTACTAAAGAGTACTTTCAAGGGAGGTAATAACTTTTTTTTATAACGGAAAAGGCAACACGTGAACCAGGAACACATGTATTTATAATTTACTATAGAAAATCAAATACGAAATATATATTCATGAGATAAAAACAAAATTACCTTTCAAAATTAGAGTTCATAAGATGAAGGGAACCCTTCCTCTTGCTCCCTCTATTTTCATCTCATTGAATCAACAAATAAAGGCTGTGACAAAATATGTACTGTGATGATTGAAGCATTATATTTCACAAAAATATATGATTATTGCTGTACATTATGGACTGAAACAAGTAATCTTAATATGGAAAAAATGTTAAAATCACAAAAAAGGGCAATCTAATTAAAATATTGATCTCTGATTACGTTATACTACGCATGGTGTAGTATAACGTAATCAGAGATCAATATTTTAATTAGATTGAAAAAAGGGCAGCCACAATCATTCTATAAAACAAAGCATATGACACACCGTCAAAAACTTTATTCAAAGGATGGTTATCTTTTCAAACAAGAATCACATATCACAAAGATGTATTAATTTAATGTATTTAAGGAATGAGTGTAAAATTTTTCTGTCTACGAAGAAATAACATAAAAAGTTTGGTGCACATGCACTGAATAATGCGCGTAGCGGGTTATTTATCAGTGTGCACCACAATTTTTAATGTTATTTCGAATAGACAGAAAAAATATTAATTATAATTTAATTCTAAATTCCATTTTAAACCATAGAAAACCATGAAAAAACATTGATGACGTCACGGTCACATGACTAAATTATGTCTATGGCTGATAACAAAATAACGTCAGCCAATCCGAAGACGTGTCATGTGTACATACAAAATTAAATTATAAGTGTGTAAATAGTCTTGCACCTGATTATCTCTGTCAATTATGTAGCAAATACCAAAATGTTAATGCAAGATATTCTTAGCGTTCATCGGACAATAATGTTTGTCTCATACCACGTCCGAGAACAAATTTTATGAAAAAAAAAACATTTCAATATTCTGGTACAGTTCTTTGGAACAGTATTCCTGTTGAAATAAAAAAGATAGAAACGATAGAACAGTTCAAAAAAAGTGTTTATAATTTCTTGTTTCTTAACTAAAAATGTAATTATCAGATGAAATTTATCTATTATATAAAAGTCCATATATTTGTCTTGTATATCTGACATTAACAAAGTATGTACATGAACCGATTATGTATACATGCGTTTCGTCTTTTGTTTTGCACTGATAAAAAGTATGTATGTAAATGTATATATCATATATTATTGTATATTTTGAATTAGTCAGAGGGCACTCAGGGGAGATTAGTATTGTACTAATTGATTTTTACCCTCTTTACTTAAAGTATTTATTTCTATTATATTATTATAGGCTTTCCAATTTATAATTAATCAAAATTAAAACTTGCTTTCTAACCGATATATTCGTGTACAGTACTGACAACTCTTTTAATTAATTCAAAAAGAAAATCTACAGTGCCGTTAAACACATGCATGTTGTCTGCTTGGGGTCCACGTCTGAAAATTAAGAAAGAAATAGCCTAACTCGGAGAAAATATATCCCTGCATCATGTGATTTTTACCACTCGTGAGTATGGGACCAACATTACTTTATAAATACCGAATAAAGAAAGCGAAACTACAGTTCAAAACATGAAGAACGACAGCACATATGGAAGAAAAAAATATTTGGCAAAGAGTGCCGGCGGTACCTCTCTGTGTTCAAAATATACATGAAATATTTGCCACTGCACCAATTTTTTTTGTGAATTCTAACCCTGAGTTTTCATCTGTTACATGCCAAGAATTCCTGAATGAAAACTTCGGTTCCGACGACTTACGGCACCCATTAGTAGATAAAGATTTAATTTCATTCAATAAATTAATACGTGTCGCTTAGAACACGGCAATATACCAAATGGTCAATAAAAATCATCCATGTAATTTGTTCTATATGGGACGTTTCCAAACTTTTAACGGAGGCAATTTCATCCAGGGCCGGATTCAAGTGGGGGCGTGGCGGGCGTGCGCCCTCATTAAATTTGTAAAATATGCTTAACAAAGAATATTTCGATAATTTTACATGAAATAAATTTTGCCCGCTCTTCTCGGTGAATATTTTAGTTTGTGACCCCCTAACCTAAATTCCGGGATCCGCCCTTGCCATATGTATAATTATTCATATATTATACTTAGTCTTACGTGTTCTATGCAGGACTTGTTTCTTTGGCTTTGTCGTTTTTTCGTTTTAAGCCATGATTTTATCAGTTTTTCTTTGACTTAATTGTGATTTTTAAATATCCCCTAATTTCCAACGGCCATTTTTTTTTTAAATAACATATTAAGGTTGTGTACAAGAAAATAATATGAGTCTTCAAATATGCTCTCGTTGCGTTAAGAATCTCTGATTGACCAATTGCAACAAATGCGAGACAAGCAATTTTGTCCCAACATATTTTTTTGGCAGTCAACATGGTTTTTTCTATAGCTTAGCAGACGTTACTTTATTTTGTATCGTTTAAAGTTGTTCCAATATCTTCCGTCATGAACATCTATGAAATATTTGCCACTGGACATGACAAACAATATAAAATTAAATGCAACCAAACTGCACATACATGCATGAAATCTTTTCATTTGTATTCCCTTTTAGTGATATGAACAATTACAAAAAGACGATTATCAAATTCAAAGAGATAATATCCAAAATGAATAGTTTTAGAGTTGATTGTTGCGTCATTTTTTGCTGAACTACCTACCTACCTACCAACCTACCTATCCTCTTCGCTCCTGATGGAACATAAGATCAGCTTCTCCCCATGTCATTCAAGCTCCTTCAGTTTTTCGCTGAACTAGCATACACGTATTTGTCTTGGAGTCAGCCGAAGCTCGCCTCCGGGTGCGGGATTTCTCGCTGTGAAGACCCATCGGTGGCCTTGGGCTGGTTTTGTTTTTTTGCTCTTTGGTCTGGTTGATATCGCTTTGACACATTCTCCGTTTCTATTCTCTATTTTATTCGCAGAGAAGTCTTGTGGGTGATAAAATATATTTCTGCTAGTTATCTCACTTTGAATAGAAGTATCATTTCTTGTATAGACACGATGGAAGTATGTTTTAGTAGTAAAAACAAAAACCATAAACAAAATCCCTAAAAATACTATCAAACAAATAACAAACAAAAAAACAAAAAACGCAACATCCCAACGTTTTTTTTTATTTAACTTTGATTTCTGTGGCAAGTTTAGAAACTAATACCAGTGAATTAATTCACATGTAGCTATATAGATATAGATATAAGAAGATATGGCTTTACTACTTTGTGATGTAAATAAACTCATCATAAATACCAGGATTGAAAATTTGTCTACAGAAAAAACTCACCAGTGACGCTCGAACAAAAATAAGGTAAAAAGGCAAAAAAAAAAGTACAAAGTTGAAGAGCATTGAGGACAAAACATCTGGCGGTTGCTTGTTAAAAGAGTTTTACATTATTCATAAAGTCAGTATCATTGACAGATGCTTTTTTTTAACTGTTACTAAGTATATACAAATCACTAAGAAAAGTTAAAAGCATTTATATGATACATATAAGTATTACTACTACGGAAAAAGTAAACGGACATTTTATACATATCACATGCACCAGTTGAAATCATATTTTTTGTTGTTGCTGTGATATCGGAAATTCAAGTATTCACTAGGAAAAGAATTATTAGGCGAAAGAACACCATGAATACAGTATTGGACATACGTGAAGAAGACACACTTTACCTATACTCTGATGTCCAACATCTATATTATTCATAAAGTCAGTATCATTGACAGATGCTTTAGTATATTATGTTATCTGGATATGAAAAAAGCCCGGAGGCGAGCTTCAGTTGGCCCCTAAACAAAATTATATTCTTGCTCAGCCAAAATTGACGTCACACTAAACTCCCAAACTATTAATTTTGAATATTATCTCTTTGAATGTAATTATCATCTTTTTGTATCTGTGCATAATGCTAAGAATGTATAAAAATGGAATGTAGTTAAGTAAACTGAGCATGAGCAGACTTAAACATATAGTAGGTAATGTATTTGTCATATTTTCAACTTTTTTTAACGTTTACTAAGTATATACAAATCACTAAGAAAAGTTAAAAGCATTTATATGATACGTCCTGTCTGTGTTTTTGTTTTTTCTTATTTTCTTTGTACCGATCTGATAGTGTTGAGTTTAGCCTATGCAACTGTTTTTTATTGTTTGAGCTTATGTTGTGCTGTTACACCAACATCTCAGGTTTATGTAGGAGGGTGGTGAAGGCCCACACTAATGTTTACGCCCCCCCCCCCCCCCCCCCCATAAAATTCTTAAGTCTTGTGTCTATAATTTAGCCTTGTCGTAGGTTTACGTCCGTCATATTTGTTTTCGTAAAATAATTTGTATTCTAAGACCATAAAACGGTCATTCTAAGTATAAATTAAGAACAGATGTTGATAGCACTAGCTTGTGAGAAACATATTGGTCAGTTTTGATGAGTTTGAAGTAACTAGTTACATGCACGAGCACGAATGATAATTGGTAAGTGTAAATGGGAACACTTTATTTTTTATACATGTACTGTTATATAAAGAACTATAAACATTTGAAACTCGAACAACATTAAATAAACTTATTTATAGACAGTAGTAGATCGTAGAAGGCTGATGAGAAACATTACGTTATAGCTGGTTCTCAATGTTAATCGAACAAATATGTACTTATCGATCCCGGATAAATTTTTATTTGGATTCGAAAACTGAAAAGTACAGAAGTACACAGAATAAATCCACGTTACATTTAGTGAAGAATGGAGACCCGTTTCAAAACAAAAGAATCCCAAAAGAACAAGATCTGGGCACACCCATCGAACGCCCCCTCAAATAAAAACATGGGGTGTTTGTAGTTTCCGGAATGGATAAGCATTTCTTGTTGAGGACAGCGGTATACTACTGTTGCCTTTATTGATAAAGCTTTTCCTTATTTCTTTATAAGTCTTTGTTACTTTGTTTTTTTATGATTTTAGCTTTCCTTCTGTTGTTTAACGCTCGGTTTAATTCTAAAAGTTTATTGATAGAAAACTGTTTAATGTCTTCTGACAACTATAATACAAGATCTATGAACAATCTACATATATAACTACATTTTACATTAATACTACAGTTAAAATTCCTGAGAGGTTTGTTATTTATTATTTCTTTGACATTTCAGTTTAGCTTTTCTTAAGTTGTTCGATTCACGGCTTATTTCTATGAATATATTGACAAAATCAGTATGAATTATTCTGACAAGTATAATACGAGTTCGCTGAACAATCTACATATATATAGAACTACTTTTTTCATTATAATTGTAGTTTCCGGAGAAATGCTTATTCATTCCAGTTATAATTCCCTTGCGTTTTGTAAATTTCTCTTTCTTCAAAATTTCGTTATAAAAGAATTTCTGTCTTATTCAACATTTATCATAATCAGCACCTAAATTTTAGCTTTATTGTCAAGAATTACGAAATATCTGTTATTTGTATTGAATCATTATGCAACAATGCTTCAATCTCCATTGTGCTGCAGAGATCTAATTTTGTTTTCGTTGGATATGGTTTAGTCATCCATGTTCACTGAACTAGTACATATTTTTGTTTAGGGACAAGCTGAAGCCCGTCTCAGATTGTGGCGTTTTCTCTTTGTGTTGAAGACCAATTGATACCCTTCGGCTGTTTTTTGCTCTTTGGTCGGGATGTTGTCTCTTTGGCACATTCTATATCTTCATTTTCATTTATATGGAACAATCTCCATATACGCAGCAAGCAAAATTTTAGATGTACGTTGACCGACAGTTGCATCCGTCTGCCTTGTTTGTCCTTTAGGGATAGTTTGCAATCATACCACGTAGATGTCGTTATTTTTATATTATAGTAACGCCGCTTAAATTGCTGTTATAACAAACATTTATATATTTCCTTTTAATGGTTGTTCACCTCGAAACGGACGAGGAATAATAAACGACCGAGATAAATCCTTATAAAATCCGTCTTATGGCTTCTATAACTCGAATTTAATCATAGTTCATGTTTGTTGGAAATTAAGCACTTTTTGCAACAATCTAATTAAAAACCGATCTCTCATCGCTCCTGTTTCTGATATGTCGCGTGGGAGATCTAACGAAACCGGCTTTGAGGTCACATGTGAGTGAACTAAAAGTCATGAATTTATAAAGATATGCAAATGAGTTGACGACCTATTAATAAGCCAATCAAAAAAGTTTATGAATTATTATGACTGACGATTTCGTCGTAAATAAAATGAGTTACATCCCTTTGCCTTACGTTAAACTTCCAAGATCGTGGAAGACTCAATTTCATTGGTCGAAAAAGACACACCTACGAGGTCACTCACATGTGACCTCAAAGCGGGTTTCGTTAGATCTTCCACGCGACATATCAGAAACAGGAGCGATGAGAGATCGGTTTTTAATTAGATTTTTTTTGCAAACGCTTACAATTATTAATGTGGTTGGTAACTTAAACATATTATACCCTCAACATATTATATATCATTTTCTTTAGGTGTTTTTGAAGCCCGTCTCATATTGTGGCGTTTTCTCCTGGTGTTGAAGACCAATTGATACCCATCGGCTGTTTTTTGCTCTTTGGTCGGGATGTTGTCTCTTTGGCACATTCTCTATCTTCATTTTCATTTATATGGAACAATCTCCATATACGGAGCACGCAAAATTTTATATGTACGTTGACCTACAGTTGCACCGGTCTGCCTTGTTTGTCCTTTAAGGATAGTTGGCAATCAAACCACGTACATCTCGTTATTTTTATATTGTAGTAACGCCGCTTAAATTGCTGTTATAACAAACATTTATATATTTCCTTTTAATGGTTGTTCACCTCGAAACGGACGAGGAATAATAAACGACCGAGATAAATCCTTATAAAATCCGTCTTATGGCTTCTATAACTCGAATTTAATCATAGTTCATGTTTGTTGGAAATTAAGCACTTTTTGCAAACGGTTACAATTATTAATGTGGTTGGTAACTTAAACATATTATACCCTCAACATATTTATCATTTTTCTCAGGTGTTTTTGCCCGAATTTCCATACTGAACACCAAAAGGCTGTTTAATCACACTTCATATCAAAATCATAGATGGTACACATTTCACATTTCAAATTAAATTTCATCTTACGTTCGCTGCCAAGACGTACACATAAACAACTGCATTGAATGAGGTGCGCACGTAAGAAACGTCTCCATAGAGGGTAAACAGGGATTTGTATGGTTAGACACGTTCCAAGACAGAGAGTAAACAACATTATCTTTATGTTAGCGGCAATAAGTGAAATTAGGCATTAAGCTTAAATCTTATCACAGTGGGTATGGTTGTCCTGCGAGAGAACGTTCTGTGCTGGTGATTCGGTCCTGATGGGTGCTGGTGATCAATGAAAAAATGTAAGCAAAGACGAAAATGATGATTTTTTACATTTTCACTCATAAAAAATGGGAGAAAACAGTTGAGATTTTTCAATTTTGTTTCTTATGGGTTCATATATAAACCATTAAACAGTTGACCATCTACACTGTTTCAGTAAGCGTAACACAAAAATGCTCATTTTCAGAAAATCTAGAACTGAAAAAATAAAACAAAAATGCTCATAGAGTCCGCTTTCTATACCGCAATCCACACGACAAAACTATTTTGTGAAAAAACATTGCAATTTATTAAAATTTAGCATTTTCTCAATTTATTCATGTCCTGATACTGTGCTGGTTGGTCCTGTCATTGTGCTGGTGGGTCCTGATACGGTGCTGGTGATTTTGGATAAGAAGTTGGTCATATTTGAAACAAATGTTACAAAATCAATAAAATTGGGCAGATAATTGTTGTCAATAGGATCTATGACTCCTATTTTAGCTCTTGTGCATCCATTTGGCTGTTTAATATGTGTTTTCAAATGATCGTCACTTGTATTACATAATTACATAAAAGGGCAACATCTTTCGTCAATATAAGATAACAATATATTGTATCTAAAATAAGAATAGTGTTATTAAGATATTAAATACCCCTTACATTGATGCTTCAACAATGATCAAAGCCCATGCCGCATAGACATGTTTGTAAGCGCTCCGCATACCCCTCCCCATTTCCACCCAACCAACCCTCCTCATTTCCTCCTTCATTGTTAGAGTGGTGTACCAACACAACAATTTATCACATAAAATAATAACACAAAGACACAAATTATTGAACAACGAATGCTCGCAGGTACTGAAAGCTAGTTCAAAGCCGCTTTTCAACTAATAGATAAACCATGTTCTCATATACAAAAATCCCAATCGTGTCGATTAAAAAAGTCTCAAAACTTGAGTTCACATTTTAATGTTTGATGAAGCAGAACTTTAAAAGTTTGCAGTGAATCTTGTGCTCACAACAGTTATTTTCATAATTATATTTACATAAGACTTATAAAGGAATTAAGAAGGTACCAAGAAATATTTTACAGTTCAATTTAATGATCATGAATGGTACGGAAGTTTACATAGGACAAAAAGAAATTGATAGTATTTTTTGGCGAAAGACTTAAACGCTTCTTTGCATTATATAGTACAGCTCTTCTATAAAAGCATGCAAAAAAAAACTTTGATTGACTTGCTTGCTATGTTTGCTTGAATGTTTTCAAACAATAAGTAGGCGGAGTTTCAATACATACTGGGATTTGATTTGACAAATATAAACTGACAGGAATTGAAGTTAATATTTATTGTCCAAACAAATTCTAGTATATAGTAAACAGACTACTTACCTGTCGTTTAAAACCACCCAAACAATCATAGCAAGCAATTTGATCAATAGTTTGCTTTGCATATATTTATAGAAGAGCTGTAAATTCTAAAAAAATAATTCTTGTTGTCGTAGATGGTTAAATCCTCAACAAAATCTCAATAACTTTGTTGGAACGAATAAAGGTTTTAAATCAAATTTTCGTAGACTTTTTAGCTTCCACCCTAACGAGGCATGTTATCTGTTCGTATGCTGTTGCACCTGACGCACGGAAACTTTCACATTTTCATCTTCTTTTCTGAAATATTTTACCCAGCTCATACTTGACAGGATTGTTATCCTAGTAAAAAATGTAACCAATGAATTGAACACAAGTTAAAAATTCCACAATACTATATAATTCATTTTATGTGTCAATTTGTTCGAAAAAAAGTCGAAAAGAAGAGAGTTTTTTTAATGTCATGATTATCTGTCGCTTTCTAGATCTATGCTTAGCATTTATTTCAGATGACATGGACTCCTCACCCTGGTGACCCTGCTGTCTTTCATAACTTTATCCGTATACATATATTAATAGATAAACAAAAGGCTGCAACTGGTATTTTTGGATTTAAAATGATTCGTTGTAACGAGAATATTTGTGGTGAATGGAAACTGTGGGGTCAAAATTTTAAATAGCTTATAAATGTTGCTGGACCCAGTTTCGTTATCTGATCTGAATTTTCTGAAATGTGCAAGGTAGATAGACATTAGCCTTTTGATTTTTTTTACTCGGTAAGTTTTGCCCTAATTGCTTGAACTATTGCAATATTAAAGCCGATTTCAATGAGTGTGTAGACAAAGGGAATATCTTTGGTTATCTTATTAATTGCTTGCTGAACAGAAAAGTCACGGTTTAGCTAACAAGCAAGCTAACCAAAGATATTACCTTTGCATACATACTCAATGGAATCGGTTGTAACTAAAAACTCGAATACATTTTAACAGACAGTGGTCATGTTTGTTGATGAATAATGTTTTTCCTAGATTCACTCTTGAAAAATCATTTGGTAACATTTGGTCAAGTAATTTCAGAAAAAGATCTTTTTGTAATTGCGGACGCCAAGACAATACATGAACCTCACACAACCCCTCGACACATGAGAGCTTATATATGATCTTATAGCGATTCGGGTTGATAACCAGTTGAAATTAAGCCAGTTTTTTGTGTGTGTAGATTTGTATTGTTTTATAAAAAAAGAAGATGCGGTATGATTGCAAATGAGACAACTATCCACAAAAGACCATAATGACACAGACATTAACAACTATAGGTCACCGTACGGCCTTCAACAATGAGCAAAGCCCATACCGCATAGTCAGCTATAAAAGGCCCCGATAAGACCCTGTAAAACAATTCAAAGGAGAAAACTAACGGCCTTATTTATGTAAAAAAAAAACAAAAACAAATTCTATATATTTTTGCTCTCCATTTTTATGCAAAACCTTTTACATTTTTATTTTATGGGTTATTGTTGAAGGTCGTACGATGACGTATGGTTGTTAACACATACTTCCTTTGGTTTCTTATGGAAATTTGTCCATTGACAACAAACATACACATCATGTACTTTATATAAGTATTGTAAAAATTACAACGTATTTTGGTGATCTTGCAAAATGATCGTAATCCGGAAAATCGTAAACATATTTTCTTATCTTTAAGTTAAAAGGGGACAAGAAGGGTTCCGTTAACAGGCCAATAAATAAGATTACAGTTAATTTAAAAAAAAAAAAATAGGGGTATTTTTTCTCTCATAATAACAGTAAACAGATTCACAACAATGTCAATTTCAAGAAAGCAGACAACAGTTAATTAGTCAATAACAGTACAGCATCAATGATCTTGAATATATGCCACTTTTAACTCAAATATAAAGGCACAGAACCAGGACCGTTTTTCTTATCACCAGCACAGCGTCAGGACAATTCCGTTTAACGAACTTGCACGACTTTTGCAATGTTATATTGTTGTAATATACTTTGCATGGTACTAATGACGCATCAGAGAAAAATTAAGCAACAAAACAGTCGTTTTATTGCCGTTCTGATACAATGTAAACAAACCCACCAGCACAGAATCCGGACCCACCAGCACCTGACAGGACCAAATCACCAGCACAGTACGTTCTCTCGCAGGACAACCATACCCACCGTGCTTATGCAATAAACTAACCCCTAGGCATTAAGTTATTGTCTGAAATTTTCAGGCATTAAGCTTATTTTCTGAAATCTGATGATGATTATTCATCCTATTGCCGAACATAATTTTAGGCAATAAGTAAACTCTGGAATTTATGCATATTTGGTGATTTATTCTTGATCTAAAGTCGTTTCTTAATTATATTTCTAATAACGCATGTATAAATTATATCAGGGAGGGGGTCTAGGATGAAACATTTTGTCCTGCATTTTATTTTTAGTTGTTATCTCTTTCCTGCCTTTTTTATAAATTTATCCTGACTTGTTGTTCATACATTGTCAACCTGTTTTTTTATTTGCCAAGTTGCCAATCCTGCGTTTTTTGTCAAGTCGATCATCTTGCTTTTTTTGCCAAGTTGCTTATCCTGCCTTTTTGTTTCAACTTAATACTCATGCGCTGCTTTAAAAAAAAAGATCAGCCTAGTACTCCATATAAATCAAACGGTAGCTCCCTTTAGATATCTGATTTATTAGCGATGGATATGTTTTATTCATTCAGGAAACAAATCAACGTATGCACCAAGCAACACTTTGAGTGTACGTTGAGCTATAGTTGTTTCTGGTGATAGTTGACAATCATAGCTCGTACATCTTGTTATTTTCATATTATTGTGTTGCCGCTTTAATTGCGGTTATGTATTTTTTTTATATATGTCATTTTACTGGTTACTACCTCAAAATAGAGAAGGAATAATAAACAATCAAGATACATCCTTATAAAAATCGTCTTATATGGTTTATATAAATCGAGTTCGAAAATAGTTCAATGTTTGTTGGAAGAGAAGCACTAACAGTTACACTAATTGTGAATGATTAAGAAATAATTCATGGGGGCTTGAATATATCGTGATTTTACCACGGGTTGGCCCTTTATGACAAATATTTTACCCCTGAGCGATAGCGAGGGGTAAAATATCGGCATAAAGGGACAACCCGTGGTAAAATCTATATATATTCAAGCCCCCATGAATTATTTCGATTCTGATAGGACACATACGGCAATTCTTTTGGATCGAAGCGCTCTAGGTGTAGGCAAATATTTGCCGTTCCCATAAATAAACGCACTAATAAACTAGCGTAAAAGAACGGAGCAAACTGCATTAGTGACATGCTTAAACTATTTAAAATAATGTATTTAAACAGTTTTGGATGAATTTGAGTGATAATTTATTTATATGTCTTATATGATGTACAATAAAGGGCTTTTGCCACATTTTAGCATCATTTGTGTATGTTTCCTTGTGATGATTTTCGGATTCACAAGCGTGTATTTTCCCGTAAAATGCTTACATTTTAACGTCATTGTTCTATGACGTCGGGTATCTCATTCATAAAAAAGCATATGACGTTGGAGTACAATCGGAACAGCACTGGCAATATATTCATATTTTACCACGGGTGTGTACTCAAAGCGTTTGAAGGACGTCATGTTAGAATAACGAATATATGAGATATAATGAACAGAAAAAGTAAAATAACAAAAATATCGAACTCCAAGGAAAATTCAAAATGGAGTCCGTAATCAAATGTAAAATCAAAAGCTCAAACACTTCAAACAAATAGAAAATAACTGTCATATTCCTGACTTGGTACAGGCATTTCCGTATGTAGAAAATGGTGGGTTAAACCTGGTTTTAGAGCTAGTTAAACCTCTCACTTGTATGACAGTCGCATAAAATTCCATTATATTGACAACGATGTGTGAACAAAACTAACATTCAAAAAAAGTAAAAAGGTCAAAAATAAGATATGGTTTATTCATTTATGAAACAAAATCCATTTACACACCAAGCATCATTTTGGATGTATGGTGATTTACAGTTGCTTTCTTTCGCGTTATTTGTCTCTAGGGGATAATTTGCAATCATACCACGCACATCTCGTTATTTTTATAGTAGAACTATGGTAACGCCGCTTTAATTGCTGTTATGTACATTTGTATTTTTCCTCTTACTGATTGTTCACCCCCAGACGGAGAAGGAGTAATAAACAATTAAGATAAATCTTTATAAAATCCGTCGTATGGCTTCTATAACTCGAATATAAACTTAATTCAATGTTTGTTGGAAGAGAAGCACCATCTATTACAATTGCTGTGTATAATAACAAATATAAAATATATTCTCAACAAATATATCATTTTCATGAGGGGTCTTTGCGCGAATTCCCGTAATTTACATGCAATAGCTGTTTAATCACACTTCATATCAAAATCATAGATGGTAGAATTTCACATTTGAAATAAATTCTATGTTTCTTCGCTACCAAGACGTAAACATAAACAGCTGTATTGAATAACGTTATGACTGTCTCCGCAGAGGAAAAACAAGGCATTATATGTTTAGGCAAATACCAAGAGGATATCAAAATTGTCTTTATGCATATACACAAGTGGTAGTAAAATGAGAACGGAATATATTTCTAAAAAGAAAACACATTCACATTAACTAACCATGCATATTGTATAATGTAGGTGGGGACAAATTTTAGACTGTCACTCGATGCAGAGGATATATTAGATAGAAAGGTTGAACTGATGACATGGAAAAGGCCACTTACGATCTCACAAAAGAATTATTACTGTATGCTCATATAACAGTTCAGACGGACGTTCATTATCATAGATTTTATGCGACTATCATATAAAAATGAGAGGTTTAGCTAGTTATAATACCAGGTTTAATACACCATTTTCTACATAAGAATATGCCTGTACCAAGTCAGGAATATGGCCGTTGTCTTGATCATCCATTCGTTTGATGTGTTTTTAGATTTTGATTTTGACATTTGACTGGAGACTCTCCGTTTTGAATTGTCCTTGGAGTTAAGTATTTTTGTTATTGTAATTTTAGCCACCATATTGTAATGGTCAATTAGCTAGACAATCAGATTTATTTCTCCTGGTCAAAATTGAAGGACGAGTCAGTATATTGATCATGATAAGTTGGTAAATACTACCCGTGTTATTACATGTATTAGGGAGTAATTTAATAATGAAAGAACTGATAAGAACTTGAGATTATTCTTACTAAAACATTTATTGTGATGTATGTCGTAATATCTGGAAATTACCACGATCAAATGAAATAGAAAAAAAAAACCAATTTTACTTTAATTGTGTTGTGAATGTTGTTTGTTCAATTAAGAAAATGACTTAATTCAGTTTTTAGAAAAAGCTTATATCAATATTATTTAACGACTTGATAACGATATTGTTATTGGCTCGGACATCATGAAAGGGGAATTTCTTTGAGTTGCGATCAACGCAATGGCAAACACACATATGCATTTGTCACAAGAGAAAACCATTGTTAACGTAGTAAAAAAGTAAAATAACAAACACAAATACCGACCTGCATAGAAAATTTAAAGAGGAAAGTCCCTTGACAAATGCCAGAATCAAAAGCCTCAACCACATACAACGAATGGCAGTTCCTTATTAGTAAAAATGATTATATAGCTAGCTAAATTTCTCACTTTAACGACAGTGTCATAAAATTCCATTATATTGACAAAATATGTAAAAAAAATAAGAAAATAAAAAAATAAATAAACTGACATAATTAGTAAAAGTGTAAAATGTTGGGTCACAACAGTCAACATTGTATCTTTATCACAATAAAATCAAACAACTGATATACTAAGTCTAAGTTAATGATTTTTCTGCATGCAAAAAGAATATAACAAAATTGTAATATTTTTATTCAAAATACGTATATCACTACGTTGGAACGGGTTGTTAGCCATCGATTATAAATAAGTGAAAGATGACAGTCTTCAACATGGAGCATTGACCATGCATAGTACATCTATCGTGCACTTTTTACTGTTAGTGCGGATAAGTCAGATGGTTCGTCTTAATATTCAGGGGAACGTGGTCAAATTACAGTCTGGTGTTGTTCGTGTAGACAGAGAATTCACTGGGAGAGATAACGAGGAAGAATGTGATGTGTGTGTGAACGAGTGACGAATTGTGTGAAAATGTGTGGAAATGCATGTGTGAACGAGTGACGAATTGTGTGAAAATGAGTGGAAATGCATGTGTGAACGAGTGACGAATTGTGTGAAAATGAGTGGAGAGGCATGTGTGAACGAGTGATGTATGTGTGAATGGTTGATGTATGTGTGTTTGCACCAATAATAACGAACATACAATAATGTTTATATGAACGAGTGACAATAAGTACGAGAGCAAAAGAGTGTTTATATGTGTGTAGACGAGTAAAAATCAGTGTAAGAACGAATAAGAATGAGAGAATGAGTGTTCGAAAGAGTGAGATGTGAGTGAAAATTAGTGTATATGTGAACGAGGGAGAATAACATTTGAGAAGGAATGTGTGAGAATGAATGTGTAAACGAATGAAAATGAGTATGAACTAGAAAAAATGAGTGAGTGAACAAGTCGGCGATAATGAAATCGTGACAATTAGTGTGTGAACGAGTGAACATGTGTGTTTTATCGAGAAAGAAGTTAAAATGAATGTGTAAACGACTTAAAATCTGTGTGATACTGAGTGCGAATGAGTGGGTGAAGAAGTAAGAATGATTAGGTGAACTGCTGAGATGGGTGATTTAGTGTGTAATAAAGAAAAAATGAGTGAATGAAAGAGAATGTTTGAGTGAACATTAGACTAGGATTATTTGAGTGAACGCCAAAATGTTTGAGTGAACGAGAGAGATGCAATTATTGACAAATCGCGTGAACTGGTAAAACTGTCATTGCGCAAATTAACAAATGCGGAAGGGAGAGATGTATGAATATACGAGTTATATTGATTAATCTACAATGAGTGAGCTAACGAATAATACTTAGAAAACGCATGAAAAACAGATGTCGAAATACCGGATATAGCAGAACAAGACAGGTTTCTATTTTTTTTTTTTTTTTAGAAAAATCGAGACCAACAAGAATCAATACATTGCATTGTGCATTGCAAAGAATCCAACTTAGTTTTACATGATTGTATAAAATAGTAGATGTGTTATAATAGTTTATGAGCCAATTCTTTACAAGAGATCAAATAACATAGAAACCAACAACTATATGTCACCGGAAGGCCTCAAACAATGAGTATATATTTTTATACTTGGAATGACATATCTTTAGTTTTATGATCAACATTACAAATGTTTTGACGGATTTCATGCATCTATGTTCTAACTAGGAGTGAAGAATGAATCAACAAATTTGTTCTCTCAGACGAGTTTACCCTATTGTTTCTTTCATTCAAACTCGCTTTTATCACAGTTTCAGGTTATACTAAGGAGTGCTCTTAACCATGCTTGCTTTAATTTACATGTTTTACACATCTGTCACAAAGGCCTTTGTCTGAATAATCTTTTGAACCTTTGAATCGTCTTTAAATTGACTTGGTGTTAATAACCAGTTATAATTTTGCGCTCGCTATTTCCCCTGTAGGAGTTTGCATCTGTCATTGTCATTGAACGGAACATTACAGAATTGAAGGTAATGCAAATCTATTTCAATAAGCTGGCCTGAAAGAATTCATTTTTCAAATCCTCATTTTGAAGTTGATCATTATCGTATGATGTAATTATCTAAGTGTTCAGAAATAAGTCTTTTAGCTGAAAGAACATTAAGGATGTTCGTTTCTCTTGTTTTTTAATTTTGTCAGACATGCGGAATCAGTTGTGCTGTAATATCATGTTTTTAAGTAATGACTAAGGAACCATATGACAATGGCCCCTGTGTGAAATAAATAAGTGGGAAATAATCCTTCTGGTAAATCTGTTTTTGAGATTTTGCATCGAAGTTTTGTAATGAAGATGAATTAATTTGTATCCGAAGTAAAATTATATAGCCGTATTTCAAACTTTGGTTTTGGTTACATATATCGATTTGTTTTACGAAGTATTTTGTTTTTGTTTTGGTAACATTGCAAAAAGATTAAAAGGAAAATGGAAGTTGCTACATTTGTGTTTATTATTAATATTTAAATGTAAGTTGTATTTGATGATGATACATAAATAAAGGTTGAGAGTGAACGCGGGTGCGGCCACTTTCATTTTTGACAAAAAATATCCGAAAAGTGACATATTATGGTATATTGGATAGATTTTTCATATTAAAGCGTTATTGTGATTGTATGTAATGACTAAATAGTTTCAAATCTTTCACATAAACTATTGAATCAACTGAAGTAGACACTGAAGTGTTTAAAAGGTGTCCAAAATCTGTCATCAGATGAACCTAAATCTTGAGGTCAATTCTTTTAAAAATATAAAACTGAATTTTATCCGCCAAACATATGTAGAAACCGTGTTAAATTAAACTAAAATGCTAAAGTCGAGACGATTTCAGTAATTTCGCTTCACCTAATGATGATAGTACTCGATGCACGTGCATTGTATTGTCAATGTAACAGAAATATTCTATTTTCAAAGAAATAGCTAAAAGTTTACATTTTAACAATTTGGTAAAACTGCTATATTTTTGGGCAAACGCGGTCTTATTGTACCTACTCTTTACTGAAAGTATATATTTTACTGTCATTAATCTCTCTCTCTCTCTCTCTCTCTCTCTCTCTCTCTCTCTCTCTCTCTCTCTCTCTCTCTCTCTCTCTCTCTCTCCCTCTGCGGTTAAGACTGTGTTACATCCTATCTTAAATAAGTTTATTTAAAAAAAAATGCGTCTTACGAAAAAATGTATTGATTAGATAAAAATATTGTATATTTAATATGTTTCTATTACATTTGTGTATAATGGAAGTTACGAATAATAAGACAGAAATAAAATTAAAAAAAAGAATTGATGACGTCTTGAAACGATATTTTTACTTTTTTCTGTGACGTTCAAGCAAAATCAAAATAAATCATTTATTGAAATTCTTTTCTACGATTGATGTGTTTTCTTGTGCAGCTGTAAAGCATTGTATATGACATGTAAGCAAGTGACAACAATATAATTATATACTACAAATGAAAAATAGAATGACATCTGAATGGATGATAAGAACTCCTATTGTTATAAATGTCTGTTTACTATGTACAAGTATAATGTTGTGTTCTAGAGTTATATGTTTATAAAGAACTTCAGAATTTGTTATCAGTTGTTTTTTCTGTTTGTCTTTTTCATTTTTAGCCATGGCGTTGTCAGTTTGTTTTAGATTTATGAGTTTGACTGTCCCTTTGGTATCTTTCGTCCCTCTTCTAAAAGCGTTTCATGATACAATTTACCCGAAGAGAAAATTGAATATAACTTTTAAACAGTACGATTGTTTATTATCTTATTTCTCATTAACTCGTAAACATCGACCAAATACGGATTTGTACATGTAATACTAGTTTGCTATTCTCCAAATCCAAACAAAAACAAATGGATTTTTGAGTGCCCCATACATACAGAAGTATTGGTCACTTTTAGCTACAGAATCGAAAACAGTATAGTTTGTAAAGCATACACCAAAACGTTCTGAATGACTGATAATATTAAAACAATGGGATGACAACCAATAGAAGTGTGATTTTGTGTTCATTTCGGGTTTACGGACATTGCATTACTCAGTCATTTAAATTCTAAAACGGCAAAAGGACAAATTGTTTCGTATATTTTCTGTCGTAACGATGACCAGTTGCAATGTGATTTCCTGTAATACAAATCTGTAACAAGATAAAAAAAAAACTTTGGTATGACTGCTGTAACAAGACATGTATGTTGTGTTTAGAATTTCAAAAAGTAGCAGGCCCGGTAAGATGCCTTTTTGGACACCAAAAGGGCATCTTTAAAGTTGTTAAATTGTTAACTTTTACTTATCAAATGGAAAGTAACATGCTTTTTTACATAAATATGGGCTGTTTTTGATAATACAATGGATATGCATCAGGTACTAGCATAGCTATTTCATGCACACATACTGTTATCTTCACAATTTAAACATACGGGCTAATTTTAAGTCGGTTCTTGTCTAACATGGACGTGGTTGCACTTGTGTTCATTCTTAATATTTAATACATATGCTGTATCTAATGATAATACGTACATACTATATAATTATAAATGCTGATGGTGATTACGATTGCAGCTACTTTCATTTTAGACAAAAGCATCAGATGGACAGCATTTTTGGCCGGTTTTTGCCCTTTATTGACCTTCTCCTTTAATAAATATTTCATTACCAGTATATTTTAATCCACCACGACAAACACAGCTGCTTCTTAAATATAATTTTATCATTTAATAATGATTTCAATCTAAAATCAACAAAAGTCCCAAATTTATTAAAACTATAAATGTTGCATTCTGTAAATATATACAATGAAATAAATCCGTAAGAACTTCTTTAACGGCTTACACGGTGCCACTTTTACAATGAAGTTTAATAGTTAATCTTTCCAACATTCAAAATCAATAGAATTAATCATGCGTCTGTCTTCAGTTAACAACTTACTGTATACCTGTTTATTTACAAAAGATCCAAATTTCTGCCTGAATGGTGAGTTTATTAATCTTTTCATAATGATATCATATTTTACCATATATATATATATATGTTACAGACATTTTCTAAATTTAGGCATTTTGTAAAATGCCTAAAAACTTTAGGCATTTTCTAAAATGCCTGCAAGATTTGGTCATTTTACAAAATGACTTATTTTTCTAGGCATTTTACAAAATGACTGAAAAAATAAAAGGCATTTCACAAAAGGTCTGAAAGTAATTAATAGGATGAATTGCTAATAAAAAATAAAAACTGAAAGCTTTGAACACCGGGCCAGTTTTATATATGATAATTACTGAATTAAAAAGAAGAGTAAAAATAATCAAGAATAAGTTTTACGGACTTATTCCAATTTCACACAAGCACAGAACTCGGCAATTATTTATAATTTCTCAAAATGTTTCGATGACAAAACTGATCACAATATTTGTCCTGATTTTTTGGAAATTCATTGATTAACGCAAAAATCTTTTTTTAGCACTTCGACCAAATTTGGAGAAATCTGGATTATCAGTAATAAAGCACGTCCATTACCATTTCTGATAAAACACTTAATCTTCAACAACATTGAATTTCGCAATGAGCACACACGTCCTAAATGCATATCTTCTTTTTCATTTGTTTCAAAAAGATTCAAAGTACACTATCATGACTATAAACAAGAATAAGTGGTATGATTGCCAATGAGACAACTCATATATAGCATAGGTTGGTTAAAATATGAACTAGAAATGTATAAACAAAGCAATATTTTCCAAATTGAATGTATAAAGTTACAAGTGTAATACTAAACTTTTACTGAACTGACTGCTAAGATATGTGTTTTGCATAAATTTAAGGCAGAGTTATTGATGTCAATAAATAAGACATTAACAAGAATGTGTTCATAGTACACGGATGCCCCACTCGCACTATCATTTTCAATGTTCAGTGGACCGTGAATTTGGGGTCAAAATTTTAATTAAATTAGACAGATCATATCAAAGGGAACATGTATACTAAGTTTCAAGTTGATGTGACTTCAACTTCAACAAAAACTACCTTGACTAAAAACTTTAACCAAAACTTTAACCTGAACTTCGCATTTTCTATGTTCATCGGACCGTGAAATTGTGGTCAAAACTTTAATTTGGCTTTAAAATTAGAAAGATTATACCATGGGGACCATGTGTACTAAGTTTAAAGTTGATTGGAGTTCCACTTCATCAAAAACTACCTTGACCTAAAACTTTAACCCAGAGCGGGACGAACGGACGCACAGACGAACGAACGGACGAAGGGACGAATGAACGAATGGAGGTACAGACCAGAAAACAAAATGCCCCTCTACTATCGTAGGTGGGGTATACAAATACAACAATCATAGCATTTACAGTATAAATTATCTGTTTTATGACCCATGGGTTATGGTTGTTCTGATTTATTTATGCCACTTGGGCCTCTAATTAGCTAATGAACTTTGCTGTTTTTATGAATACTGACTATTTGGTACATTTTAAGGACAGAGCACATTGTCATTATATTGAACTACCTTTGTATCTCTAGCTTGTATTGCTTATGCCGCATTCACAAGAAAGCACAATTTATAGGTTGCGGCTTACCTATATGTTTTCGACAGGACATAAATACCCCAACAATACTTTCCATCAATGATCTTTGATTTTCAATGACTGCAAATGGTTTATCCTAATTCGAAATTGCATAAATCATGTACAATTTTAAAATGCCTGTCTTAAATCTGGAGCATGTAATTCAGCGATTGTCGTTTGTTGCTGTGTAATAAAACTGAGCTTCGTTATTTATGTGCACATAAAGTAGGCCCACAAATCAACATTTGAATTATTTTACACTTGTCATTTCGGGACCTTTTATACTGGACTATGTGGTATGTGCTTTGCTCATTGTTGAAGTCTGTACGGCGACCTTTAGTTTTTTCTTCTTTTATTACTAATCTTTGTTAATCTTTTGTGGAACATGTGGAAAGTTGTATGTTTCATTTGCAATCATACCACATTTTTTCTTATTTTACTTTTCATTCAATTTGGACATGATAAACAAAGTTGCAGATGTTATATTAATCATGACTGACAGGAGACGTGTAATGATGTATTAGAATAAAAGAACATCGTCTAATTTGTAACATTATACAACATTGAATGGAATGTTACGTTCCGTGGGGATTATAATTAAAAATCATATCTTATGATAACCAAATTTTTGGTGCATATTAACAGAATCCGTGCAAATCAGTCTGCTTATTTGTACGTAATACAAAATTGAATGGCATGTTACGTCCTGTCGACATAAGACATTAACTATTACATCTTGTGTCAACAAAGTTGTTGGTACATATAAGCAGTATCCGTGCAAATCAATCTGCTAATTTTTACGTAATACAAAATTGAATAGCATGTAACGTCCCGTGGACAATAATCATTAAAAATCATATCTTGTGTCAACCAATTTCTGGTGCATATTAGAAAAATCCGTGCACATCAATTTATATCAATTTGCATGTTAAAAGTAAACAACCTACTACAACATTTGCACATTATTTTAAAAATTGTCATTGGATAAACGCTATGATTGACGTATTTTCCAATATTGATTTTTCATATTGTATCCTAAGCACTACCGTCAGTCAAAGTTAAAGACTAGACGAACAGCAGAAGCGGAGAATTAACAAACCAAATAAACTTGCATGGACATATACCATTAGCCAAAAAATGTCAGAATTTGATGAAGTTCTTAATTTATACAATTTTAGTGAAAACCTTACAAATACGGAATTACAATATTTGGAATCATGGCGTAATTTATCCGGACAAAAAGGGATATTTCCCGTATCGACAGGCGTACTTACAATTCTCGCTTTACTATATGGTTCTATATCTCTAATTGCGATTGTTGGCAATGGCCTTGTTATATTTGTTGTAGCAAGCAGACGAAAAATGCAAACTGTGACAAATGTTTTTCTTGCGAATTTAGCATTTGCAGATGTTGTAATTGGTATATTTTCCACCCCTTTTCAGTTTCATTCCGCACTGTTACAAAGATGGGTGGTAGCGAGGTTCATGTGTAAAACAGCTACATTTGTGAAAAATCTATCCGTGATTATTAGCATATTGACGTTGACGCTGATTGCCATTGATCGATATGTTGCTGTGATGTATCCTTTGCGAGCTGGTTTCAGGAAGAAAATTGCTATCATTGTATTATTTATGATCTGGACAATAGGTACCGTGTCGAGTGTGCCTGATCTGGTTTTTTACAACGTAGAAACAATGTTTGACTTAAAGTATTGGACCAAGAAACCAATTTGTAGAGTAGAATGGCCTTCAAAGGAATTTTCTCGTTTTTATTTTACATATTTACTTTTATTACAGTACGTCGTGCCTTTGTCTATTATAAGTGTTGTTTACATTCGCGTAGCTCACAGAATCTGGGGTAGCAACGTACCGGGGAACGAAACAGACCACAACGACATCCGAGCTGTGAACAAGAAAAAGGTAAGACAAAATATCTTGATAGTTATATAATTTTCTTTACCTAAAAACCTTTAGTAATATTACCTTTAGTTCTGTTTGTTGTTTTGGATTATTTTACGCGCATCTTTGTAATCATTCATAACGTATTAGACCTTGTAATAAATTCTGTCAGAACAAAGATTTGATCATTTACATGTTTTTAACCAACGATAAGATAAGTGTTTTACATTTTAGGGTACTTCTGGGATTGTTCGAACTGAAATAAACCGATTACACCTATCAATCATATAAGCATGATATAAATGAAGCATATTCTTGTTCAGACTTAATTCTTTTGGTGTTCGTCCTCTTTGAAATTGCAACGCGGAATGTTTTAAGCTGATAAGGGGGATGATTTTAAAATTATCTATTGTACATCATACTACACTGTTTTTTTTTGTTTGTTTTATTGTAAACTTGTTATCCTTTATCTTAGAAAACATGACCACCTCGATAATCTCCTGGAAGCGTTCTTTCCTCGATCATAAGAGGAGAGGTCATGGATTCAAACCCCAGCCGCCTCAAACAAAAAACGTAATTGAGAATTGGTATTTGCTGCTCCCCTCTATGCACGAGATGCTTAGGAGCAATCTTAAAGACTGGTCGCTTCGGAATAAGAATGAAGAGTACTAATGGATGAAATGTCTCCCTATGGACTGTTACCTTGTCAACTAGCTAGCACCTACAAATCCGGCTCAGTTTGTCGGTCTAGTATATACCATTGTTTATATGCATATAACATTATCATGTTCTCGTTCTGAAAATGCATTTGATTTGACACTATTACACAATGATGTAATGCAAAACTGAAGACTGTTGCCATGTGAACCAGCACGTTATTCAACCCAGTAAACGGACGTAAAACAGTAATTAATCATTTAATCATTTTCGTAAGAATCGGATTTAGTAACCCGGTTCTATCAGAATGATACATAAAGAAATCTTAATTATATTCTAGTAGACATCAAATACGATAACATACTAATTCTGATTGAAAAGCTCTCTATTTCCAAATTAATAATGCAAATAAACCTTATTGAAATAACAAGAGTATAAAATAAAATCCTCTTACTAAAACTAAATATGAAAAATATGTGCTAAAACCTCCTTATACACGACTACTTTTGCATAATTACTATTTCTGTACGAAAACATTTTGGTACTGGAAATCTGCTTTAGAAATTCAGTACTATTTTGTAACTTTGAAATTATTGTAATATTTAGGTACTTGTATTTTACAGTACTTGATTTGTACTTGAAATCAAAGTACCACAGATTTTTGATAAAAACGTTACATTTTCAGCATTTTGAAAGTGTGTCTATTTCAAATCTATTGAAATTATGATTTTCATACATGGAATATTGTGATAACTGTTGGTATAATTTCTGGACCAAAAATTTGCAGTACAAATAAAGTACTGTAAAAGACAGGTACCTAAATAAAGGCAACAGTAGTATACCGCTGTTCAAACTCATAAATCCATGGACAAAAACAAAATCGGCGTAACAAACTAAAACTGAGGGAAACGCATAAATATAAGAGGAGAACAACGACACAACACTACAATGTAACTAACACATACAGAAACGGACCAAGCATCAGACAAAATCCCACGAGAATAACAAATATAACATCAAAACCAAATACATGAATTTGGGATAGACAAGTACCGTGACACGTCTTATCGCAATGTCAATTTACACTCAAAAATAAGAGAAAACAAACGACGCAACGTTAAATTGTAACACACACAGAAACGAACTATAATATAACAATGGCCACATTCCTGACTTGGTACAGGACATTTTTAAAGGAAAAAATGGTGGGTTGAACCTGGTTTTGTGGCATGCCAAACCTCGCACTTTAATGGCAATGTTAAATATAACATAGAAATGACAACATAATATTACAGGACTACAATACAAATAAATAGGAAAACGTATTAGACAAAGAAACACATGATTAATGAATAACAAAAAGCATCAGGTTTAAAATTTAATACGCCAAAGTATTGCAATAATTTTAAGGTAAAGAAAAAGCGCTTAATATTTAAAGTAAATTTCCACTACTAATGATCTTTAGTATAGAAATAGTACTTATGCTAAAATAGCAGTGTATAGATTATGTTTTTGGATGAACACGTTTCTTTACAACTATCATCCAAATGAGAGGTTTTGCTAGCTTTAACACCAGGTTTAATCAATTATATTTGACATGAGGAATTGCCTGTATTATATGACAGTTGTCTTTATTTCCTTTAATGCGTTTTTACGTTTGGTAGTGACTTTTCATGACAGAATTTCCGTTTTGAATTTTCCTTGGAAGTAAATATTTTTTTTTTGTACAGTGACAGAATGCATGCGCAAAGGAAGTTATTTTTAAAATGACCCTTACTATAGCAAGTTTGTTTAAATCCAGATAAATCGAAAAATTGATGACCACCAAAATGACCAACGTACAACGACAATGTATACATACACATAGATAAATATGTGAAGTATGCAATTTGTTGTGAGATTGTACTGGTGATTGAAAGCATTTGATTGTGATAGATTTTTATGAACTTCCCCTTTTTAAATTTGTCATGAAGTTTGGTAATTTTTGTTATACATTTCCGAAAAATAAAAAAATAAAAACAATACGTTATAAATTTCATGCGTCCGAAGTATTTTTCGAGATTCAACTTCATCAAGAACGCTCACAGCTGAAGGTTAAGGGGTTATATAACCAAAAACGACCGACTAAAATCCTTCTAAGGTCAACTTTTTCTAAGGGAATTGAAACCTTTGTTTCTAATAATTTGAAACTAATCAAAGGACAATTTATAAAAAAAAGAAGTTTGTTATAATTCATGACAGCACCGAAGTACTGACTACTGAGCTGATGATACCCTCGAGGACTGATATTCCACACGCAGCGATATCGACCCAGTGTTGTAAAATAACATTTTTGGAGTATATGAAATATTGTTTGACGAAGGACGTATGATTGCAATGATATAAAGTGTTTTTACAATACTAGTAATCTTACTTGAATGTTTGAAAAGCTTTATAAAAGGGTATAAAGTTAAACAAAAGCAGAAACCGATAGTGGTAATGATACAACATTGATATAGAGGACACATTATATTTATCTATATTTGATGTTACAATGAACATGAACAAACCTTTAATTGATAAAGCTAAATATAGCATACAGATACAGAAAAGCGTTTGTTGGACTGTTGAAGCATGATTAGACACTCAATTGTAGAATAACAATTAGTTATTGTTCATAAAACTATGTATTAGTGTCTTTGCATCTGAAAGTAAGATCGATTATGTCAAATAACTCGTGGGAGAACATCTGTTATTGGAATGTGAAATTGTGCAACCTATCAATTAGTGTCTTATAATAACCATCGTTTCGTCTCTTCCCATTTTTCTAAGAACGGATTATTCTTTATTCCTATGATAACTGTTATCAACGGTACTCTAGGTTATTTATTATCACATTCATTTTGTTTTATTTTTAGCTAAACCACTTATGGTGTTTCAGAACATTTTATCTGCGAATATTTTTTCCCGGTATGTAAAATCGACTAAGGAAACAAACGAAAATCACAGCAGAAATGACATTTCTATGTTTTTTTATCATGATAATGTAGTGCAGTTTTAATATATATGATCCTTCCAAATCAGGTAGAAAAACAAACGGATATCAAATACGAATGCACACGCAGTAACACTTACATATTGCAATGATAACGCCCAACGTCTCTTCTCTTCCAATTTTCCTTTTGATATGTCAAAAAGAATTATCCTGTATTTGTATGATTATATAATTTCTGTCATCCCGATTATCTAGCAAAACATGTTACAGTCATATAGTGTATTTCTCTTAGTCACTTATGGTGTTCTACAAAAGTTATCTACGAAAATTATTCCTGTATTTATGATAACTTAAAGAAACAAACGAGACGCACAACAGTGACAGTTAGATAATGATGATAATGTAGTACGTAGGTATGATATATAATCCCTGCAATTAAGAAAGACGTAATTGGATTGTAAGTATGATTGCAAACGGCATAGCACTCACATTTTGAGTGATGTAATCCAGATCTCACACCGCCTGATATGTATTTGGTATTGTAAAATTGAGAGTGGAAATGGAGAATATGTCAAAAAGACAACAACCCGACAAAAGAGAAGATAACAGCCGAAGGTCACCAATGGGTCTTCAACACAGCGAGAAAATCCAGCACCCGGAAGTGGGCCTCAACTTTCCCCTAAGTAAATTGTGTAGTAGTTTAGTGAAATGGAAGTCATAATAAACTCCAAAACACATAAATGAACTAAATAACAAAGGCCAGAGGCTCCTAACTTTGGACAGGTGCAAACATGCAGTGGGGTTAACCATGCTTTGTGAGATCTCAACCCTCAAAACATCTATCAAATGTAGAATAAATAAAATAACAATACGCATAGTAAAACTCAGAAATCCAAGTTTTCATTTTAAGAAAACTACGGCCTCATCCTTATGTATCTTACTGACGCTCTATAAATTTATAATGTCCAGTACCAAACATTATTATAAATTAATCCCGTAGGGCACTTTCCTGCAAAACGAAGCAACGAATACAATCACAATAACAGAAGACGTGAAGCCATGATTACACTATGCAATCAATTGAATCAATTGGGAGGGGTTGTCACCTGACACCGTTCAAGCATTCAAATCGTCATTTATTTACCCCAAGTACAATGAAAAGGGATATGTAAAACAAAGTGTCACAATCTGCAGAAAATTTCATCAGTTCAGTCTTTCTTCAACGGTACAAGATTGCGGAATATGTAAAAAAAAAATCAGTTCTTGAAACTATCCTCAAGTGACAGATTAAGAATTCTGTTCAACCTTAAAAGTTGATTACAGCTAAATATTTTTAGCGCAAATCAAATTGTCGATGTCAAATATGGGAAGTACACACTAATGGACGTTTTGCGGCAAACTGTATCTGCTAAAATGTCTAGGAATATATCATTCACTGCCCACTTTGAAAAATAAAATAAATCAAAACGTCTCTATCTCTAACTAAATTAAACTAATTTAATTTTAACTTTACAAGCTATTTTAAACCAACCAATTTTAAAAGCAGTTACATTTCTGTAACTTCTTAATTAACTTCATCTACGTTGGCAATCATCTTTCTGATATGTACCAGGTTTTTAAACCTGCAATTCCTTGTTTGCTTTTTTTTGTTTTTGTTCTTTAGTGCAATCAAGTATCTTAATCATCCATCTGTTTTGTTTAACATCATAACGGAAGTACTTTTACATGCAATCGTGAAGTCGAACCACTGCGTGTTTGTATCAGTAGTGCATGTACAAGTTCATTATTGTCTATTTCAATTTTGCATGTGTGGGGGCAATACGGCTCAGATCAGTTTCTGCCAAATAGAATTATGTATTTGAGAAGTATTTATTATAACTATTGACATATTCTTGCCAATTATTATACTTTTCCACTCTAATTATACTTTGAAATTGATGTAAAACAAGGAAATCCAAATAATTTTACAAAACATAAAAAATATATTATAATTTTGCCACTTGTTAAATGCGAAATGTTATTTCCTTCTCTGAATCAAAGAAATAGATTACCTTAGCCGTATTTGGCACAACATTTTGGAATTTTGGTTCCTCAATGCTCTTCAACTTTGTACTTGTTTCGCTTTATACCTATTTTGATCTAGGCGTCACTGATGAGTGCTGTGTGGATGAGACGCGCGTCTGGCGTATTAAATTTTAAACGTGGTACCTTTGATAACTTTTTACACCACTGGGTCGATGTCACTACTTGTGGACATTTCGTCCTCGAGGATATCACCAACCGAGTAGTCAGCAATTCGGTAATGACAAGACTATCAATTATATGGTCATTTTATAAATTTACCCCGCAACCCACAAAAACGTCTATCAAATGTAGAATAAATAACACACAGCAATACGCACAGTAAAACTCAGTTAAACAGAAATTCGAGTCTTCATTTTAAGAAAACTACGGCCTCATCCTTATATATCTCACTGACGCTCTATGAATTTTAATGGTCAGTATCAAACCTTATTATACATTAATTGCGTAGGTTCTTTTCCTGCAAAACGAAGCAACGAATACAATCACAGTGCTTCGGCAAACTGTATCTTCTAAAATGTCTAGAAATATAACATTCACTGCCAAACTTAAAAAATAAAATATATTTAACTAATTTAATTTTAACAGTGTTGACACGTGAATCATATTTTTGTATAACATCAAAACGTAAGAACTATAACGAACAGTCGGGTAGTCGAACCACTGCTTGTTTGTATCAGTATTGCATGTACAAGTCCATTATTGTCTTTTTCAATTTTATAGATGTGTGGACATTAAGACTCAGTTTTGGCCAAATAAAATTATGTATTTGAGAAGTATTGGGAAATTTGTGAAATCAGGATTGGATCATAAAATGTGTCTTTTATTGAAAACAGAGAAAACTGATGAGCTAATGCAGTTTTTTATTATTATTTCCTTTAAAGAAATATAACTCGATAGGAAGAAAGAACAATATGATTTCAGAAATGTTTATTATAAGTATTGCCATATTCTTACCAAATATAAAAGTTGTATCTTGTTTACCCATATACTTTTCCACTCTAATTTTACTTTGAAATTGATGTAGAAAATGGTGGATTAAAACTGGTTTTATAACTAGCCACACCACTCACTTGTATGGCAGTCGCATCAAATTCCATTATATGGACAATGATGTGTGAACAGATCAATCAGACATAACAGGTACAAAGGTCAGAAATAGTGGTACCGCTGTCAACAATGAGTTATTATCTTATTCCTTGATCAACAAACACATATCTAAACAAAGAAACACAAAAAGGCATATGGACAAAGTAGATCAGCAAAAATGAAAGACAAGAATACAAAAAATAACCATAGTAGAACAACTCAAAGACAGGATGTACATGGTCACCTGCAACCCAGGTAAACGGTTTATAAACTTAAAATCGCGTCACTAAATTTTTCTAAAAGAGGGGCGAGAGAAACCCGAGGTACAATCAAACTCATCGATCGAAAATAAACTGACAAAGTCATGGGTAAAAAGGAAAAAAAGACAAACAGACGAACATTAGTACACAGGAAACAACATAGAAAACTAAACAGTAAGCAACACGAACCCCATCAAAAACTGGGGGTGATCTCAGGTGTTTCGAAATTGTAAGCAGATCCTGCTCCTCATGTAGCACCCGTCGTGTTTCTCATGTTATTACAAATCCGGTAAATAGTCTAATAATCTGTAGGATCCATTCGTGAAAAGGGAAGGGGATTGTAGTTATGACATAAGGATGATCTGTGAAACTGTTATTCCATTACGGTAAACAAACTCGTGATTGCGTCCGTAAAATTTACGACGGGATGATTTCAACTTCACCATTTGGAACTCTTGGTGTAATAGCTTTCTTGTGAGCAGCAACCCTCTAACAAGCAAATAATCATAGAAAAAACAAATAGGAAAAACAAACTCGGGGGTATCGTTACAATTATAAGATATGTACTCCGTATGCTGGCGCTTCTGGAATGTTGCTACATAGAAATGGAAAGTTCAATTGTGAAGTTGAAATCGAAGGGTTTAATACAATGTAACCACTTAAATATGCGTTCCTTATATCATTTATGATTTCTATGGCTACATGTATATAACGTCAAACAAGACGTATGCACATTTTACAACATTACTTTAAAATGTTTCTTGTACAAAATGTTGTAGGTCTCACCATCTTTTTAGCAGCTCATTAAAGCAAATAAGTTGGTTCACAAATTACTATAAAAAAATTTGTCACGGCTCAAAGGTCACTGATGGTGAACAATGAAATAGAACGTAAGCGTTGCTAAGCCAGTTTTATTTAAATATTTGTTATCTCGATTTGTTCATAAAAAAACAAGATTTTGGTCAGATTTTTTCTTTCAAAAAGATCTTTGATAGAATATTTAGATGGTTTTGCGTGACAATCGAATAAATAATAATTGAACGGAATAAACACCGGTATCTTAGAGAAGGACTTTGCACTAATAAAGGTTATATAATAACATTACCCCAAAACACAGCATTCTAAGAGTATTAACAAGAGTGTTTCAATTCTTTTAAGTCATGACATAACATTCAAAGCAATCAAAGACTTCGAACTCATGATCAATTATAAGTATTTAGATTTACAAAGAAAAGAAAGTTAAGTTAAAGTTATTTCACTCATGTTTATATTAATGTTGTCAACGGTTTTTTATATTTTAATCTGAAGTTGATACAAACGCTATAGTTGATACGGTGTATTTGATTATTAAAAGTCAAACTTCGTCAGGAATCCTCACAGACAAGCCTTATAATGCTTAAGGAAAAACTTCAATTCTAAAAGCGTATTTATGACTTTGATGAAAGGTTGTCAAATTGACAATCATACCACATCTTATATCTATGTGTAGGGTTCTTTTGATAAGACTTTCAAACACCAACTTAAATTACCGGTTAACCGGTTAATCGGTCGAACAATTATCCGAGTAACCGGTTAGGCAAAAGTGTACGATTTAAAAACACTAGTTTATATGTATTATAGACGTTGAATGTTACACACTTGTATATGAAATAAAGCATCACAGTGACTGTGGTATTTGCCTTAATGTCAATGACACAATATTGTGTTACGACTACGTCCTTTTTTCTTCGATTTTTAGCAGTATCACGGAGAATTTTGGAATGTATGTGAATGTTATGTCAGCACTTAAAAGAAATAAATTACTGTTGTTAATACTTCTTAGAATTCTGTGTTTCTTATGTAGACGAAATGCGCGTATGTGGTATTAAAATATAAGCCTGGTACCTTTGATAACTAATTAGATTACGTAAAAGGTGTTTTTAATCCTGTAAATATCCTTTTCTATGGCTACGAGTTGCTTTGTAAACTTCATTTTCGACAGTTTCGACTAAGTTTAACGTAGTTTAAGCTTAATGCATTGCATTATCTTCAAAATAAAACTGCTCTATCAACACTTATTTATATTTTTATGTCATTGAGTACATTTTTCTTTATGCCTTTGAATTCAAGTTTTTGTTAGGTTTCAAAACCTTATAACATCTTTCATGTGCACGCCAATACTGTTTTACTAATAAGGCAATATCATTATACTAATTTAGATTAAACGCAACTTCCGCATGTTCCGTTACGTTTATTTTATAAATTGACAATGAATTATCAAAAGTATAAACAATCGAACAGAACATTGACTTAAATAAAAAAATATATATATCATCCCATTGCGTGCATTGCTAGTGATTTGAATGTTCGAATTAAGATGTTATGAAGACGAAACGCGCGTCTAACGTATTAAATTATAAGCTTTGTGCCTTTTTACCTTCTGTAAACGTATGCACATTTTACAACATAACTTTTGTATAATGTCCCCTGTAGATCCCACAATTGTTTTTAATAAATTAATTCAAATAACTTGGTTCACAAACTATTACAAAAAATGTCACCGATAATGCACAATAAAAAAAGCAGTGCTAAGTCAGCTGTATTTAAATATATATATTGTTTTCTTTTGATTTGTTCATAAAAACACGAGTTTAGTCAGACTTTTCTTTCAATGATATTTTTGATACTAGTAGAATATTTAGATGGTGTGGCGTAACAATCAAATATTTGTTAATGCACAATAAACAACTTTATTTTAGAAAAAGGCTATGCATCAACAAGGATAATAGAATAGCATTACCCCCAAAATACAGCATTCTAAGAGTATCAACAACAGTAATTCAATTCAAATTAATGATGACATGACATGCAAAACACACTAAAGACCACGAACTCATCATAAGTTGAATATATTTAGATTTAAAAAGAAGGGAAAACTACGTAAAAGCTCATGTTAAGAAGATAGTTTTATCAATTTCAGATGTTAGATGTTTAACCTTTGGTAAGAAACTGTGATGTTTGCCTAAATGACAACGAAATCTTATTGTTTAACGACTACGTCCTTTTAACTTTTAAACATTTTTTTTTTTATTTTGGTTTAGATTTTTAAAATTACAATTGGGATTCCTAGAACAGATTTGAAGCTTAGCTTACGTAAAGTTTGTTTTAGCTATGCAAATATCCTTTTACCTTTGGCACTTTCAATTTTCGACAATTTAATCTACGTTTTTTGAGTAGTCTACGCCTAATGCAATGCAAAAGACTCATCAGTGACGTGCAGATCAAAATACATTCCGTTGTTGTTGGCAACGATAGGCCATCGTTCAGATTTCAACAATAATCAAACTACCATACTAGACTGCTTTACAAGCTATAAATCCGTAACATGACAAATTGAAAAACTAACCCAATGTGAACCAACTATCTGAATTATGTTCAAAACAAATACAAAATAATTAAGGTACATATCAAATTTCAGGACAAGCAAAAACCGTTTCATATTTAACAAAGGATGATAAATTACCTTAAATTTCAAGTAGTTTAAACGTTTTCAATATCAAATACATGTTCACAAAGTATCATAATGCAAAGGAAAGGCGAACGATGCCAAAAGGACATAACTCGACAATAAACTGATGACGCCATGGCTAAACAAAAAAGAACAATAGACGAACAACAAAATACAAAACACAATATAGAAATCTAATGACTAGGCGACATGACTGCCACAACTGTTAGGGGGTTATCTCTAGTGCTCCTGAAAGTTAAGCTAATCCTGCTCCACATGCGATACTGTCCAAACAACTTAAAATCTCTCTGTCATTCCGAAATTGTTTTTTTTCCCTGCAGCCTTTGTTCTTTAAAGCTACAAATGTATGTTATGACCGAAACATGTTTGATGTAAACAATGTTTTGGTACTTGTTCTCTCCTAGCAATAAACCCGAAAAGCAATAATTAAGATTAATTTTGAAACCTAATTTAATGTTTTGCAAATCTTTATATCATAAAGCCATTTTTCTACATTTTATTATTTCCACATTTTTTATGAATGTAATGAATAATTCAAATATCTAACAGGCATCAAAGAAAACTGACTTCACGGGTTTCATTTTAACGTTAATGATAGACATGCCACTGGCAATGGATAATCACCAGATGCTAATATTTCAAACAATTATTTTGATGGTTCGTAAAACATATGTGAAATATCTTTCTAATCATTGATTTGAATTTTACAAAACAATTTCTACAAAATGACTGATAACTGCGGTTTTATTCTGGATAAATCAACTGATAAGGATAAAATCTGTAAAGATACAATGGTATTGAAATCCTATTGCGCAGTAGTTGTATTATACTATGTCGCATTGCCTTTCATACGTTTTATATCTAAGCTAACAGGACTTAATAATCAATTTGATAATCGCATTCCTTTATTTGAGCCTAAATATATAATATTCTACATCAATTTGAAAGCAACCACAAGATAACTAGAGACGCACACACGATATTATACAATATGTGAGTTCCTTGACAGAATATTAAGATATACATTGTATTTTGTCTTTGTTTTAGATAATACAATTAAAAATATTGTAATTTTCATTGTTATTAATAAATGTTATATCAATATTACAAACCTAATCTTAAATTTTATTGTATTTTTTGAATTTTTTTTGGAAATTTAAATGTGACGTCACTTTTGTGCGTCGGTCTCTGCGACTAATATATATTCATATATACAACGCGGCGTTTTCACGAATTATTAGTGACCAAACATTGCATTTGTTTAGGATAAAGACCTCTTTTGTCCCTCTTTTACAAAACAATTTCTACAAAATGAATTTTTTTCCATAATTGTTTTGAATGTAATTAATAAATAAGATGTTCAACAGGCATCAAAGAAAACTTCCTTCACGGGTTTCATTTTAACGTAAATGGTAGCCATGCACAGCCATACTTCTTAGTTGCCTGTAAAGTACTAGTGAATCAAGATATACATTGTATTTTCTCGGGTTTTTAGGTTAAAAAATATCTGAAATGTTTCATTGTCCGGATTATAAAAGCTCGAGCATATATTAACAAATAAGAGCAACACAACGCCAATGTTTGGTCAATTTGTATGATAGATGAACCAGACTTTAAATTAAATTGAACACTAATCTGAACTCCTAACTCTTTAGAGATATGTATAAGATATGAAACCTGGACCAATTAGTTTTGCCTGCCCAAACTAGGAGCATCAAATCCAGTGGTGGTCGTTGGTTGCACCATATCATTATAAATGATATTTCATCAATTTTATTTGTTTTTTTATTGGCTATGTATTGGCTGCGGGTTTTCTAATTTGAATATGTTTCACATTTTGTCATGTCAGTTTTAACGCTGCAGGGTATACTTTATTTACTAACACCAACGTCATTTGCACTCATTGTTAATCATATCACATCTTCCTATTCAATATTTATACACTAACCAATATCATTTCCTCATACAGACTACATGTGCTACAAGTGATTCCAAAGTTATAGAATTATTCGAAAACTGCATTGACGTATGATCCACATGACTTTTTTTTCTCATAATGATATATTTGTTCTTAAATAAAACGTTATATGTCAATACATAAGTATGTAAGTTATCAAACATAGTTAAGATGCTTGATTTCTTGATTGACAACATATTTGTTACGTTCGTAGAACGGTTTTTTCAACAGACTATCGGCATTCCAAAGGGAACGAATTGTGCCCCTCTTCTTGCCGACTTGATTCTATTATTACGAGGCTGACTTCATTTAGGAACTTCTTAAGGAAGAAAGATAAGAAGTTATCAATATCCTTTAACTCGACTTTCCGCTTAATAGATGATGTTCTTTCACTAAATAATTCAAAATTTGCTGATTATGTTGAACGCATCTATCCCATTAAACTAGATGATTTCAGCTTTCCAATTGTGAACTTTCCATTTCTAAGTAGCAACATTCGAGCAGCACCTGCATACGGCGTATATATCTCCCAATTGATACGATATTCCCGTGCTTGCATTTCCTATCATGATTTTCTTGATAGAGGGTTGTTGCTCACAATGAAGCTATTAAATCAAGAGTTCCAAATGGTGAAGTTGAAATCATCACTTCGTAAATTTTACGGACGCCATCACGAGTTGGTTGACCGTTATGGAATAACCGTTTCACAAATGATATCGGATATGTTCCTTACGTCGTAACTACAATCCCCTCCCCCTTCACGAATGTGACCTACCGAATTAGACTATTTACCGGATTATCTCATAAGCAACACGACTGGTGCCACATTTGGAGCAGGATCTGCTTACTCGTCTGGAGCACCTGAGATCACCCCTAGTTTTGGTGGGGTTAGTGTTATGTATTCTTTAGTTTTCTATGTTGTGTCATGTGTACTATTGTTTATCTTTTTCTTTTTTAGCCATGGCGTTGTCAGTTTATTTTCGATTTATGAGTTTGACTGTCCCTCTGGTATCTTTCGTACCTCTTTAATAGCCCATTGTGTACTTTTTTTTATCTACAATTTGATAAAAGAAATTTCATTAATTGATACTTTGATCGATACCTGGAAAAACTATAGAAAAAGGTAGAATATATAGTTATACTTACTGTCTTTTGTTGAAGGCCATGGGATTTTTATGTGGGGGAGTGCTGTCGCATTGAAATATGATCCACATGACTTTGTTCTCATAATGATACATTTATTCTTAATTAAGATTTCAAATTTCTATATCTACACATGAAATTAGTAAGATGTAAAAATGTGAACATAAATTTAAAAACGTGATTTTATATCTGCCGTTGGAACATGAATAGGAGGATCTTTCAGTAAAACGACATAGAAAAATGAAACATAATGCAAATCACATCAAATTACGGTGATTAATATCAATATAGCTTTGCTCTTTGTTCATATTCTAACGATGTCAATTTTCGTGAAATCATATAATCCATTGCTGTATATTTAGAATGATAAGTAATTTGAAGAAAGATGTCTGAAGATAATTACCTTTGTTTAAAATGATTTGTTATTCTATATCATAGGCAATAAACTAGTCATACGGTCAAAACGCGTGGCATGTTTCTAAGAGTTTAATCAGCTAAAATAAAAATAATTTAATCATGTTATCACAAGCCCAGTAGTCAGCACTTTTTGTGCTGACATGAGTTGTCATTGATATGGTTATATTTATTAATTTATTGTCTACAAATTTTGGAATTTGTTGAAATACTAAGGCTTTTCTACCTACCTCAGGCATAAATTACCTTAGCTGTATTTGGCAAAACTTTTAGGAATTTTGGTCCTCAATGCTCTTCAACTTCGTACTTTATTTGGCCTTTTTAACTTTTTTGGATTCGAGCGTCACTGATGAGTCTTTTGAAGACGAAACGCGCGTCAAGCGTATATACTAAATTTAGTCCTGGTATCTATGATGAGTTTATTACATAGAGGAAAAGTACAGAACAAAGTTATAGAGTGTCAGGGTAAAAAAACCTGAAATTTATGCTGAATACAGCTAAGGTAATTCATTATTCATGTTATTTGTGTAGAAAATCATTCTTCTCCTGAAAATATAATAATTTGTAGACAGTCTATTTAAAGCCATGACTAGCTGTTAAAAATGTACTGGCAATACGTAATATTTTCAACTCTGAATTGTTATCCGACATAGAAATTGGGATCATTACATGTGTAAACTATCTATATATGGTGCTACAGATTATTTATAACAGTTCTAACGAGTTGGCCCAAAACTTACAGTGAATAATTTTTGACTCAATAGCGTCCTTAAATATAGAAAATAATTGTATGGAGAAGTATACAAGTCATCCCTTTAGGGGATCAGACCTGTTTGGAAGAAGCTTAAAATATCTAGAGCAGAGTTTGAAATATGGCATCCTTTTTCGTTTTTTTTTCAATTCATCTTCATTGTTTATTCTGTTGTACGCTTGGTTTTCGAGTTTGATATTAGATATACAATTCATATTGATACAAGAGTGGTGGAAGATACCTACGGAGATATTTAAACTTATCAATTGATAAAACAAATAACCATATCATTGCGGAAAACAAAACTAGGACACAGACAGAAGTTTACTAAATACAACATTACAAAACCAATCATTGAACAATACAAGCACAATAAAAAAATACACTTTCAAAAACTCTGATTACTATTATTGAACCCATTGTCTACTAATATTCGTGTGCATCACATTTTATTATTATATTTGTTTTCAATTCAATTTCCTTGTTTGTTTCTGGTCGCCCTTGCTCCTATATGTTGTACACTTGGCTTTTAAGTTTGAAGATACCTACGAGATATTTAAACTGATCAGTTGATAACAAACTTACAATATCATAGCTGAAAACAAAACTAGGACACAGCAGCAGTTTACTAAACACAACACTGAAAACAATCATCGAACACAAGCACAATACAAATATACTTCTAAAATTCTTCTATATGTTAGTAAATTTATTGTCTACAAAGATTCGTATGCTTCAGATTTCCTCATAAATTTTGTTATCAATTGTTTGAAACGCTTTGATATATATCGGTTTATCGTATTTTTTTAAATCAAGATACGTTCAAAAGGATCTTTATAAATCCTTGTCACAATTTGCTTTGTCCGAATTTACAGTAGCGAGACAAAAGGATTGGACGAAAGAATATAATCTTATGTAGATTCTTTCTTGTGAGGTGTCTTAAACTGTTTATTATACACGATATTTAACATGTTCAAGACAAACTTAATGTACCTAAAACCTGAAGATAAAAAATTGGCGATAGATCAATCTATATTTTTTCTCATTTTCAAATTGATATAATAGAGTGTCTGCAAGACAATTTAATTTAGACAGCTGTGTCAGAGACTTAATTTGATGGATGTTGGCAACTATAAGTGATGGTACAAATTTCATGATGTTTTTTTCACATTATGAAAACATATTTGTAACCTATTGTCTTTGATTTTATAATAATTCTGGATGCTATTAACAATTTGGAATGTCATCATGAAAGTGAAATATTGCCTTGACAACCAACAGTTATCCAAGAAGACTTTTTTTAACATCAGCGGTAATGTCCATGCCGGCTAGCGATGCATAATCACCAGCCGTTCATATTCCAAACAAGTAACGATTTGTTAATTAAATGCATCTGACTTATCTGTTTAATCTTTGATTTGCAATTTCTACTAAATGTCTGATCCTTGCTTTTTATTGTGTTAACCATTTTAAATCAACAAAAGGTCTCTAGATTAAACAACTGATAAAGATTAAATCTGTGAAGATAACATAATATTGAATTACAGTTGCGTTGTTATGTCAGAAGTGTTATTGTACGGTGTTATTTTGCCTTTCAATCATTTAAGATTTATGTGAACATGGCTCAATAATGATGAACATCTCTCATTTCGGGATCCTCATTTTTGATATTTTGCAATTTCATCTCGAATTCCGTTATTGGAACACTAATAATATTTGTTTGATTGACATTAATTTGAAAGCAACCATAAGACTTAACTATTAGAGGTCAAATATACAATACCACACATTTGCCATCTTCAAAAGTGTTTAAGTTGATAAATATCTCAAGTGTCGAAATTTCCAAAATGATCAAAGCTTCAGCATATATAATCAACTGAGAACGACACAACACCAATGTTGGCTGACGTTGTATGCTACGTGAAACATATATCAAGTTAGATTGAACAGTTCAAAAGTCCACACTGATATTCAATAGCTAACTCTTGGTACGGTACTTTTCCAAAATCGAAACAAGGAACTCTTCCATATGTAGAAAATCTTTGTGTTTTGGATCTCCATCCGCATGAGTTTCAACAAATAAGTAACATATGGTGGCTATTTGTCTTATCTTTAATTTAGATTGTTATAAAAGATGAAGGAATTGACTAAAAGAATATGTTGTAATAAAAAAAAATTGTATACGGTCACATGGTTTTAACCTTAATCAATTGTTATTATACAAATTGACATTATCACCGTATTAAGAGTACAAGTGTACCAAGGCATAAGCCATTCAATTGATATTTTATAGTGTGTCTTTCTATGTTGTTATGCAACACTTTTGATTCAGGTTAAGTTGAAGGTTTACGTCTGTTAAAACGTTCAACCGTATTTTTTTGTTAACATCTACCCAGACTCGGGGACCTAATGTTCTGTGGTTGTCGGTTTTTGTATGGTTTTAAGTGTTTCTAGTTTTTCGTTTTATATATAGTTTATATCGATGGTTTTCCCGTTTGAACGTTGCTACTATAGTCCTTTTTGAACCCTTTATAGCTTGCTGTTCGGTGTGAGCCATGGGTTCGTGTTGAAGGTAATACGTTGACCTATAATGGTTTTATTTTACAAATAGTGACTAAAATGGAGAGTTTTCTCATTCGCACTCCAACAACATATTTTTATATCTATTAAGTAAGTATTTACATTATTATAGAAATTAAGGGACTTCTATGAAAATATTGACTTACAATTTGACATTTTGAATTTATAAAGAAAATGTCACAGTGAAGCTAATATAAAATATTCATGTTATTGCTTCTTTTAACATTCTATTATGTTCAAATGAGAATAAAGGGAGATTAATATAAATGAGCCATATATTAAAAAAGACTCATTAAAGAAAGAAGACGAATAATTATCTATGCACGACGCACGTTTCGTCTACAGAAAACTAGACTCATTAGAGATGCTCGAAATGTCATTACGCGGACCTTAATACCAAGTATCGATACCAATATGATTTGTGACAATTACTATGTTAATAACATGAATAAAAAGGTTATAACTCTTTGTTTTATTCAGGACGAAGTAAGGAATATTAATCCTTTTTTCGTTCGTTACTTTACTCGATGGAGACCGTATGTAGGTAATAAATCTGTTATGTTTTGTATTGTTATACAGATCTCTGGTAAACATGTACCAGAATTCTATTTTGTTTCTATACTTAATCATTTCATCCACATACAAATACAGAAAACTATAGGAGATATATAATTCATACTTATTGTTTTTATTTTTATGGAGTAAAAAGTATGTGGGCTTTATATGAGGGTAATTAACGTTACATTGACATAATGTCCCTGTTCATGTCTTTGTTTTCATGAGGATAAACGTGTTCACTATTAAAACTTTCTTAAACATTAAACTTGGAAATTTGTTAAAAGTCTAGATTCGGAAATAATGTTAGCGACGTGGTTTTATGTCTATGTGAGAAGATGAAAAAAAAATCAATCTATTAACAAGAAATTGAATGACGAAATTATTATTACAAAACAAATTACGAAAATTGTGTCAGTCTTTCGCTGCTCTTTGTTCTTTGATCTCATTTATTAAAATCATATGATGAAGTGATACTGTATATTTAGATTGACATGTATTTATAAAAATATGTCTAAAAAAGGCGAAATAACAAAATATTTTAGTACAGTCCGATTCATCCAGAAATCAAAGTAATGCTATTGTAATTTATCCAATCATGTACCGAGGTCATCGGTAACCAAACGTTACTTAAAGGGTTAATAGCAACAAATATCGAACCCCGAAAAAGTTAAAACGGAAAGTCAGTAATCAAATGGCAAAATCAAATGCTCAACAACACCAAACGAATGTACCACAACTGTCATATTCCTGACTTGGTACAGTTATTTTCGTTTTTAGAAACCTGTTTTTACAGCTATATATAGCTATGTCAATATCAACAGTAGCTTATGTCAACACAGATGTTCTGATTTGTGAATATCAGATTAACTGAGTATCCTTTCGTCGAAGCAATTAAGGAAACACATTAAACAATCTTCCTATGTCTTTTAAATATACTTATACAAGTGCTATCAACCTCACCAAAGTTCACATGTACTCTGTAAAGACTCTACTTTATCAACATTAGTTCCTTGTTACGCCACCCAATTTGTTTAATCGTAAACATGGTAGCCAGTGAAGAGATGACGGGCTGTCAATTTAGCTCTTGAAAACCGATAACTTTATCCACATAACATCATTATTATCCTCGAATGACACTCGTATTCCAAAGACAAATGTATCTGCTATCTATCATTTATTGTTTTAATGTACTGTTACGCTTTCATAGATATAGGAAGATGTGGTGTGAGTGCCAATGAGACAACTCTCCATACAAATAACAATTTAAAAAGTAAACCATTATAGGTTAAAGTACGGCCTTCAACACGGAGCCTTGGCTCACACCAAACAACAAGCTTTAAAGGGCCCCAAAATTACTAGTGTAAAACCATTCAAACGGGAAAACCAACGGTCTAATCTATATAAACAAAACTCACTTATAACTATTGTTTTATCAGTTCAGAGAATATATTTGAAATTTCAAAACATAAAAAAAAAAATCTAATTGAACGTTTCGCGGAAGGACTCACTGTTTAAAGACTATAGATAACCCTAGATAACACAGATACACACAACACGATTTGTTTTAAAGTACAGCACAGAAAACATCCATAAGTAAAGACTGTCATCTAGAACTTTAATAGAAATTTCTTTTAAAACACACCTACTCTGTAGGATAATTGTTTTAGTATTGTGAATTTATAATGTAAAGTTAATACAACAACTTGTATCTTAAATGTATAAAAACAATTTAATATGAGCGACATGATATTTTCTAGCGGAATATGACCTTATGCGCAAGGAATATCCACTTACGAAATGTATTTGTGCCTCTCAAATCAACTGTTTTCTGAAAATTTACCGATACTTAATAGTTTAAATATTACCGCGATGCTGCTTATTATCATTTTACTAAAACACGTATATTAAACAGAGGCTTCATATACAGTTAAAATCTTTATAATGCATTTACATTATTTTTTAAGTGCCCAAACAGACAGTCGTCAATCATTCAAATATGTGAATATGGTCGTTTTTACCTTTTCTGTCAGTGAGTTCCATTAAAGTTCGATTTGAATATCAACTTAGCTTCACCATGTATTAACCTCTATAAAAATGAATCTCAGTTAGGGATTTTTCAAGAGGTGCTTTTCTGTTTATTTGAAGTTTGCCCTTTTTACGTTAATTGACATACTTAAGATAAAGATACATATAATATATTGTTATCTTTAATGTTTGTTTAGGCTGCTAATTACGTTGTTGTTTTGATCATAACTATTATAAATAAAAAGAGAAGAAATATGAAATTAAAAGGTTACATGAAGCACTTTTTTACCATCAACTTTTAACGTTTTTCTTATACATTATTTTCATTGTTATTGTATTTTTTTCCCTGTGTAATATTTTTAAGACTGTTGTTTTCCAAGTAATTAAGGTTATACCACAAGGTTTACTGCTGTATCCCAATTTTTGACATTTTAATCTATTATGTCTGTTTATTTTGCTCCCCATTGTTGTCAATATAATGGGGTTTTATGCGATTGTCACACAAATGAGTGGTTTGGCTAGATATAAAACCCGTTTTAATCCAGCATTTGCTACATGTCTGTACTAAGTCAGAGATATGACAGTTGTAATCCATTTCTTTGATGTGTTTGGGCGTTTTTGTCATTGATAAGAGACGTTATATTTTGAATATTCCTTGGAGTTCAGTATTTTCATAGGTTTACTTTTTGATATTTCGTCATTTTTGTTTTAGATTTTATTTTTATTTTTTCATAATGGTTCTTTTATTGCCACTTTGGTATTTAAACACATCCCGTTAAAAAGGTTATATGAACTTGACCAGTAATATGTTTATTAACGATATGAAAAACAACACCAGAACATTTCTCCACCATCCTTCTCAATTCTGATATATATTTTAATGTTTTGAACGTAAACAAATAAAACAGAACTTAACGAGAGAGCTATGCAGACATTCCTTGCTCGTAATATCAAGTCAAGTACATCCACATTTCTCCTCGATTTATCTCGATTCTGAATTATATTTTAATGTTTTGAACGTAAATAAATAAAACGAAACTTAATAAAAGAGGTCTTCAGAGATACATTGCTCGTGATTTATTAGGTCAAGTACGCGTTCATATACATAAGACAAATGAACAACACTCAAATCAAATCATATATTAAGTTGAATATTACTTCAATACGTTCCATATAACCAATACGTTATGCACTACATTAACTTCGAGTAGCATTAATGTTCGAGTTTAGATTAGTTGTTCTCAAGTAAATCAGTGTCAAATAATTGACCATATGAGACATCTTGGAAAATATATAAAGAGACGCCAATTATAGAAATCCTATTCCGACCGATTATTATACTGAATTGTTTTGTTTCTTTGTCCTTTGATTTTTTAGGGTTAACATAATTCACTTGAGTATAATTATATTAACTCTATTTATTGTCATTGTCATTGTAAAGTAATTGAGAAATATATCCCCAAAGAGATTTTTTAATATGTTTATTCGACATTCAGACATTTGAAGGACACACATACTGCCGTCTTTGCCATCGCAGTATAAAGTTTCATGTTTTGATAAGAAATCTTAGATTTTTCCTTTTCCTTTTATTCCAATCATATTTTATTATATGAAAATGGTGAACCACAAAAAATTAAATAAAACAGTGTTACATTTTCCGCGATCACACTAATCGAAATTAACCAAGACATTCCCATTCAAATGGAATGAAAACTGACCAATATTAGAAAATATCGCTTACATGTGATAGTAATACAGTACAAAAATCACGCAAGAACACTCAGCATAAGAAAACGCTTCAATAAATAACATGACAATACTTTTCAACATGTAACCACAAATTAGAAACGTATATCTTCCTATTACAACAACACAGCTCACCACAAACATGTATAATGTGAAAACATACAATAATATCAAAACAAAATCATAAAATGTACAATAATTTTCACATTACTTTTTAAAATAACTATCATAATTATGACAGTATTGAAGTCTATTTTAAATGAATGCTCATATGATGGCATAATTTTTTGGGCTAACACAATACTTTATCCTGAAATTTGGCTGTATTTTATACAGTACTATCGCTTTACAGCTACGCCCATTGCCGGACTACGTATTGCTGTTGAGTGTTGTATGAACCTGTTTGACTTCAGAATGTGTATTGCAGTCGCATTCCAATTACGTATTGCCTAATCTTACGTGAACTATAGATTAATGTATGTTTGGTTGCTTTCAAGCATTTCTTAAGAGCAATATGAATGAAACCCATTTTCAGCCAATCATTAACAGCAGGATTAACTCTATTTTCCGCGGCGTCAATCATCGAGTAAAAAACATGAACGTGTACATGCAACAATCATATTAGAATATCACTTTCAGCTGTTCAGTGAAAGTCACGTAAAGTTCAAATATTTGAAGCGTAGGACTAATCATACACTTTTGTTTAAGCCGATTTAACTTATTTGACATCTAAATTGATTGGACTATATTATCGTTCAAAAAAAAATAATTCATTTTACTAAATCCATTTAAGCGTATTGATTTACATTCTTAGTGTGTCAGTTTGCTCAAGTCGCTGAACTTTGCGTTCAGGGAGAACATTTACTGATTTGATTGAAGAGAATATCAGTTTTGTTAAAATCTGAAAGGTTTTATAAAGAAATTAGATGCTACATATACTGTCTGTATTTCAGTATTTTTGAATAGTTTTAGCTTATTGGATATTAAGATAAGAAGAAATATTTGGATTTTTAAATGTGACAACATCCCACTGGAAATCAAATGACACAGAAGTTAATAATTATACCGTATGTTATTGTCCAGCATTCAACAATGAGTTTAATCTAGACTGCAAAATCAGCTATAAATAGCTCCAAATTGACCAATGTACTCCAATATGTCAAATTAAAATGAGTTGAAATTATTCAATGGAAGTTTATTAGTCGTTATTAATGAACAATATGAAAAGTATAAAAAGAAATAGCAGGAAAAAACAAAACTTGATTACCTAAATGATATGTCCTATAATCAAAAGTAAAATTGCAAAAATAATGAATTCAAAGCAAAAGATTCAAAACGGAAAGTTCTTTATCTAATGGCAAAATCAAAAGCTCAAACACATCAAACGAACGGAAAACCAAACAAATTTTCAGGAACAAACTCATAAGTTGTATTTATAATGCAAAACAAACATTCGAGTGAATACATATTTTGTTTAAATTCGTTTGCATTTATATAATTGGGAAATACTGTTTATCTTTGATGCACGACGAATCGAACGCAACAGTATTTACTAATCTGGCTATTTGATATTTAAAACAAGTATCAAATGATAAATGTTGCCATTTTTGAAGTAATGAAAACATTAAAGTAGCATCAACGGGGTATGGAATATCAACAACATCACATGGCATCCAAACAAAGAGACTGACAATAAACACCAACATATTTAAACTCCGAAACTAAGGGTTATCGCATATCAAAGCTATGTGAACGTCTCTGTCACAATGAATTTAAACAGAAATTTTATGATTACATGGAAAATTTAAATCGAAATGTCATTTAGTAAATGGCATAGTCAAAAGCTCCAACATCAAACGAATTGAATAAAAAGTGACACATTTAACAACTTCTGAATGATGTCCGTCAGAAGTGCTTTTTCTCGATCTTGATTCATGAAGGATATTCCAGAGTTTAAAAAAATATAGGGTGATATCTTGCAATTGTTTACATTGAATCAAGTTTTTTTGTGTGCAAAAAAGCCTCAAAGGGGGACTAGTTATATAAACAATCTTAAGTATGATTGTTTTCAATCAAAGGTGAAAGAGAAATAGTAAAATGATAAGTCGCTTTTAGCAGCCAGTAAGGTTCAATTTTGTCAAATTCAGCTAAGAAACTTTGATGAGCAATTATTCACTTGCAAGTAAATAGTTTGACCACATTCAACCCGTAATCATGTGTACTCAAATTAAACCTCTTAGCTAGACATTGATAACGCATGCATTGTGTGTGTTGGGTTAACGAAAGAAATGAATGTCAACATTGGAAGTGAAACCAAAGTAAATCAATTGATGAACTGATTGAATCCACAAAAAAAAAATCATTGTTATTCAGGTAAAAACGATGATTTACATACATTTGAATCTATAATGTGAAATTAAACAGACCTAGAAATGCAATTGGAGTTTGATATTTATTTCTATAGTCATGTTTATATCGCGTGATGACTAAATTACACCCGAAACAAAGCTACATATTATTGAGCACATGCCCTGTAAAAAGATATTTTTAGACTTTCAATAATTTGGATAAATGTTTCACATTGTTATAATTCAAATAGGAGAATTTACTTCGTATCGGTGAACATCAATTTGACTGCTAGTGCCCTTTGAAGGAACTCATATAAATGTGATTATAAACATATTTAGGTTTATAACAACGGTTGTTGAAACTAGGAAGTCAGCTAGTTGTATCAACAAAGTCAAAAGGAATTGGATAACAGCCAATCGGTACACCTCGGGAAGTACCGCTACTATGGCATCATGATTATACTATCTACCGATTGATTTTAAGTTTTGAAAGATATTTCTTCAATATGGAGGTCACCACAATCGTTACAAGTAATAGTGATATAATCAAAATCATCTAAAGCGTTTTCATTTAATTGATGAAATGAATAACATTACATTTGTTGATATAATGCATGGTAATACAATGATTACATTTTATTTACTTTTTATGATTGTTGTTTTTCATTTTTTGTAGGTTGTTAAGATGCTGATAATTGTTGTTAGCCTTTTTGCCTTCTGCTGGTTACCACTTCAAACATACAAGTTTGTGTCAGCTTTTTATCCACAAATAAACAGGTAATTGGTATATTTTTGTAGCGTAATTTCATTTCGAAAGACTTGGATAAAAATGAATAGGTCACAGCTAGCAGAATATAGTGTTAAAAAAAAAGAAAACGGAATCTAAATATGCATCAATTACATAAATGTGTTTTGTTGCATTCGAAAAATATGAAAATATGATTTATTATTCAATCATATGGAAAGTATATTCCTCTATAAAAAATATTCGAACAGCGGTATACTACTGTTGCCTTTATTTTTGAATATCATTTCCACATGTTTAACGTCTGTTGAGTAAGTAAGCAATTTTCTAGTTATACCTTCACCAGTAGCGCTCATAGCCCAACCGTTAGAATAAAGGTTGCATAATAATTGTATCAGCTATATAACAAAATGCAGAAACTAAAAGGAAATATAGACACCGATTCCTGTCATTTTGCCTGATATCTTATGTAATGACTTTCTCATTTCTCTGTTATAGATAATGCATATTGATTTTTTTTCTTGTCATATGACACCCCGCAGTGTGATATACGACAAGAAATGGTTAAAAATCTGCATTGTTTGACTTATACAGTGCAAACAAATATTATGTTACTGTAAAAATATGTAGGATTTCCATTCTATTTTCGATTGGGATATTTATTTCTGATACGTTATGGTTTAAAAAGCCCTAAAGCTTATTTGTAAAGTCAGTCACATAAAACTTACTAATGAATCTGTATATAAGCTTTAGCAATCATTATCGTAAAAAAGCAGATAATTTTTTTATCAGTATTTAACGAGCTGTTTGGATTTTTGTACTTTTTCACTTTTGAAAAGCAAATTAGCATGAGTCAGAACAAAATATTTGATCCCCCCATAAACCCCACTAAAAAAATCATAAAGCACGTGGTTATTATTCTGTCGAATTTAAAAAGATATTTGGTTATTTGATCATTTGATAGAGTAAATATAATATCGGAATTTACAAATGTAATAAATTCAAAATTGACACGAAGAAATAACCAAACCGTGTTACCTGTACATAAACATGACAAACCAATATCCATAAGTCATAGTAAAATTTCAAATACATTTGATTCAATAAGATTTTCAAACTCCTACACCCGATATGTTAAATGAGGCTTGATCAAAAAGTGTTAAGAAAAAAATTACATTATCCAAGTTATCCAAAAAATTGCCTCTATACTGTGGGTTGCGATAAATTCACAAAATTTCACGTAATTGTTTCGAAAGTTCATATGTGCACTTTCCATATTGTTTTGAAATTCAGTCTAAAAACGAAGGACAGGATTGTGTTTGCCTTAAACCACAGCAAATGATAACTGTCAAACGAATTAAATGTTTAACATGTTTGAGTAAATTATTGTTTTCATTTTAATCAACGAAAGTAATGACCTTTTACGTCTCATTATTTTATTTCATTGAAACCTTGCCTCGCAAGTATTGATTCTTCAACAGAAATACCTTAATATAGGCATATATGATAGATGTAACATACCGATGTGAAGGAAATTCTAGATCAATAAGTGTAATATGTTGGAGTAAATAATTGAAATCGCCCCAACTGGAAAGGAAGTGAATTCGAATACATAAAGGTTAAACAAAACGTTTGCTTTCTAAGCATCTACCCTCGTAATCATCTCACCAAATCTATTATAAAGGATAAGAGCTAAGACAAGACTCAGCGTTAACAGTTGGTGTATATTCGACATGTATCATATATACTTTACGTTTCTGTTTTTATAAATTGTATGCTCATCTTTGAAACTCTAATGTTTATGTTTCATTGTTGTTTCCTCATTTACGTTGACCTTCATTGGCAAACATGTCAAATTGGCATTGTGAGCATGCGTTAGTCCCCGGTGATGTTATTAACCAATAATCGGACATTTTTTTCATGCAAGCAAATGTTATAACTGATTTTTTAAAATTTAAAGAGATGAAACTCAAGATAGCATTAATTTGAAGTTTTCTATGTTTAATCTTCTACAACGGCAATGACTGTCTTCCGGACTAACTTTACTTTACCGTTGGCTTTCCCGTTTTTACCAGTTTACAATTTATATTTTGAGATTCGCTAAATATAACTTTGATAAAATATTGAGCAAAATGTGCATCTGGTACAGTATTAATGTATTTAGTAAAGGAAATACGTCAGGATAAATGGCGAAAGTGTGATTCAAAGCCCTTCCAGAAAATGGAATATTGGTTATTGAAAAGCCTGAATCGTCGCTTATGTTAATATTGTGAATATGGTTAAATTTAAAATAACACAAGTATATAACCAACTTGGCAAGTTATATGCACGATACATATTCTAATTTTCAAGCGTTGATATTTAAATAAAGACACAATTCCGGTTAAAAATCCGAATTCTTCGTCTGTTTCGCATAAAAACATTTGACTTTACATCTGAATCATTCTATTGCGTTTCTTTTTTCAGGAGAACATCAGAAATAAAGTGTCGGTCCTAATGAAGTATATATTGAACGGGAAATGCTCTTTTTTTTATACATATTTCTTTAAAAAAAACATGATCTAAATCAATTGTCTTGAAATATTTGATATTGTATTATGAAGGGGAAGAAGGGGGTCAACAATAAGGGAAAATATATCAACACAAACAAAACCTTAAACTAAAGCTTTTTTCTATTATAAGTGTATCCTCTCTTGTATTTTCAGATTTAAATACATCAATATAATTTGGTTTTGTTCAGACTGGTTGGCTATGAGTAATTCTTGTTACAATCCTTTTATTTATGGACTTTTAAACGTGAGTAGAACATAATTTAAGAAAACAGAATATAGAATATAGAAAACTGAGATAAATTTCAAATGAAAACTGAATCAAGGAAATTGAATATTGGTTATCATCGTTTAATAATATGCATTATATTTGTACTCACATAGCCACATCGGCTTTGATTTTGATTAAACATCATTACAAAAAAATAGTAAAATATCTCAATTCACCGAAGCCAAAAATGGATCAGCAAATTACGAGTTGTAGGGCAGTAACTAAGTGTTTATGTATACAAGTAGTCATTGATTTTTTCATATTCATTCTAAGTAAGTTTAGTACAAATATCAATGAAAAAACATTATTAAAAAAAACGAATAAATAATAGATTACAAAACAAGCAAAATTAGTTTTTGCTTCTTGCTATTTAATTTTATTAGTGTTATTTGGAAATAAGAAGATGCGGTTTGATTAACAATGAGAGTTCTATGTACCAGAAACCAAACGAGGTGGAACTTTGCAACTATAAATTATTGTACATCCCTAAAAATTAGCAACACCCCTACCGAATGGCAATCTATAAATAGCACAGTTTACGGTGCAATTAATTCAAAACAAATGCAATTATCCTATTAATGTACACCAAAATTAACATAATTTTATTTTAATTGTTTTCCAAATTTTTTAATTCTATTAAAACTGTTTTGTAGGAAAAATTTAAAAGGGAATTTAAAAACTTACGTAAAATTTGTACAAAAAAGAAAAGAACAGAAAGCAATTATTTGACAGAGGATTCTGACAGAATTAATCAGAGAACCAGTATAATGTACCGACTCAGTGATAGTAGTAATGAGAGAAGACTCCAGTCGAGGAAACCAAAACGTAGCGTTTGTTTTATAAGATCCGGTAATCAGTCTACGAAATTATAAAAAAGATACTATAACCCTTAAGATAATAAGATAATTCTGCAAAAGTCTATATCATATAAAATTGCATTGATGATGTACATTTTCAAAAATGGTTTGCAAACAGCGAACAATGAACTCAAAATGATACCAATAACCCGAGAAATACATCGAGAGAATATAACAAGATCAAAAGAAAGAAGCAGTCCAAAAGGCCGTACCTATACACTGAGTTGACTTGCTTATAGGATAAATAAAACTAAAGAAAAACGTGTCCTATTGTTTGAAACTCTACCACTTGATGATTAACCACCTCACGAGAGTGCGTTTGATTAAACCATTAAATTGTGTATATTTTGTGTCAATAGTACAACGATGTGTATTTTATGTTTATATGACAACGTTGTGTTTTTGTTGACCTTAAAGATGAACCTTGACTTTACTTGTTTTGTTATTAAATGCTGATTAATTAAGTTAAATGTCTACTGATCTTTTTAAAATACCGTCATATATATGTTTTCATATATATTATGCGCGTTTGTGTGTTTGCGAATACGGTTACTTGACTAATTGAAAAGATTGCTTGGTCCAATTATAAGTAAACAATGTATTTGTATTATTCAGTTTTGTGTGCCAAACATTATTTTTGTATTATTTAATTTTATATAGATTGTAACAGTGCGTGCCTGCGTTTAACTCGGATGGTTTAACCCTGTTATGTTACTTGTTATTTTCTCTATGGTTGAAGTTCTTGCACCTCCAACGTCTTGTACCTGCATTATTTTAAGGGGTTTCTGTTATCCGTTTGATGTTTTATCAAAAACAAAAGTAAGGATATTTCTAGATAAATATTTAGTATGATTATGTATACACAGTACGTATAAGCTCTGGTATTTTAATTGAATATTGAACATCATGCCTTGCTTTGTGTGTAGTTTAATGAAGTTAAACGTGATATGGCGGTGTGGTATGAGATTTTTATTTTTAAGTTTGAGTTTCATGGGTCTGGTTTTGTGTGTTGTTTTGTTATTAATTTTATTGTCGCTTGTCAATCCACCGAGTACTGATGTTATTCGTCAATAAATTGCCAAGAAACTGAGCCCTAGGTTCTCGGTCATAAAACTTTACTCAGTATCCAGAGTACAAAATCAGTGCTCGAAACACAAAATCCAGTATTTTGATTGGTTTATCACTGAAACTGAGTACAAAAATCAAGCTTGAAAGTTTGATGATCGCAAGACCAGGAATGGATTATTAGCGTTTCATCCAGGCTGACATCAAGTTTGTTGTTGTTAGGAACAACAGTTTGCTATACTTTTAAAATATGACGGATTATTGATTTATCCTCTTAGGTGTACAAAATCCTAACTGTTATTTTAACAAGTCTTGTTTCCTGATGTTTTTGTTTTGTATAAACGACATATCACTTGAAATATTTTCTTTTATGTGGACAGTAATTTCGTTCAATGCACGTCTTTATTTAAACTAAAATGTCGACCCTTGACCTTAAGATTGTCATTCAACCTTAGCTATAACTTATTCCATTATCTAAAAGAGAACGTTTGCTTTTCATTCTATTGATGCCATTTGGTTGAAGCACATTTGCTATTTCGAAACTACATTTTTGAAAATATTTGCTTGTAAATATATGTTATTTATATAGGTAACATTTTTTTAAGCCAAAGTGTGTAAAGTTCGTTTATTCCTACTAGAACAAAACTAGGGGATATATGGCAACTGTTTGTTGTTCCCTCTGTCTAAGTCCTCTAGGGTTGGTTGTATGATTTCTGTCGGATACTGAGGATTCATTAGTATTCGTTGGATACCAATTTTCGTCGATTTCGTGGGTACAGGCGAACCACGAAATTAAATTTCAATGACTACCTTAATTTGTATAGGCTTGTAAGCAGACTTCGGTAAAAGCACGAAATAAAATATCCAGGTACATGTAAGTTTACACTAATTGACGAAGATTGGTATCGACGAAAATAAATTAATCCACAGTAAATCTATTCGACTGATCTATTTCTATCAAAATTTGTATACTTTTCTTTGTTTATAAATGCTGTTACTTCAACAATTGAATTGATTGCTTGGTCCAGTTTTAAGTAAATCATGTGTATGCATAAGTTAGTTTTGTGTGCCAGAAATTATTTTTATATTGTTTAATGTTATTTAGTAAATCTGGGTACTTGAACCATGTTTTCTTATTTTTCTGTTTTGTCTTTTGTTGAATGTCTTGTTATTTATCTTTTTTTTTTATCGTAAGCTAAATAGGGAAATGAGAAAGACATTTTGGAATCAAACTTTTCTTTTAAAGATTTGTCTGGTTAAAACGGATGATTTTTATACTCAATCCATCAACACTATCACAAGTAAATCAATTGCGATCCTTCATCAAATCGTAACGTGAACCTATAACAGGGATACTGGATTATACAGTCACGTCAATTGCATATGTGTGTATATATATATAAGTGCGAATTTTAATTATATTGTTTACTTAATTTGTATTTGTCACAAACTTAATGTTTCAAGTTTATATAGCAATACATATTCGAATTGAATTGTTTTTTTTTGTTGTTGAAACAGATGTTGGTGGTTAATGCAGTCTGTTATACCGTACAAATGCTGTACACTGTTTTAATGAATTTCTGTATTGATGTATTATAAAACAAATGTAAATATATTTCTTGATGATGTTAAACCGAAGTTATAGTTGATTATCATCTCTAAAAAAAACACATTTGCTTTTCTTTCTACCGATATCGATTTGTTGAAGCCCAATTTGTTATTACTTTGAATTTCCATCCATGACCACGTACTCATTTGTAATATATTTAGACCCACAAATGAATTTATATCTTTATACAAAAAATTAACACTTATTGTTCCTATGAGCTTTGATATTGTGCTTTTATTCTGTTGATAGTATTTGTTGATGGCGCCAATTAGTATGTGACCTTAAGAAAACCGTGGAAAAGATAATCTAGCTTTTTCGTTTTTGTCAAAGTTCTCTGCAGTACTTTTTGTACTGGGATTAGATTAACTTCAGATTTAATTTCATGATCTCAATCACCCACCATGCACTTCTTTTTTAATAAACCTTTTTTTTTACAAATATGTGCTTCGCTTATATTTTACAAATTTTTAAGAGAAGTTTGTACTTAAGTTTTATCAGACTCTTAACTTTTACATAATATCATTAGTTTTTTTACAGGCAAAGTTCGCCTTCGATTGATTTGAAGATTTTTGTTTGTCCTGTACGGTTAATAGGTCTCCAATGTTTTCGATCGTTATATATCCTTGGCCTTCAAATATTCGGCTTTAAGCGTTCTCTATGAAAGAAGAAACAGAAAAACGCTTCGGACGCATGGAATTCTTAACTTGTTTCGTTTTTAATTTGGTTTACAAGAATAGCAATGAATAATATCTTATAATACCTTTTCATTTCTATTTCCATTTGCAGTTATATATACGTAGGTCACTTCGTTTGAAAGAAAATGTCAAAAATATTTTCACAAAAAAAAATTAAAAATTTTTTTAGGAATGGAGTGAAAGTGGGAACGAGAGGGATTTAAAAAGGGGATTAATTTGGCATTTTACAATACTGAATTGAAAACATGGTCAAACGTTATGAGATCAACTTCTTTATCATAAATTGTCCATTTGACAGCAGTAACAAAGCCTCTGCCCTATCGGATGTTTTTCTTTACATATCTCTATTGATACGTTATGATCGTGCATGTTCACACTATACTGAAGTAAAATACAAGAATGTGCCCCTTACACAAAACCTGCTTCAAAAAACTAAAGAAGAGGGAAGATGAACAAATGAGACTCATCATATGTTATGGACACCAACACGAATAAGTTGATCTATACTATGTGTTTGAGTGAAAACAACCACGTCCTAAATTATGGTTTAACATCTGCGTAGTTTGGTCAGCCAAATACCAAATGTACCCTGTTTACGTATATGACTGTTTTGTCAAATTGTACATGTTATAATTTCCAGTGCTACATAAGGTGTTTCGGTACTTAAGTATTCATACTCCCAACATCCATGTAGTAGGTTACGATGTTTCTTTTGAACATCTAGTTGAATATTGTGTTACAATCTATAGTTTATTGTATAAATTATGTTATTTCGGTACATTTAAGTTATGTCTTATTTGTTAGTATTGCCCAGTTACACGTTGTTTGTCGACAGTGTTTTTGTTTTATGTTATTAGTTTTAAGTGTGTTAGCTGTTTCTTCGTACAACATCTTGCTCCGTATTAGAGTTATTTTTAATTTAATTTTCTTTATGTATTTACAAATTTTATTTTATTTTGTTTATGTATGTATGTATATTGTTAAGCTAACACATTAGGTATTTCATTTATATGATATTATTTTAAGATACCATATGTACAGGATGTTTTTTGGTGTCTATGTTAAAGTAAATAGGTGAAATTAGGAATAACACGTAATTACTAAACGATTGAGTAAATACCTGTAATTACTAGTCGAATTAGTGATTACATGTATTTACTAATTGTAAGTAGAGGTAATCACTGATTTTTCTATAATTTTTACAGCTATTTACTAAAATGATATTTTTGTTTCAAAATATGAGACATGATTTAAGAAACCAAACAAGAAGTAAAGGACTGGGATTGGAGGGCTTACTTTTGGGTTAAAAAATCAAAGGTATTTTAAGACTGCATGCTCTTTAATTACAGTTAGGGGTTTGAAACTGGAAAATGGTAGTTGTTTTTATAACTTGAACGAGTTTAACTTTTTTAAGACCTCCCAACTGAAGGTCAATGAATAGTAAATAGGCTATTTCATAGATTTTGGTATAATTTTACAGATGACTTGAAGTCGTTAAGTTGTATCTGAAAATCGATATTGTTGATAGTATTAACATCAATAATCACAAATAAAGATGGTAGAGGGTATATGCATGACAACACTAGTTTAACCCCGCCGCATATTACATGGTCCTGTCCTAGGTATAAATTTAAGGCTCCAAGGGGGGTCTAGGAAATAGACCTGGTAGGGATTATGGTTGACAAAGCAAGAGGGACACATTTACCCCCTCGATCTTTATTGCAGCCATTAATTCAATAATTAGGACTGTTACAGTAGTTTTTATCTGTTGATTTTTTTTAAATACAAATGTCTTGAAATCTGTTATAGCGATTGCCGTTTGTTGCTGTGTGATTTATTTTTGTTCGTTCTTTTTTTTGTACATTAATTTGGCCCCTGGTTTTCTCGTTTGAATTGTTTTACATATGTTATTTCGGGGCCATTTATAGCTGACTTTGCGGCATGAGATTTGTTCATTGTAAAAGGCCATACTGTTACATGCAGCAGTTAATTTCTGAGTCATTTGGTCTTTTTTGGAGAGTTGTCTCATTGTCAATTAGATACCATCTTCTTTTTTATACTTGTCTTGAAATAAGATTGTGATTATCTCTTGTTTTATTTTATGTTTTTTTTCATGTTCAATCTGCTGATTATGGTATTTTTTGGTATTAAGACTCTGTCACATTTATGATGTTTATTCATTGTACAACGTCTTAGTAAATCTTAATTCTTTATCATCGTTCATTTTTATCGAAAATGTTTTAGACAGTTTAACATTTTTAACATGAAGGTATAATTTAGGCACTTTGTACTTGTTTGGCTTCATAACTATTTTGATTTGAGCGTCACTGATGAGTCTTATGTAGACGAAACGCGCGTCTGGCGTATACATTATAATCCTGGTACTTTTGATAACTAATTAGGATAATCACTTTGTAATAATACTGACTGATCTTTAAAGGAGTTTTGCTCATACTTTTGATCAGCTAGTCATACAATGCAACATTGTTTTATCAGTTAGTAACTAGGTGTAAAAATTCAGTTTTGAAAATTACTTGTTTAAACTAAATGCAACAGGACTTACATGCAATTCCTAAATTTTAGTAATTACGTGTAATTCCTAATCTATTTACTGTAACATATACACAGTTTTGATTGATAAGAAAAACCGACATGGTTAGAAAATACATGTACTAACACCATCAAAAACACAATTCAATTTGAAATTTTTTTCATGATAAAAAATACATTAAATAACATGAATAACACCATTACAAACTTTAAGCCAATTCTATATTCTTGTACGTATCTTCAATAAATCAAATCTGTTCCATTTTAGAAATGTTACTGTGATAATACAAATGTTTAACACATACGTCTTTATTTATGGCGTTGATACATTCGTGTATAGCGCAGTTAATATTTTGGTGGTGTTCTGTCGTAATTTCATTGGAGGTATGTGTCCGTTATCATACTGTGGTTTATATGTTGTAATGTACTATTATATTATTTATTCATTGGTTTTTCTGTACTGTGTGTTCTTGTTTTTATTTGTGCTTTATTCCTGTCACGTAAAGTTTTGATTTAGCGGCAAGTTAGGAATTGTCAAATAAGCTGGAGGTTTAGCTAACTATAAAAGCAGGTTCTACCCCCTTATTTTAAAGATGTCCTGTACCAAGACATGGAGGAATATTCTGTTTCTGTGTATGCTGATGTTTTTTTATTTTTGACGCAGTAAACTGTATGTGCTGTTCTCTTGTTTTTTGCGTATCTCGGCACGTTTATAAAATTGGCTTTCAAATAAGATATCTTAAACTTCCTGGTAAAAGTAAATATATAAAAATACTAGGGAGGCATACATATTTGTAAATACTAATTTGATTTTACAGTGTTCTGTTTTGTATTTATAAGCTAATATTGACATAACGATTTTTATTAATTTCAAAATGAAATTAGAAAGGACGAGTATTTTCAATCATTTTGTTTTGTTACAACGTGTTCTTGAACACAAATATTTGGTTTTAGATTCAAATGTCAATTTAAAATAATGATATTATGCAGAGTTTAATTGATAATCGAAGTATATAAAATAAACTTGTGCCAACAGCGTCCCGTTAGATATATTGCAATTCTTATTGCAGTGTGTATGAAGCGTGTTTGCGTGACAGATGCAATGACTTCAGCAGTTTTGATAACTAAATGGATTATATAACCAATTGTATTGACTGCCGCGATCGACACTTGCCACATTTGTGATTATAAACCAAAAAATATATGTTAAAATCACCAAACAGTAAATTTGGTAATTCAGGATGGATTTTTTTATATGTAATACTTGTATATGCTGTGTACAAGTTATCATTTAAACAATTCCAATTTGTCCGAACGGTGCCTGTATAAAATACAATTTGTACAAAATTGGATGAAAATTCACTTTCAACTTGTACCAATATCATATAGATTTTGACGAAAAAAGCATTGATACACGCTATAGAACTTTTATAAAATGACCGAACAGTAAACATCAATCACAAAAATCAAAAATAGTTCTTTATCATTCTTATTACATCTCATACTTAACTCTATAAGAACACTAAGCTATGGAGAATGACTTTGTAATCAATTTATCAAAAAAAAAAAAAAATCACAGATCGAAACATTGGTACCGTTGGATTCAGAATATGTTGTGACTGCAAAAGTATGAATGTTATTCTAGTTCTCGAAAATTTTCTTTTTGTGGCCTTTACTATATTGGAATATTAAAGCACAAACACATCAACAATGTGAGAACTGCTATTTCAAAGATGTCACATCCCCCATTTTGCTAGCCGTTCAGAATGCTGTGGAATGTGACTTGAAAAAGTATAACTTATACATGATGTTTACATTCTACAATGTTCGATTGGTGGCCTTCAATATGTTGTTGAGTCAAAGCAGCCTTTTTACAAACGCTAATGGCCATATGAGTTATGTTATAAGTGATTGATTCTCCAAGTTTACCAGCACGTAAGACTTTCAGATCATAGATTACAATATTTATAAATTTCTGGATAATACAGCTTTGTCTATCAGAGTTTATTTTGTTTTGAGATAAGCAGTATTTAAGAAATGTAATATCCTAAATGATTTTAAGGTCATTATACATGTTATAGTTTCTGACTTTCAAACTGCTTTGCTTCGAAAGTCACTAATGAGACTTTTGTAGAAGAATCGCATCTAGCCTACTTAATAATCTTTCTTTATGAAAGTGTCGGTAACATAATAATTCGCCTTGAATCAAACACTATGTAGCTAATCAACTCAATATTTCTTTTCATCAAGAAAACATATTACTACTCATACAATAGCAACGTTCGTATAGAGTCGTCAAATTGAATTATTATCGCGTAAATGTTGTGTCTGAGTGCTCTTTATCCCGCGTAGGTAGGCATTTCTGGATATCAATAAAATAAGATTTCCGTTATTGTTTGATAAAACTGGACAAACGAATTACTAAGTCTCCAAATATTGAGGATGCGAGAGCGTTAGACATCAGAAATGATATAGTTAGATTTTTTAAAGCAGCGTTTAATCGAGTGATAATAAATTTTCGAAGGCAGACTTCTTCCGATTATAAACTGCTGCTTGAAATCAGAAATCAGAAATTTCGACGATTTGTATTTGTAATTTAATCACATTAGAAACGTTCATTAACAGTAAGGTGTAATAATATTATATTCATGCCAAAAATTAAATTCGAATATAATGTTCTTCTTAAGCGTTAGAAACAAAGCCATGCTCTAATTCCAATAAAAAACATTAACCGCAAGCGATTGACGTAGCAAATAACATTTTTAACCGTCAGTAACATCGGAAATAAAAGAGGAATTTTGTTTTGGTGTTGCTCTCTATGATATTTATGAAGCATCATTCTAAAAGTAAGTGTACATGTTTTTGCCATTTGTTCATTTGTTATATTGTGAAACGGTTAATTGTCTATAACGTATTGGCTTCATCAAGTAAAAATGGATACCTTTTTGAACGCTAATTATAGGTCCCTTCGAGGTACACACATTCGTTATGTTCCCATTAGAATCTAAATAATCCTTCATACCATGCCGCTCTTCGCTGATTGTAATATGGACGTGCATTGTATTTGTTAACATTTTGTACAATTTGTGATTTTATCTTTATTCTTCTTCACAAAGCCGAATAAAAAACTTACATTAAAAAAGGTTTATTTATTAGAAATTGGTAATAGCACGCATAACGACTGCTTCTATTATCTTGATATCAAAAATAACTCGCATACAAATACGATGGAACTCATCTTGAAATAGTTCAAAAGATTACTTGTGTTCATATATATTAAAAAAAAATGAGTGGTGAAGCTGTATTAGTATGTCTAGTCGGAACTTAAATGTCACTACAATTATATTCTATGCTATTCGGTTTCTGGCCTTTTGTTCGGGAACCAAGGCAGCCTTTTCATAGACGTTAATGGACATAAGAACGTATGGCATTTAAACCAAGTTTTCACACACACCATCATAGTAACATAATATCCTATATCTCACACGATCAAATCCTACAGTAATGACATTATAATGAGGTCGTCAAATTGATTTTGCAATGCGTAAATGTTAATGTATTTCTTGAGAGCTATATCTCAAAAGTAGACACGTCTTGATAGCAGGCAAATAAGATGTTCGTTATTGTTTTATAAAACTGAAAACAAACAAGGGTTAATATGTTAAATATCAAAGATCTGAGTGCTTTCAGACAACTTCAATGTGGAGAGATTTGTTAAAGCCACATTGATATAATCAAGTGATTGTACATTTTTAAAGGCACAGTCTTCCCAACAATTAACTGCATGATGCTTAAAATAACGGGTTGTGAAAGGATGAATAATATTATTGTTGCCCTTGTCGATAGATAGCGTCTTGAAGATACAAAAGGACACATTACAAAAGTCGACGTCTTGTAGTCGTAAGTTCAACATAAAAGGAACATTCCGTAACTTTATGGTGTATTAATTTTGTATTCGCATATAATACTTTTGTAGACGAAACGCGCGTCTAGCGTTCAAAATACGAATCCTTAAAACTGAGATTGGAATGGGAAATATTTAAAGAGACAACATCCCGACCAAAGAGCAGAAAACCCTCAAAGTCCACCAATGTGTCTTCAACGCAGCGAGAAAATCCATCACCCGTTTTCGTATATTTGGATATGTAATAATGTTCGATAAACTTATTTAGAGATTACGGATAACACCACTCGTTTCAAATCATACCCCATGATTGTTTTGACTTAAGGTCTATTTAATAATTTAGGTAACTGAATAATTCGCCTTGAATTCAACACTATGTAGCTAATTAACTCAATATTTCTATTTACCGAACAAATATATTACATTCAAATCGTCGAATTGATTTATCATCACTGAAATGTGTCTGAATGCTTTATCCCGCGGAAAATTACTCACGTTAGAAGACATTGCTGGATATCCACGAGATGAAATTTCGTTATTGTTTCATAAAGCTAAACAACAATATGTCTAACATTTTCAAATATCGATGATTTGAGTTTTAAAACACTATCAATATGAACAGATTTATTACAGCGGAAGCAATCAAGTGACAACTTGAAAGGCAGACTACTTTCGATGATAAATTGCTCCTTAAAATAAAGGGTTGTAATAGGGTTAATAAGCTATTGTTGTTTTCGTCAATAGGCGAATTCTTAAGGATACAAAAGGAACCTAAACAAATTTGACGACTTGTAATTAGTATGCTGTCATATTAGAAACACACCAAAAAGGTGTAATAATCTTGTAGTCATGCAAAAAATCAAAGCTGCACTATAAATGCCATGCGTTTAACTAGCTTCCTGGATTCAGCTTCACCAGGAACGTTCAAAGCTAGATATGTGAACGCCAATGCTACATAAGAACTGAAATAGTTGATGAGATATATTACAAAAATGCACGCTAGAACATAACCCAGTTACATCTAAAAAGTTTTTAAAAAAACCCAGACTGACGGAGTTTTTTTTAATAATTTTGAAATATATGGCAAATTTAGGAAAATTGCTATGAATCATACTATTAAGAAGTTCTGACTACTGATTTTACCGTAATGTAACTCATAGCTCACCGACTGCGTTTTAATTGTATTACAGCTTTAATAACTGACTTATTATTAGTCTGTTTCACAAAGCTTAAAAACATTTTCATTAAAAAATAACAAGACTTAGTATGTTTGTAAAGTTTCTTTTTTAAAAGTGAAGATAAGCGCGAAATAACGAGTATCAATATTATATTGATATGAAATATTGCTCGAAGCCAACAACGATAAAGATAATCTTGAATTCGTTCAAGAGGTTTCTTATATCAATATATATTAAAGCAAACACTGAGTGCTAAAGCCTTCTGAGTGCGTCAAGTCGGAAGAAGTATGTCATTATCAAGGATTGTCTTTACATAATTGTTCTAAAAAGTAATGTTAAAAATTAGGATTTCAAACACATTAAAGTAAAATTGAGAAAGGAAATGGGAAATGTGTCAAAGCGACATCAACCCAACCATAGAGCAGACAACAGCCGAAGGCCACCAATGGGTCTTCAATGTAGCGAGAAACTCCCGCACCCGTAGGCGTCTTTCAGCTGGCCCCTTAAAAAATATGTATACTAGTACAGTGATAATGGACGTCATACTAAACTCCGAATTATACACAAGAAACTAAATTAAAAATCATACAAGACTGACAAAGGCCAGAGGCTCTTGACTTGGGACAGGCGCAAAATTGCGGCAAGGTTAAACATGTTGATGAGATCTCCACCCTCCCCCTATACCTCTAGCCAATGTAGAAAAGTAAACGCATAACAATACGCACAATAAAGGCATACTTTTGTAGCTTTCGGAACTTTAATGATTAGTTTCTCTTTGCCCAAGACCATACGTAGTCCTACTCTTGTTCACATATAAAGATAAGAAGATGTGGTATGTTTGTCAATGTGACAATCCCCATCAGAAACAAAATGAAAAAGACGTTAACAACTTTTGCATCTACATGTACACCATGTGGTCTCTGTTAATTAGTTGATTCATGGGTAATCATACCGCATCTCATGCCAAAATGACGAAAGAAATTTTAGACAAAAATGTTAAGTAATATACATTCTACAATGTTCTGTCGGTGGCCTTTATGATGTTACTGAGTCAAGACATCTTTTGCCAAGACGCTAGTTGCCATATGAGCAAAACAAGTAAGAAGCTATTCCTCCCAGTTAACCAGTATTTCAGACATTTAAATCCCAAACCACTATCTTTTAATAGATTGTAAATAAATCATCACAAACATCAACATTTTGACATAGTCTCGTCTATCTATTGACTTGAGATTCATTTAAAATGTAGGTTACTGAAAACTACGCCTGAACTGAACACTATATAGCTTAATAAAACAATAGTTCTATTCACCGAGTAAACTTATTACATATCCTATAGTAATTACATTCGAATGAGGTCGTCAAACTTAATTGCAAATGCGTAAATGTTGAGCCTGAGTGCTATAAATTTTTCTCAAATGAAGACATTTCGTGATTTCAAGCAAACACGATTTCTGTTAGTGTTTCAAAAAAAACGCAACGAATACATGGTTAAAGAATCTGAATTTTAAAGATTCAGATATTTTCAATATGAAGAGATCCCCAGCGACGTATTTTTTTATTATCTCGTTACGATTACTTTTCGAAAGTAAACTATTTCCAAAAATTAACTGTGTGTTGCTTGAAATCAGGGATTATGTAAATATAAAACAGATGATGTGGTATGATTGCCAATGAGACAACTATCCACAAAAGACCAAAATGACAAAGACATTAACAACTATTGGTCACCGTACTGCATAGTCAGCTATAATAAGCCCCGATAAGACAATGTAAAACAATTCAAACGAGAAAAACTAACGGCCTTATTTATTTAAAAAAAAAAATGAACGAAAAACAAATATGTAAGCCATGGAGATTTCAAACGACACATTACAAAGATCGACCTCTTGTAGACATATGATCAACATAATATGAACATTTTGTAAGTTTGATAATCTTGTATTCACAACTGCAATTTTTTAATTGCATACCTTCAATGCAATTTCTGAATTTACTTTGACAATAAATGCTCAAAGTCAAACGACTAGTAATAACCGATTCATTTGATTAGATGTCAATCAAAATGAACCTTGATACAAAAGGCATTTCCATCTAACAAGTGTAATGACAACTTTGCATGAAGCAGTTGAAACCTATATTTTCTAAATAGTTTTAAATAATAAAAAAAGGTAGTTATTCATATCATAACCGATGTACTGACTACTGATTTAATTGTGGGGAATTTATTGTCCCCCAACTGCAGTCATATTTATCATAGTAGCAATTAAAATCATTAATCTGCGTCACAAAGTCTTAAATATTACCAAGTCTTTTCCAATAAAAACTTTTGTAAAGTTTGTTTATTAAAAATTGAACTATAAGAGCGCAAAACAAATGATACTAGCATATTGATATAAAAAAATAATAACTCGGAGGCAAAATATGATGAAACTTACACTCGTTTAAAATGTTTCTTGTATTGATTTGAAATCAAAATACTGAGTGGTGAAGCTGTCTGATTGCGTCAAGTCCAAAGTTATATGTCACTATAATAACCATTGTTAACACGGATTGTCTATACATAAATGTTATAACAAAATAGTTTAAAACATAATATAGTATAAAAAAGAAGATATGGTATGATTGCCAATGAGACAACTATTCACAAAAGACCAAAATGACACTAACAACTATAGGTCACCGTACGGCCTTCAACAATGAGCAAAGCCCATACCGCATAGTCAGCTATAAAAGGCAGGTGGAAGATAGGTCCGCTGCTGTATGCCCTGTGGTAATGCGTCAATGATTAAATTCGCACGAAAATATAGTTCTTATTTATATAATTCTTAATTAATACAATGCCATCAAGTGTTATATTTATAATTAAGATATTAGTTAATTTCAGTGAGTGTAATTTTTTTCTGTAGCATTTATCTGCTTTTGTTTTCTATAAACAAGGATAAACTTTGTCATCCAAAAAATGATAACAAATATAACCCATTTGACTAAAGTTAACTTAGGTCAACTTCGGAAATAATAAACATAAACAATACAACGTCCACAAAGTCCTACATTTAAAGAAGAAATTGGTTTATTTACATATATTGTATGTACAGTAGCAAAGGCAAAGTATCTACAAAGTATCCTTTTATGACAGGGTTACCTGAGGTAACCCAAAACATAACAACAAATATAACCTATTTTACTCAAGATAACTCAGGTCGCCTTGAAAAATACACCACATAAACAATACAACTTTCATGATTTCCTACATTAAAAACAAAGATAAAGAAATTGCTTTATTACAACATAAATGCATACACTAGCAAAGTATCTACTCAGTATTCTTTCATGAGAGGGGTACCTGAGGTAACCCCAAATATAATTATATATACAACCAACTTAACTCAAGTTAACTCAGGTCACATATACATCGCATAAATAATACAACGTCCGTGAATTCTAAAATTAAGGACGAAGAAATGGATTTATTACAACATAAATGCATACACTAGCAAAGTATCTACTAAGAGTTCATTCATGACAGGGTTACCTGAGGTAACCCCACCAATAACATCAAATACAACCCATTTAACTCAAGTTAATTCAGATCTCCTTAATACAACTTTAATGAAGTCCTACATTTGAAACAAAGAAGTCGATTTATAACAACATAAATTCATACACTAGCAAAGTATTTACTAAGAATTCTTTCATAGTAGGGTTACTTCAGGTAACCCCAAACATAATAACATATATCACCTATTTCACTCTAGACTAGTTAACTGATGTCTCCTTAATATATACATTACAGAGACATCACAACTTCCACAAATTCTTACATTAAAAATGAAGAAGTTGGTTTATGACAGTATAAATATATACACTAGCAAGTTATCTACTAAGTATTCTGTCATGACAGGGTAACTTTAGGTAACAAAAAAAAAACAAAACAAATATAATCAATTCAAATTAAGTTAACTTAAGTCGCCTTTCCGATATATCACATAAACAATACATATCTATAAAGTCCAAAATTTAAAAAAAAAGAAATTGTTTGATTACAACATAAATGTTTACACTAGCAAACTATATAATAAGCATTCTTTCATAACAGGGGTACCTAAGATAACCCCAGACATAATTACAAATATAATACACTTAACTGAAGTTTACTGAGGTAACCTTTACATGTACATCACATAAACAATACAACTTTCATGAAGTCCTACATTTAATATAAAGAAGTTTGTTTATTACAATTAAGGTAAACACTAGCAAAGTATCTACGAAGTATTCATGCATGACAGGGTTACCTCAGGTAACCCAAATAATAACAACAAATACAACCCATTTAACTCAATTTAAATCAGGTAACATTTATATATACATCGCAAAAACAGAACAAATCTATGAAGTCCTACATTTTTAATTTAGAAATTGTGTAATTACAGCATAAATGCATATACCAGCAAAGTATCTAAGAAGTATTATTTCATGACAGGGTTACCTCAGGTAACCTAAAAAATAACAACTAATATAATCCATTCAAATCAAGTTACCTTTAGTCGCCTTTCCTAAATATCATATAAACAATACACATCTATAAAGTCCAAAATTTAAAAAAAAATGGTTTATTACAACTTTTAAAAATATTTATTCTGGATTACTATCTACGAAGTATTCTTACATGACAGAGTTACCTCAGGTAACCATACAAATAACAACAAAGATAACCCTTTTAACTCAAGTTAACTCAGGCCACCTTTAAATATATATACATCACATAAACAATACAAATCTATGAAGTCCTACATTTTAAATTAAGAAATTGTGTAATTAAAACATAAATGTATACACTAGGAAAGTATCTACTAGTATTTTTTCATAACAGGGTTACCTCAGGTAACCCAAACAATAACAGCAAAAACAACCTATTTTACTCAAGTTAATTCAGATCACCTTTACATATACATCACATAAACAATATAACTTCAACGAATTCCTACATTGAAAATGAAGAAGTTGGTTTATTACAGCATCAATGCATATACTAGCAAAGTATCTACTAAGTATTCTGTCATGACAGGGTTACCTCAGGTATCCCATAAAATAGCAACAAGTATAATCCATTTAAATCGAGTTAAGTTAGATCGCATTTGCTTAATACCACATAAACAATACACATCTATGAAGTCCTACGTGTAGAATAAAGAAATTGTTTGATTACAACATAAATGTTTACACTATCAAACTATCTAATAAGCATTCTTTTATAACAGGGGTACCTGAGGTTACCCTAGATAAAATTACAAATATAACCCACTTAACAGAAGTTAACTAAGATCATCTTTACATGTACATCACATAAACAATACAACTTTCATGAAGTCTTACATTTGAAATAAAGAACTTTGTTTTTTTACAATAAATGTAACCACTAGCAAAGTATCTACGAAGTATTCTTTCATGACAGGATTACCTGAGGTAACCCAAATAATAACAACAAATACAACCCATTTAACTCATTACAAGTTAACTCAGGTAACATTTATATATACATCGCATAAACAATACAAATCTATGAAGTCCTAAATTTTAAATTAAGAAATTGTGTAATTAAAACATAAATGTATACACTAGCAAAGTATCTACTAATAATTTTTTTCATAACAGGGTAACCTGAGGTTACCCAAACAATAACAGCACATACAACCTATTGAACTCAAGTTAATTTAGATCACCTTTACATATACATCAAAAAAACAATATAACTTCAATGAAGTCCTACATTGAAAATGAAGAAGTTGGTTTATTACAATTAATGTAAACACTAGCAAAGTATCTACGAAGTATTCATTCATGACGGAGTTACCTCAGGTAACCCCAATAATAACAACAAATACAACCCATTTAACTCAAGTTAACTCAGGTAACATTTATATATACATCGCATAAACAATACAAATCTATGAAGTCCTACATTTTAAATTAAGAAATTGTGTAATTACAGCATAAATGCATTAACCAGCAAAGTATCTACGAAGTATTCTTTCATAACAGGGTTACCCCAGGTAACCACAAAAATAATAACAAATATAAGCCATTCAAACCAAGTTAACTTAAGTCGCCTTTTCTAAATACCATATAAACAATACACATCTATAAAGTCCAAAAAAAAAAAATGGTTTATTACAACTTAAATGTATATTCTGGAAAACTATTTACGAAGTATTCTTACATGACAGGGTTACATCAGGTAACCATAACAATATCAACAAAGATTACCCTTTTAACTCAAGTTATCGCAGGTCACCTTTAATAAAATATACATCACATAAACAATAGAAAGCTATGAAGTCCTACATTTTAATTTAAGAAATTGTGTAATTACAACATAAATGTATACAATAGCAAAGTATCTACTAAGAATTTTTCCATAACAGGGTTCCCTGAGGTAACCCAAACAATAACAGCAAATACAACCTATTTAACTCAAGTTAATTCAGATCACCTTTACATTTACATCACATAAACTATATAACAAAGTCCTACATTGAAAATGAAGAAGTTGGTTTATAACAGCATAAATGCATATACTAGCAAAGTATCTACTAATATCAAAAAGAAGATGTGGTATGAATGCCAATGATACAACTATCCACAAAAGACCAAAATGACACAGACATTAACAACTATAGGTCACCGTACGGTCTTCAACAATGAACATGGCCCTAAGTATTCTGTCATGACAGGGTTACCTCAGGTAACCCATAAAATTGCAACAAGTATAATGTATTTAAATCGAGTTACGTCAGATCGCATTTCCTTAATATCTCATAAACAATACATATCTATGAAGTCCTACATGTAACATAAAGACATTGTTTGATTACAACATAAATGTTTACACTAGCAAACTATCTAATAAGCATTCTTTCATAACAGGAGTACCTTAGGTAACCCCAGACATAATCACAAATATAAACAAAAAAAATGCAACTTAACTGAAGTTAACTAAGGTCACCTTTACCTGTACATCACATAAACAATACAACTTTCATGAAGTCTTACATTTAAAAAACAACTTTGTTTATTACAATTAATGTAAACACTAGCAAAGTATCTACGAAGTATTCATTCATGACAGGGTTACCTCAGGTAACCTCATTGTAACAACAAATAAACTCATTTAACGCAAGTTAACTCAGGTAACATTTGTATATACATCGCATAAACAATAGAAAACACTAAGACAATTAAGTTTTTTTTTACAAATAAAAAAGGTATAAACAAACAAATATCAAGAAATACTTTATAAAGAACATAGAAATCAGTGCATTCAGGCAAAGTTACATTATATGTAAAATTTACCCTATATATGTATTTTTATTAAAATCACTTTTTTCCAAAATTAGCAAGAAGACAGACATATTCATTGGGATAATTTTGTTGAGAATGGTGATATGAAGGCAAATCTGACACAAATGTCTAAGAAGGGAGGATGGGCAGATTGCTGTACTAGGGATGTCAGCTGTCTTAAAATGTAACATTATTATAATCACCAGCAGCCCTAACACTCACCCTGATGACACTATCATTTGGATTAATCGTGACAATGCCTCTGCTGATCTTCTTCTTCTGGGTCATATTTGGGAAAATCATTACCAATCATTGCGTCTTTTTTTTATTTAAAACCCAAAACAGGTTAGTTATATTATAGGAGTGATGTTAAGACTATAATTTATCATACTTTTAAATCATCATGTAAAATTGATCTGCATGTATTTAATGCAATATTCTCTCAGCGAAACTTTGTGCAAACATTATTGAGAGCAAAGACAAATATAATAAGTAAATCCATAAACATTTAAAGGTTGCAGTATGGGTACATTCATATTTCAAAATTACCCGTAACACTGTAATATGCTTCAAAGTCTATAGCAATAAGCATGATAAGGTCCTTTATAACTCATAAATGTGAACAAAAAATATCTACAAAAGTTTGATGTCATCTGTTATTGTACTACAATACTCTATCAGAGCTCTTTTTCAAAAGCTCAAGTTGCAAAAGTTAAGGGTAGTGGATACCATGAAATAACGATATTCAATGTCCTGAAACAGGGGTTCAAATACTGAGGGTAGAGCAACAGATCTAATATTACCTAGTTCCTGTCGCTACGAATTATTATCACTTCCCATTTCGTTTCATACATTGCAACATAGGCTAATTCATATCACCTCTATCTAGTTTATTAGAAATACAAAAAAAATTTAAGTGTGCATTAATTGTTAGGTTGTTGTAACCTTTTATATAATACTTGAATATGTTAATTATCAATGTATATTTTGATTTACCGACAGAGATGCTGAACAGTACTGATGATTATCTTGATAATGGTTCTCCAAAACTACAACAGACACAAGAAGGTGTGTATGATATTTTGTAATATTAATATCTCAGCTTTAGATAAAAAATTTTAAAATAATATTTTTCTGGTTTAAGTCAGAGATTTTTTTCTAAAATTACCAATGGAATGTTTGGGAGAGTAGTTTAAATAATTTCATATTAAGGTATGGTTGGGAAAAAAGAACATTAACAAAGGACTATTGCTTAAAACTGCATTAACAGCAGGTCATGAGGTTTTTAACATGCATTTTAAAACTGTTTCAAGTCAATCACTGATAAGCAAAAAACATAAGTGACCTAACCTACAGTGTTGATTAATTACAGATGAATATTTAAAATTTATTAACTAAACAATAGGCCTTACTTGAAAACCTTTTAAATTTTTATAACTATATCTATATTTCATTCTTTTAAAGATCTTGTTGATCACTAATTAATCATTTATTTTTCAGACATAATTTACAGAATTTTTTATTTCATGTAGATCAAAAGTAATAGGCAATAACTAATCTATCATCTTTATATATCACACATCTAATTTATACATGTGTGTATTCAATTATGAGTTCAAACATTTGTGTATTGAGATGTATATTAAGGGATCTGTATAATTATGTAACACTGAGGTTGATAAAAAAATGTGGTCAATTTGATTGACAGTTCAGGAGGTTGGGCATTGTAATTAAAGGTCCACCTTGTCGTTATTCTTTGGTGATAATGGCAGTTGTAAATCATACTAGTATTGTACCAATACTCAATTACATTATCAGCATGTTTTAAATAAAAGCCTGCACATCAAAACAGCTTAATAACGAATATTGAATGAACTGCTAAAAAATATACCCATTTTTTGACAGTTTATATGTGTATTATGTGCACATACACGAGAACTTAATGGGGGCTTTTTTTCAGTGTGAATACATTTAGAAATAGTAGCTAACCTGTCGTGTCTTTAGAGAGCCAAACAGATTTATCTGAAAGGTTTTACTTGTTGAATAATGTTTGAATAGTTTAAAAAAAATTAGCAGTCAAAATAGTCCATTTTACGAATAATTGTAACCCGTTTTCAAAGTAAAGAACATTGCACATCATTGAAACGTTCTGTATAACAAATATTCCAATGCTATTAAGGTCAATTGTTGGACCTTAATAATAATTGTCTTTATGATATTTCATAGAGTATGTCACTTTGCATGTCTATAAATACTTCCTTTCTGGACAAGTTATCAAGTATTATCTATTTCATATAATTGTTTCCTGGAATATATCAGATCTACAATTTGTAAAAGTGTGGGAAGTGATGTACAGTGTATAATAAAGTGTGTGAGGTAATAGCTTAAGTGCTTACTAACAATAATATCCTTACTAGCTATAAAGTACATGTGTACGTTCTGTTTAAAATCCTAATTTGTAATTCTTTTTTCAGATTGTAGGACTTGGGATAATCTTCTTTATTTTCATATAAATAATTAAAGTTGTGATTTAGTCTATGAATTCAGGTATAATCTAAAACTCGAATTAGGCTGTGACACTAATCAATATGATTTCTGTTCTGAAGACCTTAGTTATTACAATATATAATTCCTTGTAAGGTAACTGTATTTTAGACCTGATTGTTAATTTCCTCACTAAGTTATATTGTGCTTCCATTTCATACAAGGAAGATAAAAACAGTGTCATTTATTGTGTGAAGGGATTCTGAAAAGTTCAATTCTACACTTTTTATTTCTTTATAAAAAGACGTTTAATATGAAACGTCTTTTATATAGGTACGAGTAATTGTATGGCAAATCACCGTTAGTATAAAATACTAGTTGTAATTTCATGGTGTAAATATTTTTTAATTTACATCTTTTTATTACTTAATTAGTAAGTCTGTTCATAAAAATTCATAATCATTGTTGATTATATAATCGTATATGTATGAAAACTAGAAAATCTTATTTATTGATTTAATTTACTTGTAAGAAATGATGAAGATACAGATGATATTATAACAGCACACTTAATGCAGTTTGGTGATATGCTCATTGGAAGGTTCAATCACCGAAACAAGAACAAGAACACACTTCAGTATCGATGTGAAAGGTTTGACATAAGACATTTTGACGGTTTCATTATTACAAATACATCGTTTCAAATATTATATATCCTGATAGATACATTATAAATGCACTATTTTTACTGTTTTTACTTATTTCACATCATCTTCTTACGTAAGTTAATTAGGAATAGGGGTTAATATATGGTATATCGTTTGCGATTTAAAGAAAAATTGTTGTACAAAATAAAACAGATGGAAAATATATGTACCAAGATATTTTTCACTGTTAGGCGAGTGGTCTCTTGCTAGCCAAATCCACATTCACATATCAGTTTCTCAATTTGTCTTTTTCTAAATTGTTACTTACCAGTATGATATCTTAAACATATATATATGTATTTAAAAAGCTAAAACATTTGATTTCTAATCATTTTTAGGCTATCTACCGTTTCGTGAACAAAACGAACTCAAGTATTTCAGGAAATGCAAACATTCAGAAACGAAAAAACGTAATTGAAGGTATAAGAAGCTTAAAGCTGTGCACTACGGTAGGAACTTATGAAAAATTAAGGAACCTTAGAGAGGACACTCACATACTCTACACCCACATATTGTTACTGGACAAATGAAATAACTTCGATAAAAAAACTAAATCATACTTTCCTGTCGCTATGCACATCTACACAATTTGATAGATGTTAGTTATTATCTGAAAAGGTTTCATGAAATTTAAAGTTTGAGAGAACTTACGATGACAAGAATAGGACTGACAAACACACGGACGGAATAACGACGGACTGCTAAAAAAATGTATACCCTCCGCAACTTCGTTTAATTTGGTATGATAATAACTGTATGACCCATTTGGCTTATATTAATACATAATTAAAGCTAAATCAATTTCATTTGATATTTAGCTACCACAAAAACACATTATATAAGGTCACCCCTTCGATTTATAATCAAATTTTGTAAATTTATGTATGTGTCCAAATTAGGATTAACTTTAAACAAGTAGGTGTCTAGCCAAATATATAAATATGACCTTCTTCAATATGAGTTATGGAATGAACAATCTGTTAAAGCAGTCAGTTTGCTCTAATTTTGTCATATCTAATTATATTGATCTTACATCATTTGTTGTAACTATACTGGTAAATTTTTCCGTATTCAAATGTTACAACTATGACAGATCATTATGCAAACTTGTATGATTTTGAATGAGCATTTGAAATCTGAAGTATCTTAGAATAGGAATAGATTACCTTAGTCGTAGTTTCCACAACCTTTAGGAATTGGGGTTTCAATGCTATTCAACTGTGTATTTGTCTGGCTTTATATAACTATTTTGATCTGAACGTCACTGAGTATTATGTAGACGAAACGCACGTCTGGCGTATTAAATTTTAATCCTGATACATTTGATGCTTAAAATAAGGGAAAGTTACTTAAATCATACCTATGATCTTTTCTGAATTTATTTTATCCAAATATCATAAGTCTAGAAATGCTTTCATTCTTACAATAGAAAGAAGAATTTGACAGACATTTGGAGTACGTGCTAGATGAATTACCAACACCAGCAGTAACTCAATATTTAAAATCAAATTGGTTTGGTGACATCTGGAGTTGCAGGTGGAGCAATTATGGAAGAAAATTATATCATGAAGACCATGACACAAACAATCTTGTGGAAAGGTATCATTACATGTTCAGTCTTATGTGAACATAATTTTGAAATCTTTGTTTTATTTATGTCTGAAATCATGCATGGTAACACTAGAACAGTAAAGGTTATCAAAGCTGCATGATTAAACAAATAAGAAGCCAAATTACCAAACAAATAATTAATCACGTGCATGCAAGCAATATTAGTTCAATATACATCCTTTAACAATGAGGTAAACAGTATATTCACAAAAATACTGAACTCAGAGGAAAATCAAATCGGAAACTCTAATCAGATGGCAAAATCAAAGGACAAAACACACCAAAAACGAATGGACAACAACTGTCATATTCCTGACTTGTTACAGGCATTTTTAAATGTAGAAAACGATGGGTTAAACCTGGTTTTATAGCGCTAAACATCTCAATTTGTACGACAGTCTCATCAAATTTCGTTATATTTACAATGATGTGTGAACTAAACAGACAGAATAAATAAAAAAGTCAAAATAGGGGTACAGCAGTCATCATTATGTTACAATTTTAAAAGAAACAATTTCGAGTGTCTGACGTCAGAACATTTATACGTCACATATTTTTGTCGTTCAATATTTAAACAAAAAAAGTACAGAGTCACGTTATAAGAACCAACGAAACACAAAAAGTCGAATATTCAACACACCAGCAAAAATTAAAGATAATACAAACACATTGACGGGATGTATAAGTACCGAGCAAGGTTAAATGGATATCACAGAAAACAATCCAACAGTAACAGTAATATTAATAATAGAACATAGACATAGGAAAAAAAAATATAGCACATTGAAATTCATCTTTACATCAAATAAGGAGATTGCACCCTGTGTGGTTCAGACCCCTTGAACACTAAATTCGTGTCAAACCAAAATCAATATATATAAAATCCGTACTTATTTGTGTGCAAGTCACACCACCGTTAAAACTTATCTTGATTTGTGTTGGCCTATGTTCTGTGTTGAATGCAGTACTTCAACTTGTAATTACCAACTTTTTGCATATTGTTTTTGAATTCGAAAGTTATCTCATTTACAATCATATCACATCTTTTTATATAGCAGAAATGTTCAGATTTAGGTGCTGTCTATTTATTTATGGAGTTACATTGTATTACCATACAATAAACGAATAATTTCAACTTGACTGTGTTTTATGTTTATCTGCAGAACGGTAAAAGATTGAGAAAATAATTGAAACAATGCTCAATGTGTACAGGGTATTTATTTAGGTGGAATGGATGAATAAGGCTAAATTTAGATAATTACTACAATCAAATAATTTATGTCATAGATACGTGCCTTTTTATGTTTATTTCAGGTTTGTCTGGTTTTTTTTTGGTGTACCTAAACTGAATTTTTTTTGTATAAGTATGCCATTTTTTTTCTCATTATTCAGCAATGTCATAATTTGCAGGAATTCATTCCTTTCTCTTCTGTCATGTATCATGTCTCACTTTGATCTGAAATGAAAGAAAGTAAATAGTTATAAAAACTATTCATAATCAATTAGCTTTCCAGATACGTACTGTTAACCATAATTTACATGATGAATTTACTGCTGTTTCAGTTACATTGAACAACTGGCAAGAAGTGGGAGAATGAAGAACATGCGTAATGAAAAAGACAAAAGGGGGCAATTACTTGCAGAGGAAATGATGAAGGCTGGGCTTGATTGGTTAATTGAGTGGGAAACTGATACTCAATGTATTGTCCCATCACAAACGAATCAAAATACGTACGAGGTGGACCTACTGAAAGCTACTTGCAATTGCCCAGCTGCTCCTAGGGGAGGTAGGCGATATTTAATATAACAAAAAACAAAAAAAAATTATAGACCAGGAGAAATGGTTAATTGATGCTTTTGACGATAAAAATTCTGTAAATGGAAAGAAGTTTAGAACATTCAGAATGTTTAAAACCAATTGCGAAACTAATATATTTGTTATAACAATCAACTTTCGTGACCATCGACACATTTTATCAAACTTTCGATGTAGATTGCTGCCGCTTGCAGTTGAGACCGAACGTTACACCAAGCCGAACACTCCATTATGTGATAGACTTTGTCTTTTCTGCAATTACAATTTTATAGAGACAGAAAACCAATTTTTAATAGACTGTAATTTTTCCTCACATATAAGAAAAGAACTTAAATGAACTTAAAACTTTTAGTATCATGAAAAGTTTTATATTATAGTATATATTTCTTAGTTTGCACAGAATGAAAGTGTCTCATATGTCTAAAAGGCAATAACCTAATATGGTTTTAAAGATTTTTATATTGTATATAATGATGTTTATTCGATCGTGACACTGTAATACACTATTTACTTACTTACTTACTACTCTTATTAAATCATGGTGTTCAAACCTGCTTGATGACGGCAAAGGTAATAGAAAAAGACAATGTAACAGAACTTTGCAGGTTCAGTTCATAACCTACAAAAATAAGATGATGAAATTTGCCAATTAGACAGCTCTCCATCTGTGTAACAATGTATTTGATGTTAACAACTACAGCTCAAACATCGGCTTTGAACATGACGCCTTGGTTCACATTGAATAGCAAGCTAAAAAGGCCCCGAATAATTCTATTTGTCACCTACGTGTTATCTGTGGAATTTCACCGTGTTAAAATAAGAAGACAATTAAAATTTATTTATAACTTTATCTTAAGAACATGAAGAACAAAATTTAGCTTGCCATTACAGGCTTGATTGCTAGTGTATATTTGAATGTTCATATTTTATTGAAATATGCCAGTCTGATAAATGATATTAGTTGTAGGTCTGTGTAAACATTATCATTTGGCAATGAATGTTGCCACAGCCAAAGGTGTTTGCATTGAACAGAAAAGAGTGCAAGCAGCTGCAAACATCTATGAAATTAATGATTATTTTCCTTTTTTTTGATAACAGTAGCTCTGTTTCAGTTGTATGTACAGACACATTTAGTTGCTCGTGCTATGCTAATAGCCATGGCATTGAGTGTATTTGTCTTAAAGTTGCACGACAAATTGTGCTATCAATGAACTCATCATCCTTAATATCATCATAGTCATGTTGATTACAAACCTATGGAATTGTCCATAGAGGACAGTATTCGGATGAAACTTGGTGAAATTAATGCTTTTGTAAATGGTGATGGACTTGGACATCTGAGTGAAAATTAAAATAAAATGCTGCTGAATGCACTCAGTAATACACGAAATGTTTGTGTCCTAACAGAATTTTGCAAAACCAACCGTAAAAGGAAGCAGGAACCATTATTTCCAAATAGAAAAACCAAATCAGAAGATCATTCCTATGCATGCACTTCTACTTCAAAGACTTCGAAGATAGCGACGCCAAGATTAATGGAAGATGGTGGGTTCAAAAATAAATGCCGAAATAAAGGTTCACTAAGAAAAGATTTTTAAACAATTCAACCGTAACATTTTTTTAAGTGAACATTATTACAAATGAATGAGAGGAAGTGACACTACATAAATTTTTACCTCCAGTTTAATGATAATAAGCATTGTGTATTAGTTTCCTCACATTTGGTGGAGACAAACTTGAGGAAAAACGGAAAGATAAATTAAGCCTTGATTTTCATTTGTAAATGAGCATAACTCTAACACAGTAACAGTAACTCAACCAAAATTTTCATCTGTGTTTTATAGTGAAATACATTGTGCATAAGTTTTTTATACAATTTTTCTTGCAAACTTAAGGTAGAGAACGAAAAGGAAAATGTCAGCAATATTTCAATTTCATGAGTGGTAGAGAACGAAAAGGAAAATGTCAGCAATATTTCAATTTCATGAGTGGCTTAACTCATGTAACTACAAACTGGAAAAGTTATGCCATCAAAATTACAACTTCATCTGTGTTTTGTTTTAATTAGCATTGTTTATAAGATTCATAATATTTGGTTGATGGAAACCAAAGCTTGAGAACAGAAACGAAATATTCATCAAATTTTCAAATCATTCATTGTAAAGTGTAAAGTATACACAAGGGACGAAAGATACCGGGGGGACAGTCCAACTCATGTAAGGGCACTGTTTGGCAGTGTATTAATAACCTTGAATATATATTGCTAGGCTCAGCTGGAGAACATTACTTGAAATCATCTCATTTTTCGTAAAGTTTTGTTTTCAACCGACCCTCATTGTGTAACTGTAGAAATATAAAACTGACGCCACCAAAATTCAAAATTGATCTGTGCTATGTAGTAATTATGTCAAAGTTTCATAACATTTGATTGGTGTAAAACTAAATTTACATTTTTTTTCTTATATACGAACGTGCTGACAGATAAGGGTGCAATTGAATGCCCTCCACCTTCAGCAGGACGGCAGACCCTATGTTTTCAAGATATTAAACTTTCAAGGGAAATGTACTACATACGTTTTTGGTAAAAGTTTTTCAAAGACATCCAAAAAAGCATCCATCACATTGCCATGCATCGCTGTATTAATGGTTGATGTTTTGATTTCTTCTATCAATAGTTTCATCACTTGCCTGCAAGAAAGTGACATCTGTTATATTGAATGGCCATTTAATATTAGGCCAATGAGACATATTTACATCTGTTGGTTAATCTAGCCTTCTTTCTCAATTATTCATTTATTCATTCATTCATTCATTGTCAGAAAGAAAAAGTTGTGCAAACATCAGATCTACCATAGTTCCCTGAGGTAACATGACCATGCACAGTAGTACAATGGTTCCCTGAGGTAACCTGGCCATGCACAGTAGTACAATGGTTCCCTGAGGTTACTTGATCATATACAGTAATTTACAGATGACCTGAGGTATCCTGGTCATGTACGGTAATTTACAGATGACCTGAGGTAACCTGTCTTTGAACAATAGAACATAGATGTAATCTTGACTAAGCTGACGAAGGGAATTATGACCATTCAATTGTGGTTACCTGAGGTTTCCAGAAAATAAGCGTTTTGCAAAGCTTATCTGTGGTATCATGCAGCATGTACAGTGGTGACCTTAGGTAAGCTGACCATGCACAGTAGTACAATGGTTCCCTGAGGTAATCGGGTCATGTTCAGTAATTTACAGATGACCTCAGGTAACCTGTCCGTGAAAAATAGCACATAGATGCAATCTTGACTAAGCTGACGAAGAGAATTATGACCATTCAATTGTGGTTACCTGAGGTTTAATTTCCAGAAAATAGAAGTTTTGCAAAGCTCATCTATGGAAACATGCAGCTGGTACAATGACCATGTACAGTGTTGAACTTAGGTAACCTGACCATGCACAGTAGTACAATGGTTCCCTGAGGTAACATGACCATGCAAAGTAGTATAGTGGTTCCCTGAGGTAACCTGGCTATGCACAGTAGTACAATGGTTCCCTGAGGTAAACTCATCATGCACAGCAGTACAATGGTTCCCTGAGAAAACCTGACCATACACAATAGTACAGTGGTTCCCTGAGGTAACCTGACCATGCACAGTACTACAATGGTTCCCCGAAGTAACCTACCATGCACAGTTGTACAATGGTTCAATTAGGTAACCTGACAATGCACAGTAGTACAATGGTTCCCTGAGAAAACCTGACGATGCACAGTAGTACAGTGGTTCCCTGAGGTAACCTGACCATACACAGTACTAAAATGGTTCCCTGAGGTAACCTGACCATGCACAGTAGTTCAATGATTCCCTGAGGTAACCTGACCATGTACAGAAGTACAATGGTTCCCTGAGGTAACCAGACCATGCACAGTAGTACAATGATTCTTTGAGGTAACCTACCATGCACAGTAGTACAATGGTTCCCTGAGGTAATATGACCATGCACAGTAGAACAATGGATCCCTGAGGTAACCAGACCATGCACAGTAGTACAGTGGTTCCCTGAAGTAACCTGACCGTGCATAGTAGTACAATTGTTCCCGAAAGTAACCTGACCATGCACAGTAGTACAATGGTTCACTGAGGTAACCTCACCATGCACAGCAGTACAATGGTTCCCTGAGGTTACATGACCATGCACAGTAGTACAATGGTTCCCTGAGGTAACCTGACCATGCACAATAGTACAATGGTTCCCTGAGGTAACCTGACCATGCATAGTACTACAATGGTTCCTTGGGGTAACCTGACCATGCACAGTAGTACAATGATTCCCTGAGGTAACCTACCATGCACAGTAATACAATGGTTCCATGAGGTAACCTGACCACGCACAGTAGTGCAATGGTTCCCTGAGGTAACATAACCATGCACAGTAGTACAATGGATCCGAAGGTAACCAGACCATGCACAGTAGTACAATGGTTCCCTGAAGTAACATGACCATGCAGAGTAGTACAATGATTTCCTAATTTAGAGATGACCTAAGGTTACCTGACCATGTACAAAAGTACACCGGTGATGTGAGGTAACCAGGGCATGTTCAGAAATACATTATAATAATAATATTTGAGTTTTGCATAGCTAACATAACCAAGTGCAGTATTGTAGCGGTTACTTGAGGTAATCTCACCATGCAATGTAACACAGTGGTGACATCAGGTCATCTGACTATGTACAGTAATACAGTGGTGACCTAAGGTTACCTCACCATGTAAAGTATTATAATGGTGACCTGAGGTAACCTGAAAGTATTAATGTTTTGTGAAGGTGATCGGGGGCATCATGACCATGTCATATTCTTATTGTTAAATAACTTGAATAAATATTGTATTCCAGAAATGAGGTAACACAACAATATGTGTGTAAAGGAAACCTGATCCTATATATGTTATTGCAGAGGTGACCTTGGGAACCATGGTATAGTTCTGGATTCAAAGTTGGCATTAAGTAATCCCATTATTTACGGGAATTTAGAGACGGTCTTGCATTAAAGGAGTACTACATACACAAATTGTAGTATCCTCCACAATTTGAAATATGTCATGATATACTCACCTTCTGGTTTTTCTTTGAAAATAGCCAACATCTCTACAAATAAGTTTGCAAGACAATTAACATTTTAAAAAAGCAGTTGTATACTATATAACCTGTGCTTGTTACTACGTTATTTTCAAAGTAATGTCAAATGAAAAAAAAAAAAAGATTACTGTTCGTACTGTTATGTTTCTCTTTTTTAATACTGATGAATAAAATCATTACAGTGTGTACTGGCTGGTCATCATCGCGTATGATACGATTTTGACACGCATACACAGCTGATGAATATTATGCATGAATATAGATAAGATCAGCACGTGTAGCCATAGACTGAGAGTTGTAGATTTGAAGTGTAAATATATAGATGCAGTTTATAGAATACAAAATTAGATCAGAAACATGGTTATTAACTATTTTAAAGCCAAGCGAGTAAAATACGGATCAATAAATATATGCTTTGCTTAAATCATAAAAAAATATGATTATTTATACTTTGATTTAATTGATGGAATACTTTACACATATCGACTGTTTGTACAACTATTATGAAAAAAAACGTATGTGCCTGTCCCAAGTCAGGAGCCTGTAATTCAGTGGTTGTCGTTTGTTTATGTGCTACATATTTGTTTTTGTTCATTTGTTTTATATAAATATAAGGCCGTTAGTTTTCTCGTTTGAATTGTTTTACATTTTTATTTCTGGGCCTTTTATAGCGGACTATGCGGTATGGACTTTGCTCATTGTTGATGGCCGTAAGGTGACATACAGTTGTTAATTTCTGTGTCATTTTGGTCTCTTGTGGACAGTTGTCTCATTGGCAATTATACCACATCTTCTTTTTTATATGTATCATTATTGAACACATACATATTGTTATCTAGGTTATTCTATTTTAATTGTATATATATCTATAACTACTACCCCTTTCGAAAAAACAAGGAATGGTACACAAAGAAGCTTTTAATAAAATACATTTCAAACAAGGATAAAAAAAACCAACGAAAGTGGAAAATATTTAACAATTTTGCATTTAGTGTTAATGTTAATCTTACAGTGCAATATGCATGCAGGACACTTAAATTCAAATAATGCCGTGACAATTTATCGCGGTATTTTTTGTAACAGCTCAGTGGCGGTTCCAGAGGGGTTCTGGGGATAGGAACCCTTTTTTTTGGAGATCAATGCATTTGAATGGGAACATATAGTTGGAACCCCCTCCTTTGTCCTGGATTGGGAACCCCCCTTTTTTAAAATGACTGGATCCGCCACTGCACCTCATGCAGTCGGACAAGATGGACTGATTTTCAATAACATATCTATTAAATGTTATCATTTTCTACTTATGTTACTTTAAAAGAAGTAACCAAAATCAATATATGCGTAATCTGTCAATATGTAAGTGTCATATATATTACCAAACACAATCATGGTAGTCAAAGTTTCAACAGGACATTCACGAAACTTAGGCATGTGTGGATTACTTTTATTCTTTAATAATTTGTTTAAATAATTGTATACATTTATTGACATAAATCTAAATCTTGTATTTATGAAACCAGTATTTGACAACTATTATTATAAAAGTGTAAATCGCCATTCAGAAAGTGTTTTCTTTTTAATTACTATATTAAGTCATTTAAGTTTCACTTAATAAATATCTGTTCACGTTACAATGATCACAAATTAACCAAATATTTGGATTTTTTTCTTGAATTATTTGTCGTTACTAATTGTAAAAAGTTGTATGTGTTCCTGTTTTACTTACCGAATCTCCTATGTTTCGCACATGTAGTGTCAGTCGAAATAGAAAGTAGAATAATGTATTTTTAGTTTATTCTATTTTTAGATCATGTTATTACTACGCATATGGGGACTATTTCCGGTATTACCTGAGGGCACCGATTACCTCAGGGCATACAGCAGCGGACCTATCTTCCACCTGCCTATAAAAGGCCCCGATAAGACAATGTAAAACAATTCAAACGAGAAAACGAACGGCCTTATTTATGTAATTAAATGAACGAAAAACAAATATGTAAAACATAAACAAACGAAAACCACTGAATTACAGGCTCCTGACTTAGGACCAGCACATACATTAATAATGTGGCGGGGTTAAACATGTTAGCGGGATCCCAACCCTCCCCCTAACCTGGGACAGTGGTATAACAGTACAACATAAGAACGAACCAGAAAAATCAGTTGAAAAAGGCTTAACCCATCAGATGGACAAAAAAAATACAAGTGGACGTGGCCCGGAAATATAAATCCCGACACAATGAACAGATCTGAGATTACTCGCAGTTATCTGACAGCTAGGTCAAAGCCACTAACAACTAATAAAAAAAATCATATTGTATAGTGTTTGATGTGTTAGGATTTTTTCCTTCATTGTTCAATGCCCCATATTGACCTACACCTGCTAACATACACAAATGATAAGATGTGGTTTTATGGTCAATGTGACAACTCCCCACTAGAATCCAAATGACAGATTTAGAGGTTAACAACTTCTAAATCTTTGTGATTGGTTGACTAATTTTTCTAGGCATTTTACAAAATGGCTGAAAAAAATGAAAGGCATTTTACAAATTGAATGAAAAAAAAAAAATGAAAGGCATTTTACAAAATGACTGAAAAAAAAAGAAAGACGTTTTACAAAATGACTGAAAAAAATGAAAGTCATTTTACAAAATGACTGAAAAAATGAAAGGCATTTTACAAAATGCCTTAGATTAATTTATAGGATGAATTGTTAATAAAAGATAAATTGAAAGTTTTGAACACCGGAGCAGTTTTATACATGATAGTTTGAACATAGTTTATTGTTCAAAACAAATGAATTAGACACAAGTTTTTCAACTTAATATACATGAATATACATAATATTTATATAGCACATTACATAAATTTGTTATTTTCTAATAAGCATGAAGGTATGAAAAATAATTAAATAAATCACAACTATTGTTATTATAATATTTATACACAAAAGATGATAGATATATTATATATGATAATTACTGAATTATAAAAAAAAAGTAAAAATAATCAAGAATAAGTTTTACGGATTTATTCTAATTTCACACAAGCACAAAACTCGGCAATTATTTATAATTTCTCAAAATGTTTTGATGACAAAACTGATCACAATATTTGTCCTGATTTTTTGCAAATTCATTGATTAACGCAAAAATATGGATTATTAGTAATAAAGCACGTCCATTAACATTTCTGATAAAACACTTAATCTTCAACAACATTGGGTTTCGCAATGAGCACACACGTCACACATGCATATCTTCTTTTTCATTTGTTTCAAAAAGATTCAAAGTACATTATCATGACTATAAAAAAGAATAAGTGGTATCATTGCCAATGAGACAACTCCTACATAGCATAGGTTGGTTAAAATATGAACAAAAAATGTGTAAACAAAGCAATATTTTCCAAAATTGAAAGTATAAAGTTAGAAGTGTAATACTAAGTATATGAATTCACTAAAACTTTTACTGAACTGGCTGCTAAGAGATGTGTTTTGCATAAAGTCAAAGCAGAGTTATTGATGTCAATAAATAAGACATTAACAAGAATGTGTCCATAGTACACGGATGCCCAACTCGCACTATCATTTTCCATGTTCAGTGGACCGTGAATTTGGGGTCAAAATTTTAATTTGAAATTAAAATTAGAAAGATCATATCAAAGGGAACATGTGTACTAAGTTTCAAGTTGTTGTGACTTTAACTTCAACAAAAACTACCTTGACGAACAACTTTAACCCGGAGCGGGACGAACGGACGCACAGACGAATAAACGGACGGACGGACGAACGAACGAACGGAGGCACAGACCAGAAAACGAAATGCCCCTCTACTATCGTAGGTGGGGCATAACAATACAACAATCATAGCATTTACAGTATAAATTATCTGTTTTATGACCCATGGGTTATGGTTGTTCTGATTTATTTATGCCACTTGGGCCTCTAATTTGCTAATGAACTTTGCTGTTTTTATGAATACTGACTATTTGGTACATTTTAAGGACAGAGCACATTGTCTTTACATTAAACCACCTTTGTATCTCTAGCTTGTATTGTTTATGCCTCATTCACAAGAAAGCACAATTTATAGGTTACCGCTTACCTATATGTTTTCGACAGGACATACATACCTCAACAATACTTTCCATCAATGATCTGTGATTTTCAATGATTGAAATGGTTTATCCTCATTCGAACTTGCATACATCATGTACATTTTTAAAATGCCTATCCGAAGTCTGGAGCATGTAATTCAGCGATTGCCGTTTGTTGCTGTGTAATAAAACTGAGCTTCGTTATTTATGTGCATACAAAGTAGGCCGACAAATCAACATTTGAATTATTTTACACTTGTCATGTCGGGACCTTTTATACTGGACTATGTGGTATGTTCTTTGCTCATTGTTGAAGTCTGTACGGCGACCTTAAGTTTTTTTGTTTTCTTTCTGAGTTTTTAATCTTTTGTGGAACATGTGGAAAGTTGTATGTCTCATTTGCAATCATACCACATCTTTTCTTATTTTTCTTTCCTTTGTACAACAAGAATTATAAACAATATTAACTATTATCCAACTTTTCATTCAATTTGGACATGATAAACAAAGTTGCAGATTTTATATTAATCATGACTGACAGAAGCCGTGTATTGATGTATTAGAATAAAAAAAACATCGTCTATTGCTAATTTGTAACATTATACAACATTGAATGGAATATAACGTTCCTTGGAGATTATAATTAAAAATCATATCTTATGATAACCAAATTTTTGGTGCATATTAGCAGAATCCGTGCTAATCAGTCTGCTTATTTGTACGTAATACAAAATGGAATGGCATTTTACGTCCCGTAGACAATAAGCATTAAAAATCATATCTTGTGTCAACCAATTTCTGGTGCATATTAGAAAAATCCGTGTACATGAATTTATATCAATTTGCATGTTAAAAGTAAACAACCTACTACAACATTTGCACATTATTTTAAAAATTGTCATTGGATTAACGCTATGATTGACGTATTTTCCAATATTGATTTTTCATATTGTATCCTAAGCACTACCATCAGTCAAAGTTAAAGACTATACGAACAGCATAAGCGGAGAATTAACAAACCAAATAAACTTGCATGGAAATATACCATTTGCCAAAAAATGTCAGAATTTGATGAAGTTCTTAATTTATACAATTTTAGTGAAAACCTTACAAATACGGAATTACAATATTTGGAATCATGGCGTAATTTATCCGGACAAAAAGGGATATTTCCCGTATCGACAGGCGTACTTACAATTCTCGCTTTACTGTATGGTTCTATATCTCTAATTGCGATTGTTGGCAATGGCCTTGTTATATTTGTTGTAGCAAGCAGACGAAAAATGCAAACTGTGACAAATGTTTTTCTTGCGAATTTAGCATTAGCAGATGTTGTAATTGGTATATTTTCCACCCCTTTTCAGTTTCATTCCGCACTGTTACAACGATGGGTGGTAGCGAGGTTCATGTGTAAAACAGCTACGTTTGTGAAAAATCTATCCGTGATTATTAGCATATTGACGCTGACGCTTATTGCCATTGATCGATATGTTGCTGTGATGTATCCTTTGCGAGCTGGTTTCAGGAAGAAAATTGCTATCATTGTATTATTTATGATCTGGACAATAGGTACCGTGTCGAGTGTGCCTGACCTAGTTTTTTACAACGTAGAAACAATATTTGACTTAAAGTATTGGACTAAGAAACCAATCTGTAGAGTAGAATGGCCTTCAAAGTTATTTTCTCGTTTTTACTTTACATATTTACTTTTGTTACAGTACGTTGTGCCTTTATCAATTATAAGTGTTGTTTACATTCGCGTAGCCCACAGAATCTGGGGTAGCAACGTACCGGGGAATGAAACGAATCAAAACGACATCCGAGCTGTGAACAAGAAAAAGGTAAGACAAAATATCTTGATAGTTATATAATTTTCTTTATCTGAAAACCTTTAGTAATATCATTTTAAGTTATTTTTGTTGTTTTGGATTATTTTACGAGCACCATTTGTAATCATTCATAACGTATTATACCTTGTAATATTTTCTGTCAGAACGATTGGTAAGTGTTTTACATATTCTAAGTATGGTACTTTTGGGATTGTTCGAACTGAAATAAAAACGACTGCACTTATAAATCTCCTGGAAACGTTCTTTCCACGATCATAAGAGGTCTTGGTTTAAAACCCCAGCCGCCCGAAACACGAAACGTAATTGAGAATTGGTATGTGCTGCTTCTTCTCTCTGCCCGAGACACTTAGGAGCAAGATCGAAGACTGCTTGCTTCGGAATCGGAATGAAGTGTACGAATGAGTTAAATGTCTCCCTGTGGACTGGTACCTTGTCAATTCAGCAGTTAAAATCCGTCTTAGCTGTCCGTCGAAGTTATCACAGAGTTTATATGCATATTACATTATCATGTTCTCGTCCTGAAAATGCATTTTATTTGCCACTATTACACAATGATGTACTGCAAAACTGAAGACTGTTACCATATGAACTACCACGTTAATCAACCCAGTAAAAAGACGTAAAACAGTAATTAATCATTTAATCATTTTCGTAAGAATTGGGTTAAGTAAGCCGGATCTATCAGAATGTTACATAAATAAATCTTAATTATAATCTAGTCGACAGCAAATAGGCTAACATACTAATTCTGATTGCAAGAACTGAAAAAATATGAACTAAAACCTCCTATTTTTGCATTGGTACTATTTCTTTACTTAAATATGTGATACAGGAAATATTCAGTACTATTTTGTTACGTTTAAAATTTTGTAATATTTAGGTGCGTGTCTTTTATGATACTTGATTTATACTAGAAATTTAAGTACTACAGATTTTTGGTTACACAGTTTAATTTCCAGCGTTTTGAAAGTTTGTTTATTTCAAATCTCTTAAAATTATGATTTTCATACATGGATTATTGTAATCACTGAGGGTATCATTTCTGTACCAAAAAAATCGCAGTACCAATCAAGAACTATAAAAGACATATACCTAATTATTGCAATAATTCTAAGGTAAAGATGTAGTACTTAATATTAAAATTAATTTCCAGTTCCACAGATTTTTAGTAAAGAAATAGTACATATTCATAACTAGCAGTGTATAGATTTATGTTTTTGGATGAACACATTACTTTACTCGACTGTCATTCAATTGAGAGGTTTTGCTAGCTGTAACACCAGGTTAAATCAATCATTTTTGACAAAAGGAAATGACTGTACTAAGAAGATATAGGAAGATGTGGTATTAGTGGCAATGAGACAACTCTCCATTCAAGTAACGATCTATAAAAGTAAACATTTATATGTCAATGTACGCCCTTTAACGCGGAGCCTGACTCACGCCGAACAGCAAGCTACAAAGGGCCCCAAAAATACTAATGTAAAACCATTCAAACGGGAAAACCAACGGTCTAATCTGTATGAAAACGAGAAACGAGAAATACTTATGAACCACATAAACAGACGACAAATACTGACCATCAGATTCCTGACTTATGCCAGGTGCAATATGACAGTTGCCTTCATTTCCATTGATTCGTTTGTGCTTTTGATAGAGACGTTTGATAAAGGAATTTCCGTTTTTCATTTTCCTTGGAAGTAGATTTTTTTAGTTAATTCACTTTTTACAGCATGCACAGTGACATCATGCAAATGCAGTTACTTTTAAAACGACCCTTAGCATAGCTTGTAGGTTTTAATCTAGATAAATCGCAAAATCGCTGACCACCAACATGACCAACGTTCAACGACAATGTACACATGCATACATATGAGAATTATGCAATTTGTTGTGAGATTGTACTGGAGATTAATAGCATTCGATTGTGACCATTCTTTATGGACTTCACCTTTCTAAATTTGCATTGGAGTTTGGTAATTTTTGTTTTTGAAAAATTAAAAAAAAATAAAACAATGCGTTATAAATTTCATGCGTCCGAAGTGTTTTTCAATGTACCTTCATCAAAACGCTGACAGCTGAATATTTGGAAGCAAAGGGTGTATAAAATTCTTTTGGGTTGACGGTTTATATAACCAAATAGGACCATTGTTCTCGTGGACACAGGAGAATCTCGAATTTAAATGTTTAACGCATTACAATTTTCTAAAGGAAGGTAAGCAGTTTTTACCAAAATTTACGAATTTAAAGATCCACGAATATGCAAGTCTTCTTCAAACCACGAAAATTGGTACCAACGAAAATAAAAGAATCCACAGTATATAAAATATTTTTTGACGAAGGGTGTATGATTGGAATGAGTTAAATTCACAATTAGCTTATTTAAATATTTGAAAGGCTATATCACAAAAGATATAAAGTTAAACAAAAGCAGAAGCCAATGGTGGTAATGATACAACATTGAAACAGAGAACACATTAGATTTACTGTGGATTCTTTAGTTTCGTGGGTATCAATTTTCGTGGATTCAGTTCTGATTGCATTATCGTGGAAATTTAATTCCGTGGTTTATCCTAAATTTGCTTCCTATCCTATAGAACATTTGTATTTCGTAGAACATTTGAATTAGTTGTTCGCCTTTACATACGAAATCCATGAAAATGGATATCCCAGAAATAATAATGAATCCAAAGTATTTATATTTTATGTTAAAATGAACATAAACAAACTTTTGTATACGAAATCGAGATAGTATTGTTCATGTTCAGTTACAGTGTTTTAGAACAAGGACTCTTGATAAAGCGAAATAGATATAGCATATAGATTCAGAAAAGTGATATATATTGGATTGTTAAAGTATGATTAGACACTCAATTGCAAGATTAAAGTTAGTTATTGTTCAGAAAATTATGTATTAGTGTCTTGGCATCGGTAAGTTATATCTATATTATGTCAAATAACTTGTGGGAGAACATCTGTTTTAGGAATATGAAAATGTGCAACCTTTCAATTGGTGGCTTATATTAACCAAAGTTTCTTGTCTTCCTATTTTTCTTATCCTTAATTCGTATGATAACTGTTATCAAGGACACTATCGCTTATCTAGTATTTTATTCATTTTGTGTTAGATGTTGCTAAGTCTCTTATGGTGCTCAAGAACATTTTATCTGCAAATAAATTACCGGTATCTTAAATCACCTTAGGAAATAATGACAAGCGAAAATGAAATGACATTTCTATGTTTTAATATCATGATAATGTGGTACAGTTTTAATATATATGAGCCATGTAATAAGGGGTGTTAAACACGATTGCACGAGATATAAAACTCTCATACTACAATGATAACGCTAAACGTCTCTTCTCTTTCAATTTTTCTTTTGATATGTCAAATATAATTATCTTTAATTTGCATGATTACATTATTACTGTCATTTCGATTATCTAGCATTACATAATACAATCATATATCTTATTTCTCTAAGTCACATATGGTGTTCTAAAACAAGTTATAGATCGGCGAATATTTTCTCTGTATTTAAGATCACGAAAGGAAAGAAACGAGAAGCGCAGCAGAAGTGATAGTTAAATAATAATGATACATTATTTTAATGTTAAGATCCATAATCACTGCAATTCAGAAAGACGACGTAAACGAATTGTTAATATGTTTGGATACGCAATAACACGCACATTTTGAGTGATGTGTATTTGGTATTAACTGTATTCAAATACAGGTGTATAACTACGTCCTCACCCTTATGTATCTAACTGACGCCATATGGATTTTGATGGGTCAGTTAAAAACTGTAATACAAATTAATCGTGTAGGGGACTTTCCTGCAAAGTGAAGCAACAAATACAATAACAATAAGAAGACGTGAATCCATGATTCCCCTATTTTATCAAATAAATCAATTAGGGGGAGGGTAGTCACGTGTCGGTGTTCAACCATCCACATAGTCATTTATTTACCATAAGTAAGACACAAGGGGGATGTGTAAAGCAAAAGGTCTTAAGAAAATGTCAATGGTTCAGTCTTTCTTTAACGGTACAAGATGGCGGAATTTGTGAAAAAAAATCAGATTTTGAAATTATCCTCTAGTGACGGTTAACAAATGGTTATAGAAGTCTGTTCAGCCTTAACAACTAAATATCTGATCGCACATAAAATTGTCGATGTCAAATTTTGAAAGTACACACTAATTGAAGTATTTTTCATGTGACACATCAGGAGAGTCCATCTGCTAAAATGTATACCTTACATATTACATTGACTGCCTACTTCGAAATATAGAATAAATCAAAACGTCTGTATCTCTAACCAAATTAAACTCATTTAATATCAACTTCAAAGTGATTTCAAACCAACCATTTCAAAAGCAATTACATTTCTGTAACTTCTTAATCAACGTCATCCATTTTTGCTATCATCTTTCTGTATCAGGTTTAAAACCGGCAATTCCTTGTTTGCTCTGTTTTTTTGTTTTCCTTAAAATTACGTGATTTATCAATCTGTTTTTGTGTAACCTCAAAACGTAAGAACTATAAAAAAACAGACGGGAAGTCAAACCACTGCATGTTTATATCAGTAGTGCATGTACAATTCCATTTTGGTCTTTTACAATTATGTAGATGTGTGGAAATTAAGGCTCAATTTTAGCCAAATAAAATGATGTATTTTAGAAGTATTTGGAAATGCGTGAAATCAGGATTGAATCATAAGATGTTTTTTTTAAAGGAAACATAGAAAACTGATAAGTTAATGCAGTTTTTCATCATTGTTTCCTTTTAAGAAACTAAACTCTCGTAGGAAGAAAGAACAATGTGATTTCAGAAATGTTAATTGTAAATATTGCCATAGTCTTACCAAATATAAACTTGTATCTTGTTTACCCGTATACTTTTCCACTCTGATTTTACTTTGAAATTGATGTAGAAAATGATTAAAACTTTTTTATTACTAGCGACACCACTCACTTGTATGACAGTTGCATCAAATTCCATTATATGGACAATGATTTGTAAACAAACAGAACAATCAGACATAATAGGTAAAAATGTCAGAAAAAGTGACACCACTATCAACATTGAGTTATTATCTTAATCTTTGAACAACAAACAAATATCTTAACAAAGAAACACAAGGCAAATGGAGAAAAAAAAATGAAAGAGAAGAATACAAAAAATTACCAAAGTAGAACAACACAATAACTGGATGTACATGGCCACCGGCAACCCAGGTATACGGTTTATAAACTCAAAAAATCACTAAAAAAATCGAAAAGATGGGCGAAAGATACCTGAGGAACAATCAAACTCATAGATCGAAAATAAACTGACAAAGTCATGGTTAAAAAGGAAAAAAAGACAAACAGACGAACTATAGTACAGAGGAAACAACATATAAAACTAAAGACTAAGCAACAAGAACCCCGCCAAAAACTGGGGGGGGTCTCAGGTGATCCGGAAGGGTAAGCAGATCCTACGCCTCATATGGCACCGTCGTGTTGCTCATGTAATTACAAATCCCGTGAATAGTCTGTAGTCACTTTCGTGAAGAGGGGAGGGGATTGTAGTTATGACATAAGGAAGATATCCGAGATGATCTGTGAAACTGTTATTCCATTACGGTCAACCAACCTTTGATGGCGTCCGTAAAATTTACTACGGGACGATTTCAACTCCAACATTCTGAACACTTGGTTTAGTAGCTTTCTTGTGAGCAGCATCCCTCGATTAAGGAAATCATCATAGGGAAAACAAGCCCGGGAATATCGAATCAATTATAAGATATGTACTCCGTATGCAGGCTGTACTAACATTACCAACAACCACAGTATTCCAGGAGTATTTACAACAGTAATTCAATTCTCTTAAGTGATGACATAACATTCAAAGCAATCAAAAAATCCGAACTCATGATCAGTGGAAAGTACTTAGACTAACAAAGAAAAGAAAGTTACGTAAAATTAATTTCACTCATGTTTAATTTAGAACATTGTTTTTATGTATTTTAGACGTTAAATGTTACACATTTGTATAGGAAATAAAGCATCACAGTGAGTGTGGCATTTGCCGTAATGTCAATGGCACCATATTGTTTTACGACTACGTCCTTTTTTTCTTCGATTTTTAGCATTATAATGGAGATTTTTGGAATGTATGTGAATGTTATGTCAGCAATTAAAGGAATTGAACTACAGTTGTTAATACTTCTTAGTTTCTTGGGTAGACGAAACGCGCGTCTGTGGTATTAAATTATAAGCCTGGTACCTTTGATACCTAATTAGATTACGTAACAGGTGTTTTTAATCGTTTAAATATCGTTTTCCATAGCTCGGCTGCGAGTGGCTTTGTAAACTTCGTTTTCAACAGTATCAACTAAGTCGTACGTAGTTTAAGCTTAATGCATTACATTATCTTCAAGATAAAACAGCTCTATCAACACTTATTTATATTTTTATGTCATTGAGTACACAATTCTTTATGCCTTTGAATTCAAGTTTTTGTAAACTTTCAAAACCTTATAACATGTATTGAGTATACTGTTTTGTATGTCTTTGAATTTCAGTCTTTGTTAGGTTTCAAAACCTTATCATGCTTATAACATCTTTCATAGGCACGTCAATACTGTTTTACTAATTAGGAACTATCAATGTAACTAATTCATTTGTAATTTAAATTAAACGCAACTTCCGTGATGTTTGTTTTATAAAATGACAAGGAGTTATCTAAAGCCTTCCGGAATTTAAACAGAACATTGAATTCATTTAAAAACTAATGAATCTGTTCACATTGAGTGAATTGTGTGTGATATGAGTTATTGAGTTAAAATGTTATGAAGACGAAACGCGCGTCTCACGTATTAAATTATCAGCTAGGTACTTTTCATATTATTATACGTCATTTTTGCATATTATTCCATTAAATTTCAACAAAGAAACTGTTGAATAGTGATTGGTTATAAAAGGTGCTCGAAATATACAACGAAGGTTAAATGAATTCACTTTATATTATGATTTTCAATGGGTTAACAATTTTTTTTTAAATCGAATGTCTCTAAATGACACATCTTATTTGTTGCAACTCCGTTTTAATTGTGTATGACGATGGCACCGACAAAAATTTTCAAACACTTGACAATGTCCATACATAAAAACGAAGATATGGTATGATTGCAATGAGAACTCTGGATTATTTAACAATAACATATCTTCCAAGGTATTGTTGTACTGTATGATTAGACACTCAATTGCAGGATTAAAGTTAGTTTATTTTATTGTTCATAAAACTATGTGTTAGTGTCTTGGTATCTATTATGTCAAAATTCTTGTGGGAGAATATTTGTTATGGACACGAAATTTCGTCACCATTATATTAGTGTTATATAATAACCAATGTCTCTTCTTTTCAAATTTTCATTTTGAAATGTCAGAACGGATTATTCTAAATTCGTATGATAACTGTTATCAACGGTACTCTGATTTATTCATTTTGTTTTAGTTGTAGCTGAGCCACTTATGTTAATGTTTCCTGTATGTTAAGGTGGTAGCAAACATTTTCACTAAATTAATTTGGCTCGTTTAATTTTAATAAAATTTTGACACTGTATTTACTTTGGCCCTTTAACAAAATTATAAAAATGTAAAAATTTTGGAACCAACCGTTTAGTCAGAAAATTACACTGGTTATATAGCAGTTTGACAAACACCAATTTTGATCATTGAGAAGCTTAATATTCCCTTAAAAACACAACGTATTTAAAACTTTTAGATGAATTTACAGAGTTATCTCCCTGTAGTTTTAGGTACCACCTTAAATCACCTTAGAACTACAAAACGCAGCAGAAATATCATGTAACTATAGTACAGTTTATATGATCCTTTCAATTTAGGAGAAAAAAACACAGATGTTTGATACGATTGCACACGCAATGACACTCACATATTAAAATGATAACGCTCAACGTCTCTTCTCTGCTATTTTTTCCTTTTAATATGTCAAAAAGGATTATTCTAATTTGTATGATTATATAATTAATGTCTTTTCGATTATCTAGCATTACATAATACAGTCATATAGTTTATTTCTCAAAGTCACTTATGGTGTTTTAGAAAAGATTTTGCTAATATTTAGAATCACTTTAGAAAAGAAACAAGAAGCAAGAACATACGTGACAGTTAAATAATGACGATACAGTAGTTCAGTGTTAAGATACAGAATCCAAGTAGTTCAGAAAGACGTAATCGAATTATATATATGAACATTATAAACATTCATATTTTGAATGATTTGATACAGAACTCAGACCACCTGATATATATCTAGTGTTGTGGTTATTATGATAATTCAAAACGGCGGAAGGGAGAAATGCAATCGAGTTGAGATGACCAGTGGTATCTGTTTATTGTAATTTTACGTATGACGACGAAACGCATGTGAGCTCTTAGTTTATAACGATAATTTTTCAATCACTTTATTGTGCTGAGAAAGGGATATATCAGTCAGCAAGATCAAAGGAACATTTTATAAAATAGAGATAAAAGTGTATAACTACAGCCTCACCCCTATGTATCTGACTGACACTCTACGGATTTGTAAGGGTCAGTAGCAAACCGTATTACAAATTAATCGCGATGGGGGACTTGTCTACAAAGCGAAGCAACAAATACAATAACAATAACAGAAGACGTGAATCCATGATTCCCCTATGCAATCAATTGAAAAAAATCGGGGTAGGAATCACCACCTGTCGGCGTTCAACTAGTCACATCGTCCATGTTTTACCCTAAATAAGATAAAAATGTATTTTAAAAACAAAGTGTCACTATTTTAAGTATTATGTAACCGATTCAGTCTTTAATCAACGGAACAAGATGGCGGAATTTAAAAAAAAAACAATTTTCGAAACTATCTTCCAGTGACGGTTTGAAAAGTCTGTTCAGACTTAACTGTTGATAACAACTAAATATTTGATCGCACATACAATTGTCGATGTCAAATTTGGAAAGTAAACACTAATTGGACGTATTTTTCATGTGACACATCAACCAACTGTATCTTCTTAAATGTATTCCTTAAATATTACATTGTCTGCCCACTTTGAAGAATAAAATCAACCAAAACGTCTCTATCTCTGACTAAATTAAACATGTTAAACTTAGTTAATCTGAACTTTACAAGCTATTTAAAACCAATCAATTTCAAAAGCAATTAAATATATGTAACTTCTTACTTAAGTTCGTCTACGTTGGCTATTATCTTTCTGATATGCACCAGATTTTAAAACCTGCAATTCCATGGTTGCTTTTTGTTTTTGTTTTTGTTCTTCAATGTAATCAAGTGTCTGAATCATCCATCTGTTATATTTAATATCAAAACGGATGCACTTTTGCATACAATCGTGATTCAAACCACTGCTTGTTTGTATCAGTAGTGCATGTACAAGTTAATTATTGTCTATTTCAATTTTGTATGTATGAGGGCATTAAGGTTAAGTTCAGTTTCTGCCAAAAAGAATTATGTATTTGAGAGGTATTTCGAAATGTGTGAAATCAGGATATATAAATGTTTGATCATTAAATGTGTCATTTTCATGAAAAACAGAGAAAACTGGTTTATGCAGTTTTCATCATTATTTCCTTTCAGGAAACATAATCCGCTAGCAAGAAAGAACAATATGATTTCAGAAATGAATAACTATTGAAATTTTCTTACCAAAAATAAAATTGTATCTCGTGTGCCAATATACTTAGAAATTGATGTAAGATAAGGAATACCAAGAAATTTTACAAAATATACAAAGTTTTAACTTTATAATAGTTTTGCAATTGTAACTTATTAAATATGAAATACATTTTATTTCATTTTCTGAATGCCATATACCTTTGCTAGGACAATTTTAACAATATGTAGGACAGTGTATCCTAATTTCTATCGGACCGACAAAATGTGAGACAAAAAACATTCGGTCAATTAGAAGTATTTAGATTTTGTGTATGACTACGTCCTTTTAATTTTTTAACAATTTAATTTTTTATTTTGTTTTAGATTTTAAAAATTACAGTAGACAATGGTAGAGATTCCTTGAATAGACTTGAAGCTCAGCGTACGTCAAAGTTGTTTTAGTTATGCAAATATCCTATTCCTTTTGTTGCTTTGTAAATTGAATTTTCGACACTTTAATCTACGTTTTGAGTAGTCTAAGCCTAATGCAATGCATTATCTTCAAAATTAGTTTTTTTCAACATTTATTCATATTTTTTTATGGCATTAAGCATGTTAAGTACACTGTTCTTATGTCTTTGAATTCAAATTTTGTAATTTTTAAAACCTTGCAAATATCCATTCCTTTTTTCGTTTTGTAAACTAATTTTTCGACAATTCAATCTGCGTTGTATGTAGTCGAAGCCTAATGCATTTCATTACCTTCAAAATAAAGTTGCTCCCTTTTCAACTTCTGTTGATAGTTTTTTGTTTATGTTATTGCGTACTCTATCATTTAGTCTTTGAATTCAAGTTCTCGTAAGGTTTCAATGCCTTATAACATGTATAATGAGTAGTCTAAGCTTAGTGCAATGTAATATCTTCAAAATAAAACTGCTCCTTTTTTCAACATTTTTCTTTGTGTCATTAAGTTCAATATCCTTTATGTCTTTAAATTCAAGTGCTTGTAAGGTTTCAAACCCTCATAACATGTAGAATAGGCACGTCAATATTGTTTTACTAATTAGGAATTACCAAGTTACTTATTTAAATTAAACGCAACTTCCGTGATGTTTGTTTTACAAAAGGACAATGAATTATCAAAAACATTTTAAAATCAATACAAACAGAACATTGACTTTTTATAAAAGCTAGGATATCTTATCACATTGCGTGCATTGTTTATATTTGAATTATTGAATTCAGATACTTTGCGTCATTTTTTGCTTATTATTATATTAAATTTGAACAAGTAACTGTTGGATAATAATTAGTTAGCAAGGCGGTTTGAAATATACAATGGAGGTTATATGATTTTACTTTAAATAGTAATTTACAATGGGTTTTGATTATTTAATCAACTTAATGTGATCAATAAACGTATACAATAAATCCCAAGGTTAGCGTACTTTGAATCAGCGATAAACGAACTTATTATTTAAATGTATATTCTAGTAACCGTGTGTCTGGAAGACGGCTAAGTTTAGACTGTTTTTGTTCAGGACTAAACTCTTTATTGGCCCTTTTAACTATTTTTTTTTCGATTGTCATTGATGAGTCTTTTGAAGACGAAACGCACGTCTGGCTCAAATTCAAAATTTCAATCCTGACATCTATGATAAGTTTATTTGATACTTGTTTTCTTCCTGACATTAAACCCCAAACTCGATGAGAAAGATTTACCCATTCCTGGTTCTTTTGAAATCTACTATTATGTTTTGCAAATCTGTATATCGTGAAACCATATTTCTATTTTTCATATTTCCACATTTATTATGAATCTAATTAATAATATAGATGTCCAACAGCCATCCAAGACAACTGACTTCACGGGTTTCATTTTAACGTCAATGATAGCTATGCAACAGGCAATGCATAATCACCAGCTGTTAATATTTCAAGCCATTATTTTGATGGTTCGTAAAATGTAAAATGTTTCGTACAGATCTTTCTTATCTATGATGTGAAGTTTACAAAGCAATATGAACAAAATGACTGATATTGCGTTTTTTTGTTTAAACAATTTTGAATTGATAAAAGTCTCTGAATTGCATTCAAACAGTGCTGTTATGTCAGTAGGTGAATTATACTGTGTCGCTTTGAATTAAATCATGTTTATACGTCATAGATATAGGCGAATATGACTTTAATCAAGACCATCACTCATTCCGAGATCTTTCTTTGTGATATTTGGTAATTGTATTTCTTTATTAAACCATGATGGATGAACCAGATTTTAAATTTTATTGAAAAGTTAAAAAAAAACACACTCACCTTGAACTCTCAACTCTCATAGATATTTATGAGATGTGATACTTAAAGAAGACTTTTAACCTGGCCAAATTATTTTTGCCTGTCCAAAATTAGGAGCATCGAAACCAGTGGAGGTCGTTGGTTGCACCATATCATTATACATGTCATATATATGTTTTATTTGTTTTTTTTTGGGTTATGAAATGGTTCACTGGTTTTCTAGGTTGAATACGTTTCTCATTTTGACATGTCAGTTTGAAGATCGCACAAGCATCCATATTTACTGACAACAACATCATTTTCACTCATTGCTAGTCATACCACATCTTTTTATTCAATTATTTATACCATATAGCGGGAATTTTTTGCGGGCGGAAATTTTAAGCTTATTTTCGCGGATAGAACAATATCGCCAAAATAGATAAATGAATGTCGCCAATAGTCTATTTGTCAATTCCCGTTATTGACCCTGGAATTAGAGATCCCTTTTTTAGTTGTCCCCCTTATGAGGGCCATTAATTTTCATTTTCAATGGAGAGCTAGCAGAAAGAGCAAATTTACGAGTTCGTATTGTGAGTGATCCTTAAGTTTTTTATTTTAATTACATTAACTTGTTGTTAAGGTAGATACTTTTGACATCAGAAGTTATTTTTCATTAAAAATTAGTTAAATCCCCGGTACAACACTTTCAATTCATCATGCTTTGCTTGGCAAAAGCCAATTTTATCCGGTATAGAACCAGTCTACGATTGACTGAGTAATTTGTTTAAAAAGTGTGTAATAACAGAATCAAATCGGTAATCGGCAAATGGACTATTTAAATGTGCACATACAAAGATATTGAAAATTTTTTTAAATCCGCCAATATAATAACCGTCAAAATATTTCGTATACCTTATCGATGACAATCGCGAAATTGTCACCCGCGAAAAAAACCCGTCATATGGTTTACCAACTCATATCAACAACTTTAAAATGACTGCATGGACTACAAGTGCTTCCAAAGTTAATAGTACGCATTTAAGATTTAATCCTAGTTTAGAGTGTCCTTTGAAATTTTTGATTTCATTTATTCCTACTTCAGTATATCCTGGTAAAACTACAGAAAAAGGTTTACTATATATTAATACTTACATGTACTGCCATCTTTTTTAATATGGGGGAATGCTATCGCATTGATGTGTGATTGATGTATGATTATCATCAATTGGTTCTGAAAATAAAAAAAAATGTCCTAAATTAAAATCTTATATTTCTATACCTACACGTCGTGATAGATAAGATTTAAAAAGCAGCGACGTGATTTCATATTTTCCGTTAGAATATGTGTTAAAGGATGACAAGACATAAAAGAATGAAACGTAAAGAAAATCAAATCAAATTACAATCATTTATAATATTCTATAATTGCTATTTGTTTCTATTCTAAAGTTATTAATTTCATGGAATCATATAATGTATTGCTGTATATGAAAAATAAAGTAAATTGTAGAAATATATCTGACGATAATAACATCTACTTTTAAAATATGTTTTGTTATTTTATATAGGAATCAATGAACTCAACATACATTAAAATTATGTAGGGCCGACGGGTGTTTCGTCACTAAAAAGAATCTTCAATTTTTTGTTACAAACATATCAAATTAGATTACGAACCTTTCTTTCAGTCTATCATTGGTCTGTTTCGTGATCAAATATATTCGTATCATACGATGTTTTGCTGTTGATTGACAAGTAAATTAAAAATGATATGTCTTAAAACAGTACACGAAAGATATCAGTGGGACATTCAAAGTCGAAGATAAACTGACAACCTCGTGGCTACAAATGATAATTACCAAAAGACAACATAAAGAACACAAACAACAACATAGAATACCAAAGACTAAGAAACATGAACCCCACAAAAAATGTGGATAGAAATGAAGGGGGTCGGAAGATCATTATTTCTGTTCAAGATGTTTTATAACTTACCTCATAGGAAATCTGCGTAATGTTTGGATTTTAGAGCACTGTTTGTAATCTTTCATAACGTTTAACACCTTGTAAAATTTTCTATCATTTTTCTTTTTCTTATCTGTGTAGCCGGAGAGCATAATTCTACATTTTAAAGGAAACAATCCCGTCATACTCCTCCCACCTTAAAAGAGTCATCATACCATTATGACTCTGACAACACACATCCTTGCTAGAATCCAAACGCTTACGGCTGACTGAGTATCTATCACATGTTCTAAGGAAAACAATCCCGTCACATCTGAAGGCATTTTATAAGAGCTATCTTATCACATTTTATCTTAAAAGTTATATGGTGTAGTATTCTTTTTATCATACAAAATTAGATTGCCAATGCATAATCTATACACAATATAAATAATAGAAAAAGATTGCACAACCTGCGGCGTGAACAAGTTCAGTGAACCATACTTTTTATTATTATATATCAAAATTGAAACGCATGATAAAAAATTCATTCTGAGAATTTGTTAAACAAATCGAAGGATTGTAATTAAGACCAGCAGCCACCTCGACAGTGAAATAAAAGAAACGTCTGTGTATTTGACAAATACATTTTGTTGATTATTAAAAAAAACAATTGGATTTAATATCATCTGAAACATCATTGACCTTGATATAGACAACTACTGTTTATTTTACTACCTTTAATGCGTAATGTTATTAACAAAAGTCACAAAAGCAGCTGATAAGTAAGCTGAAAAGAATCTCGCATTGTCAACAATAAGTCATCGCTGAAAGTAAATAATTATTCATCATAACATAACGGCTAATTTCAACAGAACAAAAACCCTGACAGAGTCCAAATTGAACTGAACTTGACATGAATTGAACATGCAGAAATTGAAACTTGCATAGTTGTTTTCGTGTTATGAACATGTACAAATTCAAGTCTTAAACTTAAGATTGGCTCCGTAGAACATGAAGTTAAGCTTGCTATTCATGTTTTATTTCTGTTAGCAGAAAATGGTTTTATTTCATATTGCTCGAAAACAAACAGAACGTAAATTAATCTACAGAAACACAAGGTCATTCAGTACGTTAATGTGATGAGAAAGCGTATTATACCAGTGGACGGAGAGCTAATGCGATATCTGTATAACATTCAGACACAAAAGGGTGATATCTGTTTGGCTGTTAAGGGTTATAGAGGTTCTGAACTCGAAAACACGAGAAATAAAAATCACAAAAACGTTGCACGGAAACCAAGCACGAGAAAACATATTGTAAATGTTAAGGGAAAAGGGACTAGAAGTTATTACTCAGCCGTTCTTTGATAGATCAGGTAGTCATTATGTTTGGACCATAAAACCCTGCACCCTGCGTTTGCTAGTTGCATATGATTAAATTTAATTTTTAAAGTACTAATATGTTATTAATGAAGAGAGAAATTAATTTCTTTGGTACCTCTTCATTATAACATTATCTAAATTATATTGGTTTAAAAATGCGCGAATTAAGAAATACCGACACGAAACAGGAAAAATAAATGAGAGGAAAAACGAAGCACACGCATCGTACCAAACACTATAAAAAGAGAAATGAAACGTTAACACACGTAAAAGAAGAAGGAACAAAACCGTGGAACGAATATAACCCTTTACCACCCTCGTAAAGTATGATTAGACACTTAATTGTGGGATACAAACTTAGTTATAGTTCATACAACTGTGTATTAGTGTCATGGCATCTGTAAGTAAGATATATTATGTCAAATAACTTTTCGGCGAACAAATGTTATTTGAATATGAAATTGTGCAACCTTTCAAATAGTGTCTTATAATAACGAGCGTTTCTTCTCTTCCAACTTTTCTTGTGATATGTCAGAACGGATTATTTTTAATTCGTGAGATAACTGTTGTCAACGGTAATCTCGGTTGTTTAGTATTAAATTCATTTGGTTTAGTTGAAGCTAAGTCACTTATGGTGTTTTTGCACATTTTACCTGCAATTTTTCCTCCGGTATGTTTAATCACCTAAGGAAACATACGACAAGCGCAGCAGGAATGACCTTTCTATGTTATTTTATCATGATAATGTAGTGCAGTTTTAATACATTAGATTCTTTCAAATCAGGTGGAAAACAAATGGATATTAAATACGATTGCACATGCAATAACACTCATAAATTAAAATGATAACGCTCAACGTCTCTTCTCTTTCAATTTTCCTTTTGATATTTCATAAAGGATCATCCTGAAGTTGTATGACTATATAATTATTGTCATCTCAATTATCTAGCATTACATAATGCAGTCATATAGCTAACTTTCTAAGTCACTTATGGTGTTGTAAGTTATATGTGATTCGTTTTCCTGTATTCCTGTATTTAGGATCACTTAATGAATAAAAAACGCGGAGCGCAACATACGTGAGAGTGAAACAATCATGTTTATGTACGACTGTTGTTTATATATAATCCCTGCAATTCAGTTTAGTCTTAGAGGCATGATTGTTTTATTAGTTGTTAGTGGCTTTGAACTAGCTGTCAGATAACTGCGAGTACTCTCAGATCTGTCATAGTGTCTTTTTGTGTCGGGATGTATATTTCCGGGCCACGTCCACTTGTATTTTTGTCCATCTGATGAGTTAAGCCTTTTTCAGCTGATTTTTATAGTTCGTTCTTATGTTGTACTATTATACCACTGTCCCAGGTTAGGGGGAGGGTTGGGATCCTGCTAACATATTTAACCCCGCCATATTATTTGTGTATGTGCCTGTCCCAAGTCAGGGGCTTGCAATTCAGTGATTGTCGTTTGTTTATGTGTTACATATTTGTTTTTCGTTCAATTTTTTTTTACATAAATAAGGCCGTTAGTTTTCTCGTTTGAATTGTTTTACATTGTCTTATCGGGGCCTTTTTTAGTTGACTATGCGGTATGGACTTTGCTCATTGTTGAATGCCTTACGGTGACCTATAGTTGTTAATGTCTGTGTCATTTTGGTATTTTGTGGATAGTTGTCTCATAGGCAATCATACCACATCTTCTTGGTTATATGTACATAGATTGTAGATATGATTGCATACGCCATAACACTCACATTTTGATTAATGTGATACAGAACTACGACCGTCTGAGATATATTTGGTATTGTCTTTATTTTTTTTTAAATGATAACTACGGCCTCACCCTTATATTTTACTGACCTTATGTGGCTTTGCAAGAGTTTGTAGCAAATTAAAAGGGACTTAACTTCTGTGTCATTTGGGCTCTTGTGGATAGTTGTCGCATTGGCAATTCTGCCACATCTTCTTTTTTTTATATTGCCAGCGCGAAACAACAAGTACAATAACAATAACAGAATACGCGAAGACATGATTCCCCTATGCAATTAATTGCACCAATAAGAAGAGGGGTCGTTATGTGACGGCGGTCAACCAATTACAGCGTCCTTTATTTACTCTAAGTACGATAAAAAGGGATATGTAAAATAAAGTGTCACTTTTAAGAATAATGTCGTCGATTCATATTCAAGATGGCGGACTTTGTAAAAGATCAGTTTTTGAAATTATCCTCTTGTGACGGTTTAAGAAGTGTGTTCAGCCTTAATACTTCATACATTTTTTTTAGTACAAACAACATTATTGATGTTAATTTGGAAAATATGCACCGATGGACGTATGTTTCACGTGGCACATCAGCAAAACTGTATCTTCTTAAATGTATACCTCAAACATAAAACTCATTGCCCACTTTGATAAATAAAATATATATAACCTTCTCTTTCTCTAACGAAATTGAACTAATTTGATTTTAACTTTACAAGTGACTTTAAACAAATCATTTAAAAAACAATTACATTTCTGTAACTTCTTAATTAACTCCGTCTACGTCATCGATTTTTCTCTACCAGGTTTCAAACCTTCAATTCGCCTTTCCTGAATATGAAGGACTATGAGTAATCTCATTGTTCGTACACTAAAATGAAAATAACGTCACGTCATTGATTGAATTTTCAATTGTTTAGAACGTTTTAAACCAATCAAAAAGTTTTGGTGCACGCTTTTGAATATATTACCCGGAATGAATTGGATTTTGAAACATTGAATTGTTTGTTTGTTCTATTTTCCGTTTGTTTGTTCTAAGGTGTAATCACGTGAAACATTAATCTGTTTTTGTATAACGTTTAAATGAAAGAACTATACTGGTCAGGAAGTGAAACCACTGCTTATTTGTATCAGTACTGCATGTAAAGTTTCATCATTGTCTATTTTCATTTTTTTATGAGAGGGGGCATTATGCTTTAGTTTTAATTTTTCAGTTTTTTTTAAATTAAGTTTTTGAGAAGTATTTTATATCTGTACACATTACTTGAAAATGATTGAAGACAATATACATAAATGAATTTCTAAGTAATAATATGACGTAACAAGGTCATAAAACTCGTCAATTTCATAAAAACTTAGACAACTGAGGAGTTTAAGCAGTTGTTCATCACTTGTACTTTGAGGAAACATAATGCGGTGGCAAGAAACAACTATAATTTAAAAAATGCTTTATCTGTTTCTATAATTAATTCTAACATAACTTTGATGTATAACCTTGTAAACCACCAGTCTCCATGTGAAATTATAATTGTTTTTAACAAACATTGAACGACAAAATTTCTTTTTTGTGACGATTGCATTTTCTGAACCCTAACACGCGAAACAAGAAACGTGTTTCTTAATTTGACAGATGCTTTTCGTGTTTTTGTATACCGATTATGTCTGTTTTGTTCACGCATCGTTGTAAAAATAATGGAATTTTATGTGAATGTCATAAAAGTGAGTGGTTTAGCGCTATTAAACTAGGTTCAATCCATCATTTTACATTTGAAGATGCCTGTACAAAGTCAGGACTAGGATAGTTGTTATTTGTTCGTTTGATATGTTTTATCCTTTGATTTTGCCATTTGATTAGTGACTTTCCGTTTTGAATTTTCCTTGGAGTTCAGTTTTTTTGTGATTTTACTTTTTAATTACTATTGACATATTTTTACCAAAAATATAGGGTTGTATTTTGTCTGCCAACATACTTTTGAGAACTTATATATACATAGCAGTTGATTTAAAGCAAGGACATCCACGAAATTTTACAAACTATACACATTTTTCATAGCTTAGCCATGGTAACTTTATGTGAAATTTGATTTTCTTTTCTAAATACCTTGTACCTTTGTTTGACTAACTTATGATTATGTATGGCAGTCAATCGCACTTTCTGTCTGACCAACAAAATGTGAGATTCTGAGTTGAAAATATTGAAGAAAAGAACAAAATATTTTCGGTCAGAAACTGTTGATGGAAACTTTACAAAGTGCACTCATATTTGGTTAAAAAAGGAACTTATTACTCCTATTTACTTTTTCTATCATTTGTCATGGATTCGAACAGTTTTGCAAATGTGAATATTGATTGCCATGTCTTAGTAAAACAGTATTGCCGTACCTGTTGTACATGTTATAAGTTTTTGAAACCGTATATGCACTTAAAATCATAGACATAAAGAATATTGAACTTAATGACATGACATTTTTTTTAAATGAAGAAAGGAGCAGTTTTATTTTGAAGATCACACATTGTATTAAGCTTAGACTACCTATTATAATGTACATGTTATAAGGTTTTGAAACCTTACAAACACTTGAATTCAAAGACATAAAGAACAGTGTACAAAATAACATAGCAAATATAAATAAATGTTGAAAAAATAACAGTTATACTAGTATAAGGTTTTGAAACCTTACAATCGCTTGATTTCAGGACATAAAGATTTTTGAACTTATTGACGTCAAAATAAAATAGAAAATGCTGAAAAAAGGAGCAGTTTTATTTTGGAGATAATGCATTGCATTAGGCTTCGACTACTCAAAACGTAGATTAAATAGTCGGAAATCTAATTTACAAAGCGACAAAAGGAAAAAAATGACATTTGCATAACTAAAACAACTTTTACGTAAGCTAAGCTTCTAAGATATTCTAGGAATCTCTATTGTAATTCTAAAAATCTAAAAAACAAAAAAAACATTAAAGCATTTAAACGTTAAACGGACGTAGTCGTTACACATTAAGGTGTCATTGTCATAGTCCCTGTGATGCTCTATTTTCTTAACAAAGCATTAACATTAAACATTAGTAATTCATATAACAATCTTCTTAACATGAGATTTTACGTAGCTTTCTTTTGTTTTAGATAATATGAGGTAGACATAACCTGTGAATGGGGACGAAGTCTGTATGCATTATTATTTTTTAATTTAAACATATTGATAAAAGATACGGCAATACCGTAACGTTCCCGATTTTGGTTATGTTGTTAGGGATTTAGCTGTGACGTTCTTTAAGTTATGACGTCATATTCAATGTAAACAAAGAAACGCTGTCATCAGGTTATGTTTTTTTTAATAACAAACATTTTTTTTAAATGAATTAGTATTAGTTCCTTTCTTAGACTGATTAATATACATTTTATTCAAAGTCTCATGTAAACAAGACCGAAAACGGAAGAAGATTTCTGCGCAGATCCGGAAATTCAAAAACGCGACCAAAAAAAATTGAACGATTTTGAGTTCATTAATACAATGAAAAATTCGGGAAATTTTCCCGATTTTTTTGTTTTTGTTTTTTATTGAATTTTCTACTGTAATAGGGGACTCCGTCCCCATATAAATGTATTCAACTGAATCATGAGTTCGTGGTATTTGGTGTGTTTTGCATGTTATGTCATCACTTAAAGTAATCGAATTACTCTTAGAAGAGTGTGTTTTGGGGTAATGCTATTATATTCTCTTATTGATGCATAGCCTTTTTTTTCTATAATTCAGTTGTTTACTTCATTGCATTAACAAATATTTAATTGTTACGCCACACCATCTAAATATTCTACTAGTATCAATAATATTATTAAAAGAACAGTCTGTCTGAACTCGTGTATATATGAACAAATCAAAAGAAATAGATATATTTAAATATAGCTGCCTTATCATTGCTTTTTCATTGTGCATTATCGGTGACATTTTTTGTAATAGTTCGTGGACCAAGTTATTTGAATAAATTTGATAAAATAAGTTGTGGGATCTATAAACGACATTCAAAGTAATCATGTCGTAAAATGTGCATACGTCTTGTTTGACGATATATCTTTAATAACACAATGTTGACTGTGGTAACCGTGTTTTACATCTTTATGTTTTATGTCTGTTTGTTTTGTTCACATTTTGTTTCGTTGTCCATATACTCACATTTTTTAAGACTGTCATACAAGTGAAAGGTGCAAGTAAGTAGCTATAAAACCAGGTGTTTTCCAACCTTTTCTATAAAAGTCAAGAATATGACAGTTGTTATCCACTCCTTTGATATGTTTAAGCTTTTAATTTTTGCCGTTTGATCAGGGATTTTTTTTAATCAGAGATCAGTATTTTTATATTAACTTCCTTGAAACTCCGATTGTGAAATCACGATGTCAGACTTATTTTAAAAATTTGTTCCAACCATTAGCACACATGCCTGATGTCAACGCAGAAGAGGTGGATAACGCTTCTAGAGCACTAAATATCACACTCAGTTATTTTCAAGGGAATTACAGTGATAATTATTTAAACGCAACCTCCGCCACGTTATTTTATAAAATGACAATGATCTAAAACCTAAAGCAATTGAAAGACAGTAAAGAGTTCGTGTAAAAACTATTATATCTGATCACATTGCGTGCACTGTTTGTGATATGAATGATTGAATTAAGATGTTATGAAAACGAAACGCGCGTCTAACGTATTTAATTATAAGCTTGGTACCTGTGATAATATTAAGTGTCATTTTGCATAGAATTCTATTAAATTTCAAGAAGTAACTGTTGAATGGTGATTGGTCATCAAAGGTGCTTGAAATATACAAAGAAGATAACATGATTTCGTTTTCAAGAAAGATTTTCAATGTGTTCAGATTATTTTATAGATGCTGTGTGATCATTGAACACATAATTATGATAATAACATAGGTAACAGTATGTAAATTAGAAAAAAAATGGTATTTCCATAGACGAATTTGACATAGACAAAAGGGAAAGTCAATTAGTTTGAAATTAAATATAATGATACTATATGTTAGAATTGGCTATATTGACTAGCGTTTATTGGGTAAACTGACCAGGATCAGCATGTGTTTTTATACGTTGACTTATCTTTGCTTTGAAAAATAAAATTATGTTACAGTGAACTGTTTAATCATCGTGCAAATAATCGAATTTATTACATTGGTTGCAATGAATTACATTGATTTACCAGTTAAATAAAAACCGATGATTTCACATGTGACATAAACGTGGTTATTTCACTCTCTGACGTCATACAACAATAAGCGTTGTCAAGACGCCGGTAACGGCGGATCAAAACAAATTGTGAATGCGTAGAAAAAAGATATAGTTCCTTACATGTTTTACATTAATTTCTTTAAAAAAGCCATTTGCCAATGTAATAAAAAGAATAACTAATTAAAGAATTCAAATATCGAAAAATATTCAAGTCGTGACCGAACAACACTGATAATTAACTCATGCGCTACGCGCATTCGTGAATTAATGTGTTGTTCGGTCACTTGTTGAATTTTTTTCTCTATTTGAATTCTTCGATTAGTTATTCTATAAATCTCTAAATGGCATTACATATTTGTCGAAAAAATTTTCATTGTGTATGACGATAGCACCGACAAAATGTTGAAACACCTCAATTTGACAGTTTCCATATACTAATGTATAAAAATTGAGATGTGGTAACATTGTTCATAAGGGAGCTCTTCACATGATACCAAATAAAACAGAAATTGATAACTATAAGTCACCGAACGATCTTAACAATGAGCAAAGCCTTAACCAAATAGTCAGCTATAAAATGACCCGAAATGACAAATATATACAATTCAAATGAAAAAAAATAACGGTCTAATTTATATACAAAATACCGAGAAAAAACATGTAGCACATCACCAAATGACAACCACTGATTTACAGGCTTCTGACTTGCATGACATTTGTTTTTATCCTAAACAGCAACGATGTATTTTTGTTATTCTTTCGATGGTTAACTTTTTGTGAACTTTTCAATACACATATTACTACTTTATTGATATAAAAGTAAGAAGATACGATATGATTGCCAACGAAAATAAATATCCACCAAACATCAAATAAAAGTGGATGTAAAAAGATAAAGTTAGTATTTTGATATGATATGTCATTACAAAACACCGTCACAAAATGACACGATGGTTAATTATGCCATTAAAATTTCAAAATCTAAAATTGTGTCAGTCCCTTAAACCATTTAAACATGTTCAAGGACATCTGCATTTTTTTTTTTACCTCAAATAACTGTTTTGTTAACGAAAATATTTCTTTCTTTAATATGATAATTGATTTAATTTAAGATATATTTTTTGAAAGATAATATTGTTAACACATCTTAAATGATACATTACTATCTGCATGTCCACTCAATGATATGTGCTACTTAACCCAAAACATAATTATAGGGAAAAACGGCTTAAACGCAACTTCTAACTTTTAAAGTTATCATCCCAAATCGTATAACCAAAACGATATGACAGTGTTAGATATAGGAAGATGTTGTATGAATGCCTATCAGACAACACTCCATCAAAATAACAATTGCTAAAAGTAAACCATGTTAGGTTAATGTACGGCCTTCAACACGGAGCCCTGGCTCACACCGAACAGCAAGCTATAAAGGGTCCCAAAAATGATATGTAAAACCATTCAAACGGGAAAACCAATCTAATCTATATAAAAACGAGAAACGAAAAACACGTATGAACTACATTAACAAACGACAACTACTGTATATCAGATGCCTGATTTAGGACAGGTGCAAACATGTCACGGCCATAGATATGTAGATATTAAAGTAGCAATCTGTTTCCTAATCAATTATGCCATATTACCGTTATAATACTTATTGACTGGATGAATGCGCATATCAGTAAATGCATGCTTGGAACGAGACGCGTACTCATGTTGATTCACCGAGCGTTGCTTCTTCTGAAGCTCGTGTAATTTGTTTGATTTGTCTTCTAAATCGAGGAAAGATATCTGTATATCGGCTGCCTATATTTTGTATGCATACAATTTTTAAAATTATAAATAATGTTAATTAAAATACCAGGGTTATAATAGTTTACACCAGATATGCGTTTAGCTTACAAATATTTAATTTTTGCTTTGATAATTTTACAAAATTTAATAAGTCTTAATAATAAAATCACAAACTTTCAGTACTTATATATGGTTTAATATGTAGTTTTTTTTTCATTTGTATTTGTCCTATAATACTGTTTAGTTCCGTTTAAAACATATTCATAAAGGAAACAGTAAAACAAGCCTTTGAACATTTAATTTTGTAATTTGTTCTTATGAAACACGACTGTCCTGTATAAAGGGAGAGTTGAGCGCTCACAATAATATTTTACTCCACCACATTAGAACAAAGACAAATGAAAGAACAATATAACACGTTGTTAAGATGATAAACAACGTCAGTATGCAGAATCTATACATCAAGAACATCATGTATTATTTGTGAAGTCGATACGGACGATTTATCAACAATGTCTTGGAACCTTCCGATGAAATTTGTTTTTAGAAAAAGGACGAGACGTTCTTTGACATATCCCTGGTTAATCATCTTCATCAACATCAAAAGTACGGTTTTCAACACGGAGCCTTGGCTCACAACGAACAGAAAATCAAGCTTTAAAGGACCCCATACATCACAAGTGTAAAACCATTCAAAAGACAACACCAATAGTCTGATCAATATGAAAAACAAGAAACGGACAAACTAAAACTACCATGACCAAAATAAAAAATAACCCTGAGACAGAAATCAGTATACAAATTACAACATTGAAAACCAACATGAAACATTACAATCAAAAATAAAATAATAAACTGACCCAATTTTTTAAGCTTCTATATATCAGTAAATGTATTGTCTATCAAGGATTCTTTCGCGTCTCATTTACTCCTAACATCCTACATATATTGTTTCAAACGCTTTGTAATATAACGATGTAATGTTTTTTGTTTAAACACAACAGGTTCAATGGGATCTTAATAAAATCAATAGCACGAATTTAATGTTTGGTCACGATTTGCTTTTTGCAGAATGTACAGCAAAAATACAAAAGAATGGGATAGAATAATGTAATCTAAGGCGGATTTGTTTATGTACGCCGTCTTATATTCTTTATGTTTTATGATGTTCAATGCAAACTTAATGTATAAACTTGAACCGGTAGATACGCAACCAGCGATAAATAAACTTATTTTTTTAAAACGTATTAACCGAGTGTCCTTGTAGTGTCCCTGTAGACGGCTTTATTTAGATTCCTATTATTTGTTAGAGACTAATTAATTATCAAATTATCCGGTTTATAATTTGATACGCTAGACGCACGTTTCGTCTACATAGAATTCATCAGTGACGTGCAGATCAAAATACATTATATGGCTGTTGGCAACTATAGGTTAGCGTTCAGATTTCAACAAAAAGCAAACTAACATACTTCATTACAAGCTATAAATCCGTAACATGACAAATTGAATAACTACCCAAATGTGAACCAACTATTTGATTTATGTTCAAAACAATATACAAAATAATTAAGGTACATTAAGGTCAAATTTCTCGGAAAACAAAATCCGTTTCATATTCAAACAAATTATGATAAATGACCCTACATTTAAAGTAGTTTTTCAAAATCAAAAACATGTACACTATGTCTTAATCATTAAAATCTAAGTATTATAATGCAAAAGAAAGGTGAACGATGCCAAAAGGACATAACGACGAACAACAGAATACAAAACACAATACAGAAATGACTAGGCGACATGACTCCCACAACTATTAGGCGGTTATCTCTAGAGCTCTTGAAAGTTAAGCACATCCGGCTCCACATGCGATACTGTCCAAACAACTTAAAATCTCTCTGTCACTCCGATATTGTTTTATCCTGCAGCCTTTGTCCTTTAAAACATGTTTGAGTTAAACAAGCAAATGTATCAAAAATTTGTCAATATTCCCATGCTATTGCAGAAAGCTGAATATCATTTAAACGTAAACAATGTTTTGGTACTTGTTCTCTCCTAGCATAAACCCAAAAATACATAATTAAGATTAATTTTGAAACCTACATTTATGTTTTGCAAATCTTAATATTATGAAACCTTTTTTCAATTTTTTTTTATGTTTTCGACCTTTTTTATGAATGTAATTAAATATTCAGATGTCCAACAGGCATCGTAGAACACTATCTTCACGGGTTTCATTTTAACGTTAATGATAGCCATGACACTGGCAACCGGATGATCACTATATGTTAGTATTTCAAACAATTATGTTGATGATTCGTAAAACATATGTGACATATCTTTCTTATCTATCATGTGAAGACTACAAAATAATTTCTACAAAATGACTGATAACTGCGGTTTTATTGTGAAAACCATTTTAAATTTATCTTAGTCTCTGGATTAATCAACTGATATGGAAAAAATCCTCAAAGATAACATGGTATTGAAATCCATTTGCGCAGTTGTGGAAGTAGTTGTATTATACTATGTCACTTTGCCTTTCCTGCATTTTAGATCTAGGCTTACATGACTTCATCTAGCAACCAAACTATTCCTCTTTTCCAGGTCTTTATTTGTAGTATTTGATCATTGCATTCCTTTATTTGAGACTGAATACATAATATTTAGGGTCTACGTCAATTTCAAAGTAACCACAAGACAACTAGACACGCAAAAGTCCGAAAGCCAAAACAAGTTCAAAGTTGAAGAGCACTGAACCGATAACTTCACCTTATACAGACTACATGTGCTACAAGTGTTTCCAAAAATTATTAAACGTTGTTAAAAATAGTTTAAAGCCTACTTTCAAATATTTGATTTACACAATGATACAAGAATCTCATTTATGTATTCTTTGATCAGTACACCTTAATTAAGCTGCAGAAAAAAAGGTTGAATATATATTAATACTAACTGTCTTTTGTTAAAGGCTATGTGGAGGAGTTTTGTCGCAATGACGTATGATCTACATGACTCTGTTCTCATAATGATACATTTGTTCTTAATTAAAATTTAATATTTCTATACCTTAATCTGGAAATAAGTAAGATGTAAAAATTTGAAAATAAAGAGACGTGATTTTTATATCTGCCATTGGAATACATGATGGATGAAAAGAAATATCTTCCAGTAAAATAAAAAAATGAAACATAATTTGAATCAAATCAAATCCTGGCCATTAGTATCAACGTATCATTGCTCTTTGTTCATATTCTGACGATATTAAATTTCGTGAAATCATGTAATGTATTGCTGTATATTTAGAACGTAATTTCAGTAAATCGAAGAAAGATGACTGAATATAATTACTTTTGTTTAATATGGTGTTTTTTTTTTTATATCGGAGGCAATAAATTTATCATGATACTTAAATTTTGAACGGCAAACGCGTGTTACGTCTCCAAAAGACGCTACAGCTACAACAGTTTAAAAGTCTTTTCCCAACAATTCAAAATGTCTAGACAGTTCACTTCAATCTGTACTGTTAAAACTAAATTTACAGCTTTTAATTGTTATTTGAGGAAGGGATTGAAACTATGACATGTGGAAACCATCTATGGTTATCTGCTATCTATACAGATTATTTAGACTTCATACCTCTTCTTGTGCACCCTTACAAAATTATGACGGATAACCCAAAACTTATAATTTTTGACGAAATAGCATCCAGGTATACAGTTAATATAAACAAGAAGATGTGGTATAATTGCCAGACAACTCTCTACAAGAGACTAAAATGACACAGAAATTAATTTCCCGTACGGCCTTCAACAATGAGCAAAGCCCATAAAAAAGCTTAAAAATTTAGAGTCAGAATTTGAAATTCTGGTCACCTTTGCTTCTATATATGGTATGCTTGTTTGATGTTAGATAAATAGTCCATATTGTTAATACAGTGGCTCAAGATACCTATCATATATTCAAACTTATCAGTTAATAACCATAGCTAAAAACAGAACTGACCATGAGACAGACAGTAGTATACACAACACTGAAAACAAAGAATAGAGCAACAAAAGCATTATACAAAAAAATAGTTTCTGATTAGATAATATAAGAACCCCAAGAGTCATTCCAGATAAATGATCAATTTCCCGTAAAAAAATATTGTGTAGATATTTTGTATGAATAAATCTGAAAATACTTTTTGTGAAGTAGCAAAGACTATTTGTAACAACTATAATAATAGTTTAATGTGTTAATTAAACCAATGTAATTTATTATTTTTGTTAGTTAATTTTACTGAATATTATCCCTGGGTATGCAGTGGTAATTTAACAGAGAAACTTGATGAAATGATGTACACTAAGTTTAATTGTTAAACAGCAATATGTGCAATAAAGAATCAACTAGAGTGTTAAAAAACAAAAAAGCGTAGAAATATAAAAGTTATTGTCTAAAATGCTTTTTTTCATAGTTCCTGATAGTGTTTTACATCCATTTTTTTTAAAAAATTCTTTGCGATATAACCGTTTATTGTTCTTTTAAAAAAAAAATTATATTCAAAGAAATCCTTATAAAATCAAAAGCACAAATTCAATGTTTTTAGTCAATGTTTTTCGTGTCTTGAAGTCGTAGTTTACCGATTGTCACCTTATAGCAAACAAGCAACACATAATCATGGGTATTGGGAACGTGTATAATATGATTAATCACATCCAGGTTTTATAATGAAAACTATCCATTTCTGCATCATCATTTTTTTTTGAATTTGAGGATTCATATGACTTTAACGATACAGGATGCTCAACATGTTAAAGAAACATAAATGTAACGTAAACCGTTAATTACAAAATTAGCGATAAACCAATTTAAGTATTTCATTTTAAAATTTCTGATTGTCTGCAAGACAACTACCCCTAGACTTCTCTGATTTTACTAAAGTCTGTATTACGTTGATGTTGGCAACTTAAGCGTAAACACAAGAATTGATTGTTAAGATTTTTCTGTGTTTTTGTTGTGTCGGTAAGATAACGCACATGTAACATATTTTCTATGAATTCATTCCTTGTATTTGTAAACATTCTATTTTTATGTACTAATGGATGCTATTTAAAATTCAGATGTCCTCAAGTAGGGAAAACATTGCTTTGGAAACCAACAGGCATCAAAGAAAACTTTTATTTTTACGTCAGCGGTAGCCATGTCTAGCAGTTTACAAAACAATTTCTACAAAATGACTGATTTCCCTGGTTTCATTGTTAAAAAAATATCATGTTTTCCATATTAATTTTGACTGTAATTAATAATTAAGATGTCCAACAGGCATCCAAGAAAACTTCCTTCACGGGTTTCATTTTAACGTTAATGATAGCAATGCCGCAGGCAGTGGATAATCACCAGCTGTTAATATTTCAAACACGTATTTTGATGGTTCGTGAAATGAATCTGAAATATCTTTTTAATCAAAGATGTGAAGTTTACAAAACAGTTTCTACAAAATGACTGATATGTGCGGTTTTATTGTAATACCATTAAATATTAATATTAAGTTTCTAGATTAATCAACTGATACGGATAAAACTTTGGAACATTAAAATACTATCGCAATTCAATTCTGCTGTTATGTCAGTGTTATGTCACTGCTGGTGGAGATTTATTTCCCCGAGGGTATCACAAGCCCAGTAGTCAGCACTTTTTGTGCTGACATGAATTATCATTGATATGGTTATATTTATAAATTGACTGTTTAAAAAATTTTGAATATTTGAAAAACTAAGGCTTTTCTACCTCAGGCATAGATTACCTTAGCTGTATTTGGCATAACTTTTAGGAATTTTGGTCCTAAATGCTCTTCAGCTTAGTACTTAATTTTGCCTTTTTAACTTTTTTGGATTCGAGCCTCACTGATGAGTCTTTTGTAGACGAAACGCGCGTCTGGCGTATATACAAAATGTAGTCCTGGTATCTATGATGAGTTTATCGCAATGTAATTCTGCTGTTATATCAGTCGTTTTATAACACCTTGTCGCTTTGACTTTTACATGTTTATTCGTTATAGATCTAGGAGAACATGACTTTAAAATCAAGACCATCTCTCATTCCGAAATGTTTTTTTGTCATATTTGGCAATCATATCCCTTAATTAAAGCATGGATATAGAATATTCTGGGTCAACATGAATTAGACAACAACAACAACACACACAACTAGAGGGCAACATCAATTATTCTATAATACTTCGTTGCCTTTACAGTACTAGAGAATAAAAATATAAATTGTATTTTCTCGGGGTTTTAGGTTAAAAAACATTCTGAAACGTTTCAATTTCCGGATTATAAAAGATCGAGCATATATTAACAAATGAGATAAACACAACGCCAATGTTTGGTCAATTTGTATAATAGATGAAGCAGACTTTCAATCAATTATATTGACAGTTCAAGCGACCACACTTATCTTAACTCCCAAGTCTTTTGGGATATGTATGAGATTTGAACTTACAGAAGACTTTGAACCTGGACAAATTATTTTTGCCTGCCCCAAATAAGAGCATCAAATCCAGTGGTGGTCGTTGGTTGCTCCATATCATTATACATGATGTTTTATAAATTATTTTTGTTTGTTTATTGGCTATGCATTGGCTGCGGGTTTTCTAATTTGAATATGTTCCACATTTTGTCATATCAGTTTACACGCTGCACGGTATACTTTATTTACTCACACCGACATCATTTGCACTTATCTTTGATCATACCAATTTTCTTCATTCATTTAGTAATATACCAACCGAAATTGATTATAGTGAGCATACAAGTTATCAAATGATTACAAGGATTTTTTTTGTCGCATTAGAACACTACAATTACTCTAAGCGCTTAACATGTTAAAAGACATACAAAAAATAATACATATCACGAAACTACAAAAAAATAATACGTTTAAAGCATTTAACAGGGTTAAGAAATTTAAAATAAACAATTCAATAGAAGTACAAGAAAACTCATTTATTCATTCGTTGATCAGTATACAATGATCGACATAAAAAGGTAGAATATATATTAATATGTTCTGTCTTTTGTTGAAGGTCATGGGATTTTTTTATGTGGAGGAGTGTTGTCGTATTTATGTATGATATTCGTGACTTTGTTTTCATAATGATACATTTGTTCTTAATTAAAATCTTATATTTCTAAACCTATACCTGAAAATTAATAAGATGCAAAAATTTGAAAATAATTCAAGCGCCGTGATTATATATCTGAGTTAGAGGATTAAAACATTGAAAAACAATCATTACATTTCCTCATAAAATTCGTTATCAATTGTATTAAATGCTTTGATGTATATCGGTTTATCGTATTTTTCTTTATCAAAATACGTTCAAAAGGATCTTTATAAAATCCATAGCACGAATTTGATGCCTTGTCACGATTTGCTTTGTCCGAGTTAATAGTAGCGAGACAAAAGGATTGGACGAAAGAATTTAAACATATGTAGATTCTTTCATGTGAGGTGTCTAAAATTGTTTATGATACACGATATTGAACATATTAAAGACAAATTTAATGTGTCTTCAACTTGAAGATATAAAATTAGCGATTTATCAATCTATAGTTTTTTTCTCATTTTTGAATTGATATAACAGAGTGTCTGCAAGACAATTTATTTTAGACAGCTGTGTTAGAGACTTAATTTCGTGGATGTTGGCAACTATAAGTGATCGTACAAATTTCAAAAATGATCAAAACTCATACCGCATATAAAAGCTATAAAGGCTTCGACATGATAAAATGAAATAAAATTATTGAAAGTAGAAATCTAACTTTCTGATTTATGTTCGAAGCAATATACAGAAGCGTATTATTTCATATTGAAACAAGAGGATGAGAAATGTCTTAATTTACAAGTAGGTAATTGTTATTTCATGCAAAAAAGACGCATTGTCTAAATAAGAACAAGAACAACAAACAAACATAAATGCATAAAAGCAGATCCTGTTCCATATGTGAATTTCTCTGTTGTTCTGAGATAGATCTGTCCGGCAGCCTTAGGCCTGAATGCGTATTATACCCAAAACATATGTTATCAAAAACGGATATATGTTTGCGATTTGTCAATATCCCATTGTATTGCACCCTGCTGAATGTGAATTTCAAGTGACAGGGATGTAAGAAGTAGACTAATGTAATGCTCTCTCTCTAGCGTAAACATATGAAAAGATTGATAAGATACTTTTTTTTTCTAAGAAAACACACTTGCAACCTTTGTCTTTGACTTTATTGCTTATATTGTAAACATTTCTGGATGTTATAAACAATTCGGAATGTCCTCAATAATGAGGAATACTGCCTTGGCAACCAACAGTCATACAAGAAAGAAAGACCCTTTTAACATTAACGGTAGCCATGTCTAAGCCGGCTAGCAATAAATAATCACTAGCTGTTAATATTCCAAACAAGTAACGGATTGTTAATTAAATGTATATTGACTTATCTTTTCAATCTTTGATTTGCAATTTCTACAAACTGTATTATATCCTTGGTTTTTATTGTATAAACTCTTTTAAATTAACATTAGGTCTCTAGATTAATCAAATGATAAGGATAAAATCTTAAAAGATAAAACAGTATTGAATTACAGTTCCATTGATATATCAGTAGTTATATTGTAATGTGTCACTTTGCCTTTCAAGCATTAAAGATTTATGTGAACATGACTCAATAATCATGAACATCTCTCATTTCGGGATCTTCGTTTGTGATATTTGGCAATCTCATCTCGAACTCCGTTATTGGAACACTAGTATTGATTGTTTGGTTGACATGAAAGCAGCAACAAGACAAAACTATTAGAGGTCAAACATACAATATCAAAAATTTGCTTTTGCATAAACCCAGATATCTGCTGCATCTTCACAAATGTTAAAATTGATGAATATCTCAAGTGTTGAAATTTCCAAAATGACCAAAGCTTCAGTATATATAGTCAACTGAGAACGACACAACGTTAATGTAGTCACATGGTATGATGTGAAACATATAACAAGTAAGATTGAACAGTTCAAAAGACCACACTCATATTCAATAGCTCACTCTTGGTACGGTACTTTTCCAATATATTTTATAGTGTGTCTTTCTATGTTGTAATGTATCACTTCTGATTCAGGTCAAGGTTAAGGAATACGTCTGTAAAAACGTTCAAACTGTATACTTTTGTGTACGCCTGTCCTAATTTAGGGACCTGATATTCTGTGGTTGTCGGTTTTTTCTGTTGTTTATAAGTGTTACTCGTTTCCCCTTTTATATATAGATTAAACCGTTGGTTTTCCTGTTTGAAGGTTATTACTCTAGTCGTTTTTAGACACTTTATGGCTTGCTGTTCGATGTGAGCCATGGCTTCGTGTTGTAAGTATAACGTTGACCTAAACATTGGAGTCCCCGGTGTCCGGGCGGGCCGTGATATCGCGCATTAGCTGATTTCGTCATATCAACACAGTAACACAAATTAAATCGATCTTGTTATTGTCTCAGCATTCCGAAGGGATAAAAAATAATAAGATTGATAAGTTCAAGAGGTAATTAACAACTAGAACCCAGTAATTTACCATATTTGGCCAATTTCCATTATACAAATTACACCATCCGATAATTTTTTTTCAATATTTAAGTCAAGTTTATATCAAATTGGAATATTTTTTTCTCTGCATCCTTGGCAGTGGGCTTGGTTCAAATTCAGCTATATTTCACAGTAAAAATCTTTCCTTTATTCAAAATAAGCTAAATCACTGGACATTGGAGGAACTCTCGGAACAGGGGTTTACCTAATTTTGGACGCACATTACACAAAATCTAGAGGATGACACCATACAACAGAAGATTTAATGACATAAAAGTATGTTATGAATGTGATCACACAATTTTATCCAATTATTGGTTTTATCAGTTGAATGAAGTGAAGTCATAAGGCTTAGGTGCGCGGAAACACCAGACTGCGTAATGGTGTTATTTTACAAATAGTAACTAAAATTTAGTTTTTTCATTGGCACTCAAACAACATAGTTTTATATCTATTTAAGTTAGTATTTACATTATTATAGAAATAAAGAACCTCTGTGAAAATATTGACTTACAAATGAGAATAAAGGGAGATAAATATAAATGAGCCAAATCCAAATCATAATAAATAATCAAAAAGACTCATTAAAAAAAGGAGGCGTATAATTATGTATGCAAGACGCACGTTTCGTCTACAGAAGATTAGACACATTAGTGATTCTCGAAAGGTCATCACAAGGACTTCAGTACTGAGGATCGATATCATGACATACGATTTGTGACAACTAATATGCTAACACAAATAAAAAGGATATAACTGTTTGTTTCATTCAGGACGAATTAACGAATATTAATCCTTATTCCGTTCGTTACTCTACTTGACGAAGACCATATATAGGTATTAAATCTGTAATGTGTTGTGTTGTTGAACTGATCTCTGATAGATGTGTACCAGAAATCTGTTTTTTTTTCTATTTGTAATCACTTTATCCACATTAAAATACAGACAATTATAGATGATATATTTTATACTTATTGTTTTTTCTTTGTGGAGAAAAGTATGTGGGCTTTATATGACGGTGATTGATTTTACATTGACATACTGTCCTTGTTCATGTCTTTGTATTTACTAGGATAAACTCGTTCACTATGAAGACATTATAATTTCCTAAACATAAACTTGGAGATTTGTTTAAAGTCAATGTTAAAAAATAATGTAAGCGACGTGGTTTTATGTCTATGTGGGAAGATTAAAAGAAATTCCTTCTATTAACAAGAAATAGAAAAATGAAATCGTATTACAAATCAAATTATGAAAATTGTGTCAGTCTATCACTGCTCTTTGTTCTTTGATCTCATTTTTTTTAAATCATGTGACGTAGTGCCGCTGTATAATTAGAAGCAATTTTTAAAAGGTGTCTAAAAAAGCAAAATAGCCAAATCGTTTAGTACAGTTCGATTCATCCAGATATCGTATTATTATCTAAATATCGCTATTTGTAAGTTATTCAATCATATATCGAGATCATCGATAACCAAACGTCGGTTGAAGAGTAAAATAAAATAAAAAAAACACCGAGAAAAATTCAAAACGGAAAGTCCGTAATCAAATGGCAAAATCAAATGCTTAACAACACCAAACGAATATACAACAACTTTCATATTCCTGACTTGGTACAGTTATTTTCATTTTTAGAAAATGAAGGATGAAACCTAATTTTGCAGCTATATATATCTATGTCAATATCATTGATAGCTTATGTTATCACAGAGGTTCTGATTTCTGAATAGCAGATAAATAGAGTATCCTTTCGTTGAAGCAATAATAGAAACCCGAGAAACACAGTCACATATCTTTCTGTTTCTTTTATGTATACTATCAACCTCACCAAAGAGTTCCCGGGTTCATATGTACTCTGTTAAGACTCTACTTGATATAAATTTATTCCTTGTTACGCCAAACATAAACATGGTAGCCAGTGAAGAGAGAGATGATGGGCTGTCAATTTAGCTCTTCAAAACCAATAAATTTATCCAAGTAACATCATTACGATCCTCGAATGACAAAGACAAGTATATCTGCTATCTATCATTTATTGTAAAAAGGGACTGTTACGCTTTTAGTTCACTTAAAACTATTGTTTTATCAGTTCAGAGAATTTGTTTTTGAACTTTTCAAAACTTTTGAAAAATTAAATTAAACGTTTCGCACAAGGATTTACTGGTTAAAGACAAAGATAACACAGATACTCATAACATTACTTATTGTTAAAGTAATGTACAGAACAAGTCCACCAGTAAAGTTTGTCATCGATAACTTTAATGAAAAATTCTATTCAAACACACCTCCTCTGTAGTATATGTTTTTTAATATTGTAAATTTATAAAGTTAATTACTTCAACTTGTATCTTAAATACACAAAAAGAATTAAATATGAGCAATATGATTGTTTTTAGCGGAATATTAACTTATGCGTGATAAAAATCTACTTACGAGATGTATTTGTGCTAACTACAATCGACTGTTTTTTGAAAATTTGCAAATTCTTAAAAGTTTATAAATACCGCGATGCTGCTTATTATCATGCTTATGATTAAAGTCAACCACGTATTTAAAACCGAGGCGTCAAACACAATTAAATTCTGTATAATTCATCTACATAATACTTTTATAGCACATACAACAAATCAAATATAATAATATGGTCGTGTTTACCTTCTCTGTTAATGAGTTTCATTAAAAGATCAACTGAGCTTTGACATGTATTAACATACTATGAAAATTAACCTCAAACAGGTGTTTTTTTGTGTCCTTAAGATCTGTTTATTTTTGTTTGAAGTTTGCCTTTTTTATACGTTAATTGACATAGCTAAAACAAAGATGCAGATAATTGTATTGTATCTTGATATTTATTTAGGCAGTTAATTACGTTTTTGTTTTGATCATAACTATAACATTTAATAAAAACAAGAAATAGATGAAAATAAAGGTCTCATCAAGCAATTTGTCTTTACAATCAGCTTTTGACTTTTTTTAATACATTATTTTCATTGTTATTTTACTTCTTATTTTCTGTGTAGTATTTTAGACTGTTTTCCATAGTGATTAAGATTATAACACAAAGTTGTCTGCTGTACCCCAATTTAAGACATTTTTATCTATTATGTCTTTTTATTTTGTTCCCCATTGTTTGTAAATTTAATTGGATTTTATGCGACTGTCATACAAGTGAGTGGTTTTGCAAGGTATACAACCCGTTTAAATCCACCATCTGCTACATGTCTTTAATAAGTCCGGGATATGGCATTTGTTATCCATTCGTTTGATGTGTTTGGGCTTATGTTTTTGCCATTTAATATGGCACTTTCCATTTTGAATATTCCTCTGAGTATTTTTATTATTGTACTTTTTGATATTTCGTCATTTTCGTTTTGAATTTTTTTTTTTATCATGATGTTTCTGTTATTGCCGCTTTGTTATCTAAACACATCCCGTTAAAAAGGTTGTATGAATTTGAGTAGTAATATGTTTATTAACGATATGAAAAACAACACCAGAACATTGTTCTCAAGTAAACCAGTATCCAATAATTGACCATTTTAGGCATCTTGGGAAATACATGAAGCAGACGCCGATTATAGAAATCCTATTCCGACAGATTGTTTTGTTTCTTTGTCCTTTGATAGGATAGGGACAACATAATTCACTTGAGTATAATGATATTAACTCTATTTATTGTCACTGTAAATTAACGGAGAAGTATATCCCCAGAGCGATTGTTATTTATTTATCCGACATCCAGACATTTAAAGGACACAAACACTGTCATCTTTGCCATCCCAGTTTTAGTTTTAATACGAAATCTTAGATGATTCCTTTTCCTTTTTTACCAATCATATTTTTTTCAATATGAATGAGATGAGCCACAAACATTTAAATAAAACATTGTAACATTTTCCGAGATCACACAAATCAAAATAACCAAGACATTTCAATGGAATAATACCGACCAATTTAAAAATATATCGCTTAAATTTGACAGTATAATACAGTTCAAACAAACAAAAACACTCAATTTACTTGGAGTAGCATTAACGTTCGAGTATAGATTAGTTGTTCTCAAATAATTGACCTTTGGAGGCATCTGGGGAAATATGTAAAGCAGATGCCAGTTATAGAAACCCCATTCCGACCGATTGTTTTGTTTCGCTGTCCTTTGATTAAATAGGGACAACATAATTCACTTGAGTATAATTATATTAACTCTATTTATTGTCACTGTAAATTAACGTAGAAATATATCCCCAGAGAGATTGTTATTTGTTTATCCGACATCTAGACATTTAAAGGACACAAATACTGTCGTCTTTGCCATCTCAGTATAAAGTTTTAATACGAAATCTTAGACGATTCCTGTTCCTTTCTAACCAATCATATTGTTTTCCATATGAATGAGATGAACCACAAACATTTAAATAAAACATTGTAACATTTACCGAGATCACACAAATCAAAATAACCAAGACATTTCAATGGAATAATACCGATCAATTAAAAAAAATATCGCCTAAATGTGACAGTATAATACATTATATACAAACAAAAAAACTCAGCATAGAAAAACGCAATTTAGTGAATAATACGATAATACATTTCAACACGTAAACCGAAAATTAGAAACGGACATCTTACTGTTACAGGAGTAGTGCTCATCACAAACATGACAAAACGGACATATTTTTATGACGTTTGTATAATTTTTTTGACTAAATATATATATGCAATACTTTATCCTACAATTTGGCTGTATCTGTTTACAATACAGGTATTGCTTCACATCTACGCCTACTGCCGGACTACGTTTGTGTATTACTGTTGAGTGTTGTATGAACCTGTTAGACCTCAGAATGTGTATTGCAGTCGCATTCAAATTACGTATTGCTTAATCTTACGTGAACTATAGATTAATTTACGTTTTAGTTGTATTAAAGCATTTCTGAAGAACATTATGAATGGAAAACATTTTCAGACAATCATGAACAGCAGGATAAACCCTATTTTCCACGGCGCCAATCATCGAGTAAACAAACTTAAAAGTGTCCATGAAACAACCATACAACATTGTAAATTTCATCTGTTCAGTGAAGGTCACGTTAAGTTCAAATTTTTGAAGCGTAGGACGAATCATATACTTTTGTTTAACATGGTTTAACTTATTTGACATTTAAATGTTTAGGACTATATTATCGTCAAAAAACAAAATCAATTTTATTTTACTAAGTCCATTGAAGCGTATTGATTTACATTCTTGGTGCATCATTCTGATAAAGTCACTGAACTTTGCGTTCAGGAAGAACATTTACAGATTTAATTGATGAGAATATCTGTTTTGTTAAAATCTCAAAGTTTTCTAAAGAAATTTGATGATACATATACAGTCTTTATTGCAGTATTTTTTAATTGCTTCAGCTTATTTGATATTAAGATACGAAGAAATGGTTGGATTTAAAATGTGACAACATCCCACTTGAAATCATATGACATGAAAGTTAATAATTATACCGTATGTCCAGTCTTCAACAATGAGTTAAAATCATATTGCAAAATCAGCTTCAAAAGGCCCTTAATTGACCAATGTACTTCAACATGTCAAATTATAATGAGGTGAAACAAATCCATGAAAGTATATTTATCATGTTAATGAACAATATCAAAATGATTAGAAGTATAAGTAGATATAGCAGGAAAAATACAAACACATCAAACGAACGGAAACCAAATAAATTTTCAAACACATACGTTGTATTTGTATTTCCTTTGGGTAATTGCTTTATTTTGTTTTTGATAAAAATTCCATTTTTAAAAATGCAAAACAAACGTTCAAGTGAATACAAATTTTGTTTAAATACGTTTACATTAATATAATTAGGAAATGTTATTTATTTTTGATGCACAAAGAATCGATCGCAACAGTATTTACTTATCTGGCTAATTGATATTCAAAACAATTATCAAATGAAAGATATTGGCACTTTTGAAGTAATGAAAACATAAAAGTTACAGCAACGGGGTATGGAATATCAACAACATCACATGATAACCAAACAAATAGACTGACAATAAACACCAACATATTTTTACTCCGAAACTAATTGTTATTTCATATGAAAGCTTTGTGAACGGCTCTATTATGATGAATTAAAACAAAAGTTTTATAAAATCATGGAAAATTCAAATCGAAAAGTCGTTTAGCAAATAGTAACATCAAAAAGCTCAAACATTAAAAGAATGGAAAAAAATATGACACTTTCAATAACCTTTAAATTTTGTACGTCAGAAGCGATTTTCCTGATCTTGATTCATGGGGGATATTTCAGACTTAAAAAAAAGTCATTGTTAAGATAGGGCGATACCTTTCAATGTTTCATCTTTCAGAAATAATTTTATTTTGCAATGCAAGTCGTATGAAACTAATACAAATGTGATGATAGCATGACGATTGATGTAACATAGAAGTCAGCTAGATGAATCTACAAAGTAGATAACAGCCATTCGGTTCACATCAGGAGCTTCCACTACTATGGCTGTACGATTATACGACCTGCCAATGGATTTTTAGTTTTGAAAGAAATTTCTTTAATATGGAGGACATCACAATCGTCACAATGAATATAAGTATAAAATCTGAAAATCATAATCATTTAAAGCTTTTTCATTCAATTGATGATAATTATTACATCAGTGTTGGTGATATCATGCATGATATTATGATAACTTCATTTCAATTTACTATTTTATGATTGTTATTATTCATATTTTGTAGGTTGTAAAGATGCTGATAATTGTTGTAAGCCTTTTTGCTTTCTGCTGGTTACCACTTCAAACATACAATTTTGTATCAGCTATTTATCCCAAAATAAACAGGTAACTGATATTCTTAATGAGTGTAATTTAATTCCGAATGACAGGGATCACAAACCAGCAGAATATGGTGTTAAGAAAACCCCTTGTAGATTTTGAAAAGGAGTAGGCTTATGCCGCTACAAGGCAGCACTCGCACCTGCAAAGTGGAAAGGGATTAATATAAGTTGCAAAACTTGTTTCCCAATCCACTATAAATAAATATGTTTAAACTAAGAAAATGAGGTGGTAAAGATAATTCACAAGTAAAACCTTTTTTATCGTACAAAAACACGAGGTGTGTTTTTCGACAAGAAAAACCTTAAAATATGAATTTCATTTTACCGTAAACATTTACTTTTAGGATTTCAATTCTATTTTAGCGACAACTCAAAAGTTTTCAGATCCGTTCCTGTGTCAATACACCCTACAGCTCATTTGTAGGATTACATAAAACTCACCTACTTATCTACATATAAGCTTTATGATTTTCGAACAGCGGTGTACTACTGATGCGTTTATTTAGCAATCATTATCCAGTTACAATGGAAATATCACTTTAACTACATGACACAAGACAAGATAATAATTTTTTTTTTTCTGTTAGAACAACTGTTTATATGGGAGGAAGTTTTTGCATACTTTAAATACGCTTGAAAGAGTGAATTGGGTTTAAGGATAGATCATCACTAATTATAACATTTGTCAAAATATATATGTTGCAGTAAAATTGATACCGTTTTATGGCATGTCTTACACTGGGTCGAATGTTATGCTTGTAGGCTATTAGTCTCCGATGATGTTATTAACCAGTTTTCAGTTCTTTTTATCAAGCACGAAAATGCTTTAACTGATTCTGTAAAATTTACACACTCAAGATAACATTTGAAGTTTTCTATTTTCAATCCTCAACGACCATGATTGTTTTCCGGAATTAATTTGTTATACCTTTGGCTTTCCCGTTTTTACTAGTTTCAACAACTTGTATTTTGAGATTCGCTTAATATAACTTTGATAAAATATTGAGCAAAATGGTGCAGTATTAATGTGTTTAGTAAAAGAAACACGTCAGGTTAAATGGCGATAGTATGATTCAAAGCACTTCCGGAAAATTGAATATTGGTCATTGAAAACCTTGAATCGTCGCAACAATAAGGGAAATCATAACAACACAAACAAAACCTTAGACTAAGGGTGTTTTTCTTTCTAACCAAAATTTGGTAATGTTGTGTGCCGTTTGTTATCGTTTGCTTTACGCAAAAGTGGAAACAAATACAGCATGTTATAAGTGTTTACTGACCCTGTTTGAACTTTCAATAATGCATGAACATGTTAATGGTAAACAGAGTATTACAAAAGTTGAAAAAATACATCTTTTAATCAGGCTAAAGTTAAAAACAAATGAAGCGTTTGTACGAACAAACGATAAACGACAAATTTTAGACACATTTTAGCGAGTGCATAGTTTTCAAAGTTTAGGTAAACGTTGCAAACATATGTTAGAGACAATTGATCAAAACATTTGCGCGCCTAGTCGTTTGCATCGTTTGTCGAAATAAACTCTAAAGCTTGTTCTATTATAAGTGTATCTTCTCTTGTATTTTCAGATTTAAATACATAAATATAATTTGGTTTTGTTCAGACTGGTTGGCTATGAGTAATTCTTGTTACAATCCTTTTATCTATGGACTTTTAAACGTGAGTAAAACATAATTTAAGATTTTTTTTACAGAAAACTGAAATAGATTTAAAAAGAAAACTGAATCAAAAAATTGAATTTTGGTCATCATCGTTTATTAGTATGCATCATATGTGTACTAACATAGCACCATCGGCTTTGATTTTGATAAAAGATCATTACACAAAAATAATAAAATATCCCAATTCATCAAAGCCATAAATGTATCATCAAATCACGAGTTGTAGGGCAGTAACTAAATCATGTGATTAGTGTTCATGTACGCAATTAGTCATTGATTTTTTAAAATTCATACTAAGTTAGTTTAGTACAAGTATCAAGGAAAAAACATCATACAAATTTTTTTTTTAAATGAATAAAAAAAAGATTACTAAAAAACTATTTTGAACGGGTGAAATCCGTGAATTTTATTACACCAAATGAAAACAAAAACCTAAACAATTCAGCTAAATTAAAAGAGCGTATGCTTCTTGCTATTTCTTTTCATGAGTGTATTTTTGGAAATAAGAAGATGAGGTTTGATTTACAATGACATAACTGTGTACCAGAGACCAAACGACGTGGAACTTTGCAACTATAACTTATTGTACATCCCTGCAAAATAAGCAACTACCCTACCGTATGGCAATCTATAAATAGCACAGTTTACGATACAATTCATTGAAAACAAATACAATTATCTTATCAATGTACAACAAAAATTAACAAAATTTTATTTTGATTGTATTCCAAATATTTTAATTCTATTAAAACTGTTTTGTAGGAAAAATTTAAAAGGGAATTCAAAAACTTACGTAAAATTTGTATAAAAAAGAAAAGAACAGAAAGCAATCATTTGACAGATGATTCTGACAGAATTAATCAGAGAACCAGTATAATGTACCGACTCAGTGATAGTGGTAATGAGAGGAGAATCCAGTCGAGGAAACAAAAACGTAGCGTTTGTTTTATTAGATCCGGTAATCAGGCTACGAACTTATAGAATAAATACTAGATTTCTATAGCATGTTAAGAAAATAAGCTAGGTCTGCAAATGTCTAGGTCTACAATATCATATAAAAGTGCAATGGCAATATAAAAAAGAAGATGTGGTATGATTGCCAATGAGACAACTATCTACAAAAGACCAAAATGACACAGACATTAACAACTATAGGTCATCGTACGGCCTATGTTTACTTTTAAAAATAGTTTGCAAAAAACGAACAATTTACTCGAAATGATATCAATAACACGAACAATACATCAAGAGAAAATAAAAAATCGAATGAAAGAAGAGGAAACTGATAAGCCGTACCTATATACATGTTTGATTAAATTATTGAATTGTGTACTTTGTGTTTATATGACAACGTTGTGAATTTGTTGACTATAAAGATGAACATTGGCATTATTTGTTCTGTTATCAAATGTTGATTAATTAAGTTAAATGTCTTCTGATCTTTTATCAAATGTTGATTATTTTAGTTAAATGTCTACTGATCTTTTTGAAATGCCGTCATATATATGTTTCTCATTTAAATTATGCGCATTTCTATGTTTGCGAAAACTGTTACTTTATTAATTGAAAATATTGCTTGATCCAGTTTTAAGTAATCAATGTATGTGTATTATTCAGTTTTTTGTGCCAAAAGTTATTTGTGTATAGTTTAATGTTACTTAAACCTTAACAATGTGTGTCTGCGTCAAAACCTGATGTATAACACGATTAAACTAATATATTTCTATTTCAAGTATGTGCAACGCTATGTTGGTGAATGCTGTTTCTTAAATAAGTGATTACTTGGTCCAGTTTTTTTGTCTACGGTTAATTATCTTGTTTTTTTTTAAATTGTAAATACAATAAGGACAAATACTTTTCTAGTAAGGTTTGTCTGATGAAAAGAGGATGGTTTCTATACTCCATCTATCAATACTATCACAAGTAAATACATTTTGATCATGCATCATAACGCCATTAGAACTGAGTACAGGGATACTGGACTATTTACCGTAATTGAATGAGTTGTTGTTTATACATATATGTGTGAGTTTTAGCTATATTGTAAACATATTTGTATTTGTCACAAATTTTATGGCAATAAATATTCGAATTGCATCGATTTTTTTTCTGTGAAAATGAATGTTGGTGGTTATGCGGTCTGTTTTATTGTACATTACTTTGAGGGGTTTCTGTTATCCGTTTGATGTATTATAAGACAAATATAAATATGTTTCTAAATAAATATTTAGGGTATTTTAAGCTTGATACTAATTACCATGTCATGCTTTAAGTCCAGCTGATTCGTGCATATTTTCAGAAGAATTGTGGGTTTGATGATAAAAGCATCAAACTTTGCACAATGGTAGATATACATGTATATGGTAGTCAATTTAAGCTATGGACCCACCCTAAAAAATCGTATATGGCGGTCATTTTAAAGATATCTGCCAATCAGTCAAAATCTCAGTTACCATTTTTAAATGACAGCAAATAATATTCAAATCTAATATTTTTAAAGCATAACAAATGTGATTCAACGTTTAAAGTAAGTCATGGCGGTTTTTTAAACTTTGCAAAAAATTTTAAATGGCGGACATTTCACAATGGCCGCCAAAAATGTAAAAAATTGATTTATCTAAACTAAAACAGGGCTCTGTTGATATTCATTTCATTCTTCGAATTGCTATTTGTAGTTGATACTACGTTCTAAGGATTTTATTTCCATAATACAAAGCTTGCAAGATATCCCATAAATGGAAACATTCGAACGTTTTCATGACGCCTATATGATTTGTTTGACTGTGTTCCATCTAAGTCACATATGATGATTTAAATAAAGACAATGTGGCATGATAGCTAATGCAACAAATCTCAACAAGAGACCTAATGTTACAAAAATTAACAGCTGTCATTCACCAGACGGCCTTCAACAATGGGAAAAGATCACACCACATGTTTTACATCTCCTTGTCCGATTCATAGTATTTTTTTTCTTAAGAAAATTTGTCAATGCTGTGTGATCTGTTCCTTATATTTCATGTGTTTTCCATATCTGTGTTGTCGACAATTGAGTTTATAAAGCAGTGGTATCTATCAAACAGAAATGGGAAACCTGATTTCATTTCAAACTTTCACATTTGGTCAAATATAAGATAACAAAATTAAAAAGATGTTGGTTTACTTAACATGTACCAACATGTTTTGAATTTATTATATTGGATATGACTCATCAAGCTATTTAACCAGAACAACTGCTGACCCTCCTTGAACACCTGGGATCATCCCTTGTTTTATGAGAGGGTTCATGTTGCTCATGTTGTCTTGCTCATCTTCTTTAACATATAAATAACAACATATTTTCACAGCAGTTTTTAAAATGTGTACCGAGAACAGCCCATGTAGTCTTTGCACAACATTTCACCACATTTGAAAAAGCAATGTACATAAAATGTTCCTTCATCCAAGCATATCTTGGATGTGCAGGATGAAGGTCATTCTTAGAATATGAGCCTGAGGCTCGAAAGTAATGAATTAGCTTAACTTCTCTGTGAGGGGTGAAGCTTACATGTAATATATCTGTTTAAAGAAACAAACTATAACCACCAGACCATAGCTGGCCAGTGACCTTGACCCTAGTGTATAAGCACCTGTTCCATAATAACTTGTCATAATTTAAAGCAAGTTTATGTCGACCAAATACAAAAACCAATTGGAAAAGGGTGGGTCTGACTGATAATCCCTAGGGTGGGAATTAATTACTTTCGAGCCTCAGGCTCATATTCTAAGAATGACCTTCATCCTGCACATCCAAGATATGCTTGGATGAAGGAACATTCTCATTCATATTTCGCCTTCGGTCTCAAGTAATGAATTAGCTTGTTTAAAGTGTAGACACAAACTAAAAACAATTTTTATATAAATGCCAACATTCAATAAAGCACAAAAATCACAAGATCATCCAGTAACTACAACCGAAGAAAAGTGTTTTAGTACTGATATTATTCACTCCTTGTTAAAAAACTTATAAAAAGTTTTAGCCTATGTCCAGACTAAGCTGTTGCCATAATGTCTTTAATAGAACATCCTGAAGCTAAATGCACTTATGAAGAGGTTCCTCTAAATGAGTGAAACTTAATTGTCGGCTAAAATAAGAACTCTCTCTAACTATCTAAACTTTACGAAAAGACTTAGATGAATTCTCTCACATATTTTGTACACAAAACATGATAAATCATTGTCTTAACAACACAAAGTTTTGGTTTATCAAACCCTTAATCACTACATTAGGTAGACTAACTAACAGATCTAGTTTTTTTTCAAAAACTCATGTATATGAAAAAATAAAGTGCCATGTCTCTGAATGAAAGACATAGAATGTAAATCTAGAGCTAATAAAGAATGCACTTTGGCAGCTGTAGTCAAGGCAAATAAAGACACAAGTATAAAAGACAGTCTTCAATGTTAAATCCTCTAATGAATATAAAGAACTTAAAAAAGATAGCACTAAATTCATCTCCAAAGTGAAAGAGTATCTAACTCTTCAATTGCAGATTCAGGTTAAAGCAACCTTTCACATATACATGTAGTAAACAAACAAGTCTGTTTGAACATAGAACAGGTAAAACTCACATTAAACATGCTGAATATGAAAAGCTTCTGTTTTACAAAATAGTCAATAATCTATAACATCCTTTTTAGATAGTGATAAGGAATTAGTTTGAACACACCAAATAATGAAATTTCTCAAAAAATATTGATTATGCTTGATCATAGATGCATGGTCTCCAAGATAAAGTGTAAACATATTTTACAAATGATTCTGAAATCTCCTGTTTATATTAAAGTGATTTCTGAATATAATACACACGTTTTTACCCTACTGCACAATCAACCCTTCAGGTGTTGGTTCACTTATATTTTTTACAATACACAGTTTAATTAAGTTTTTTCCTGACGGAAAGGCATTCTGCTGTATGCAACATTGTTACTAATTTTTATGCTTAGCAGTTTAACTGGCAAATAAATTAAAATTGGTCTTAGCAAAGAAAACCAACTCTGAGCAGGCCAAACAAGAATAATCAAAAGAGCCTTCTGAACTTTATCATTAATAATTTTCTTTATAATTATCCCCAACAAGGAAAAAGATGGGAAAATATAAAGTCTTAATTCTGACCATGAAAAGTACAAACATCTCTGAAAGGAGCTTGTTGGTCAAAAGACAACGAAACAATTATCTACAGATTTGAAAATAAAAACGTGATAAAAACAAAATAAATATATCTTCTTTCAATTGCCATCTTGTTGAATCTGTAAATTTTTAGACATACGATAAGCATCAAAATGTTCTTACCAGGAATATAATGAGCTGTGATAAAAATGTCCTTTCTTGAACACCAAGCCCAAATAATGAAATATTTGTAGTAAGCCTGTCAAGTGACAAAGAGGTTATACCTCCTATTGCATTATAAAAGCTACTGAAATTGTATTTTCTGATTGTATAACTCTTTGTGACTAAATATTTCTCTCCAAAAGAAAAATATAGCCAACAATTCTAAGTAATCTATATGAAATGAGCGCATGTTCTTAAAGAAGCTCCATCTACCAACAGAAATTTTTTTCTTCAAATTAGGATCCCAAATTCTTCTAGTGAGGCATCTGGTCCAATCGAAAAACTTATTTGGATGGGTCTAATCAATTTTCAATTTCTGATTTTAAATTGTTAAAAATTTCACCTATTGATGATAATAATCACTGTAACAATTATACAGTGCTTCAACATTATTTCTCGCCATGTTTCTGCAATGTAACATTCCCACAGATACTGCATCAAAAGCATGCACAACAAGACCAATATATGATGCAAATCATCTATAATACAGATATATATAAGAACTTCCCAAGGGAGATAATTTTACTATTTCTCATCTGTCAGAAAAACCTTAGATAGCTCAGTATCAATAATGAGACAAAGGAAAACAGTGTGTTTCCAAGGAATGAGTACCAACTTCTTAAAACTTATTCTAAAGCACAGTATTATTAAGCATTTGCACCATTTTTTCTGTATTGACAGTACAACTATCTAAATTCTGATCCATAATAAAAGAATCATCAATGTATAAACTATATCATGTATATATTTCAAGTGATATTTTTTCATAAAAATGCATAGACAGGTTTTAAAACCTTAGTAAAAACTCTTGATGCAGAAGCCAATCCAAAACAAAGAACAGAAATATCATATAAATCTCCTTTCCACATGAATCAGGAATAAGTAATATAATCCTTAATTATACTAAAATATGCATCTGTGAGATCTATGGATGTTAGCTCTATATATATATATATATATATATAGACAATCATCCCTATGAATTACGTCTAAACAAAATATAAATGGTCCTGTTTAAAATGCTGATTAGCCACAAGCTAAATTTGTTTGAATTTTTCAAATAGATAACAGGCCTTGAAGACCCATCTTTCTTAGGAACTAAGAAAATATAGGAAATGTTTTCCAATGATTCAATCTCTTAAATAGCTCCCTTAGCTATCAATTTTTGGACTTCTGAAATTATTTCATCCTTATGAAAGGTGAAATGTCTTTTATTCAAAAGTGATGTACCTAGTGCATGTGTTGTGGTACAACATTAAAAATAATTTTATAACCACTTCTTATTAAATCTAATATCAATAGATCATTAGTAACATTTTCCAAATCAAAATATTTAAGTTCCCTTCTGTATATAGGAAATGGTTGAGAAATGTGACCTCTTTGAGGTTCTCTGTTCCCTTTTGGAAAACCTCTCCCTCTCAATGAAGGGAATTGCCTACTAGTATATGCCCTGTTGACCGACAGAGCCTCTACAGTTAAAAGACTGATATTGCCTTTCCCATAACAGCTGGGATTAAAATAATTGCTAGACCTGGAACCTCTTCCATGGAATCTAGAATTTGCTTTAAAATCTTTGTATAATCACCAAGTTTGCTTCATGAAATCATAACTAAAAAGTGATAAAGCAACTATCACATCAGAATTACAAATAAGTTTTATCATCTAAATCAATTTCTGGGCATCTCCTATGCGTTTAACCAGAAACCCATGGTCAAACAAACAAATAGAATTTTACAATAAATTCCTTGTATTATCAAGATCCAATGGCTCATTCTACCAGCAGATATTAGCCAACTCAACAATAGGGATGATGATCAACCCCTTAATAAAGTATCTCTGGGTTTCCTGCATCTTTGAAACCTGTCACAGAGTGGGCCTGTCTAGGCAGTGCCATTTATATCTTTTGTTTATCCTAGACACACTAGGATTCTCACAGTTCTGAGGGTGATAGTATTACTCTTCTATCAACTTGATATTTTCCTGATTTGCTATTTACTGACATGGTAGTATTATTAACAGTCACAGAAAGTCCAGAACAAAACTTAGACCCAGTTTTCTGCCTTTTTAAACAATAATGGGATTTTCCAAGCAAAATCACTATTAAACTGTTCAACAAACAAGCTGAGATAATGGACCATAAATCTCACTAAGAATAGCCTTAAAGGCTTCTGAAAACCTTAATGCAGGATCAAAAAGACATATCAAATTCAGCTCCGACTGGACTATCTTAAGCCATGGCACAAACTCCAAAAGGAGGTACATGCATAGTATCATTACAGTAGTTCAGATCAAAATTTAGAACTAAATCTTCATTTAAGTATTAGCCTCTAATGGCAAAATTCAAATAAAGCAGCAGGTTTCTCTACAAACTCTGCTGGAGTTGAAGGTAGAGAAACTGTCTCAAACCTCATGATTCATACAGTTTCTATTCTACTACATTTAATAATAATGAGTCAATGCATCAATATACATGCCTATCTTAAATCTCAATAGCACTATCTTGAGAAATATTCACAAATCAAAGAGATTTTGAAGCTATACAAGTAGCACTAGATTTTAAAACTTACTTTTGACAGGTTATGTTGCTTTGTAATTCATTTCCAATTGCAATGCCTTTATGATCTTTTATAAAACTAAAAGGTTTTACAACTGTTTAAGAAGAGGATTTTTTCAAAATACCTCTAGTTTTCCTATTAAATTTATCATCTTTAACTTCTAAAACAACCCAGAGGTGATGAAAATCATAGTCATCACCCTTATAAGTGTTAACATCATTCTAATCATCTTGCAAAAGCAATACATTTGCATAATCAAATTCAGCCATTGTAATAAAATAATGTGTACCCGTAAAGGTAAAAACACGTGTAAAGTCTGAAGAGTACTCACGACCTTCAGGTAAATAGAAATACTTTAAAATATCTACCTGTTTAACAAACAGGAGCATGAATTTAAGTAACAAATGTGCCGTACATCGTACTAAGGCAACAACTTAATGAATATATAAAATTGTCATACAACGTAGACAATAAAATTTTAAATTAATTTCCATCGACACTTGTCATACATCGTAGACAAGAAATTTTTAATTAATTTCCATCAACACTTGTCATACATCGTAGACAATTGAGAAATTATTATTTCTAATTAACATAAAAACATTAGCACTTGTCGTACATCGTAGACAAGTTAAATGTAACTTTAGTAACTTTCCCCTACATCTTAGATAAAAATAAAATAACTAAAAAGAATTCAAGTGAAGTGTTCACTTCACACCCTCTAGAAAAATAATGACAAGTTATTATGGAACAGGTGCTTATATACTAGGGTCAAGGTCACTGGCCAGCTATGGTCTGGTGGTTATAGTTTTTTTCTTTAAACAGAGAGATTACATGTAAGCTTCACCCCTCATAGAGAAGTTAAGCTAATTCATTACTTGAGACCGAAGGCGAAATATGAATAAGAATCATAATTCTTCCACATTTTTATCTACCACTAGAGTATCTTTCAATCATATTTATGAGCTTATACAAAATGCTGATACCTTTGTGATAAGTATCTAATAGGGTTTATATCCATTTCTGTAAAATACTTCCTATTTATGTGCTGTATTTGTGCGATATTATTAATAATATTTAATACGATAGCTCTGCCTTATTATTTTACAAGCATGTACATCTACTCATTGCTTAATCTACATATAGTATTGTAAACGTGATATGAAAATGGTATTATATCATATCATATCATATCACATCACGTTGACAACACTAGAACTGTACAGTTACTGGTACATCACATGCTATAGCACACAGACACTATAATAAATGGGATAAGAAAATGCCATGAACCACATAAAAAGCAGCATAATAAAACCTTTATACCTTAGAAGGAACATTATCTCAACCATCTAACATAAAAATGTCTACTTCAATCATTAATGTTATAGATCAGTAGAGGTTACGTGGACTCAAATTATTCTAATTAATTCTTTCTTTTACTGTCACATAGTTGTGTCGTTCCTCAGTTAAAACTATTTTATGATCTTTGTATAAGACAGAGAAGTAAAAATGCTGTAACTTCATGGATATATCTTGTTCATGATGCATGAGAGCCTGTGAAAATAATCTGCTCTTTACGTAAAACTATGTTTAATTACAGCTTTCTTACCAAAACAAAACAAAAATGTTAACTATATTCCACTGTTACAATTTGGCATCAGCACCAACACAGAAAGAATGATCACAAGTAATAATTGATACATGTCAAGGAAAACAATTGTCAAAATTGTATTTAGAGAATGTCGATTCGTAGTGACATATTTTATCTCTTCTTGAAACATTAAGCAATGCGGATGGTCATTTTTATTGCGTTTTAATGCGTGGAATGATGTCAAGACAAACTTAATTTTTTCATTGTCATCTGTTTCAATCCATCTTTGTTATCATTTTGTTGACTTGTGTATATATACCATGTACAGAGAGAGTTGCATAATTGACTAGTTTTACCAGATTAGCTTACATGTTTTCTGGCAAGATAATTGACAGAGTGCTATCCATAAAACAGTTTTACTGAATGTATTTAAGTTTGAAACGCATTGTTATATTTGGTAAGTGCTCGGATATTTCTTAGTCTATACTAGTAAAACTTGTTAATATGTCATAATAATAGTACGAACAGTTGTGCTGGCACCTTATATATTGGTCAAAGTATCAGAGAATAAAAGAGAAATGCAAACATTTCGAACCATTTGGTTAAGACAAATTATCAAAGTTAGACACACAAAAAATGGTGAAATAAGGCAACGTTTGTCCTATATGTGTGTGACGATTCTTTACCTGTAGTTGTTGGCAATGTTGTCCATGGCTGGTGTTGTAAAACCACCAACGTTCGCGACAGGTTACACGTAATCAATACTGAATATATGGAATCTTCCGGTACAGTCATTGAAGATAAATGGCTAATTGGATCATACATAAACGGCCATTGTAAACTGTACATTTTGTCATTTGGTATCTCCTTTACTGGTCCTGGATCCAGCTGTAAAAGGGTCTTATACAATAAGAAATGGTTCTAGTCGAGTTGATGGTAGTACTATTGAACACTAAATCAGAAGTAACTGTGAAATGGATAGCATAGTATTTGTCTCAATGGAATAATTTGAGTGCATCTGAATATTTGCCAAAAAGATAATCAAGTAATCATTATTTATGTTTAAATGACTGTGAGAAAAGACTTTGCGAAATATTTAAATGTTTTCCTAAATGACAATTCTTTAACCGTAGTTGAACTCCAGTTGTTTACAATATTGTTCATGACTGTTGTAGTAAAACCATCATCATGAAAGGATCAACATATTAAGTACTGAATAGATGAAATCTTCTAGTACAATCACTTTAGATAAATGAATAATTTGATCATACTAGTACATAAACGACATCATGTCTTTTTGATTATCGGTATGTGCAGATTATTCATGTATCGTAGTCATATAAATATGTTGTAGTTGCCCAGTTTGATTGCATCATCAAAATAATATTTGACTAGAAAAAGTAAAAGCCTTGCTAATGGCATGACCTCAGGTCATGCCAAGCATCATATTACTGCAATTATGTTTACATATTGATACTATGTCCTCTTCCACCTAATCATAAATGAGCTGTTTGAGTCGAAAAGTTTTCATTCTAGTGTAGATATTGGAAAAACGCCAGTATCTACATGTCATTCTTCGTTGTAGGCTACATTTATGCAATAAGGGTAACACAGTTACGATTTTCTATAATTTCTTCACAAATCGTTTAATGTTGAGAGAGTCAAATTGAAAGTTGTTTTGCTAAAGTTTGAAAATATGGCATGTAGCAAAGGACACTTAGTGTAACTGATGTTAGGTAAAAACAAAACTCTTTGTTACTATATATATATGTATTGATTTTAAAATCATATGACGATCATCTTGTAAAACGCCGCCATTTTGAAATTTCAACTCTTTCCATAGGTATTATTGTACCAATCATCCAGGACTAGGAATTACTGTACCCATCATCCCGGACTACTCACATCCCAAATTTCAACATGTATAAGTTATATTTGCTGATTTTGATTTTTTATGGCAGCCATCTTGGAAAAAACCGCCATATTGAAATTGCAAGATGTGTTTATAGTCTTTACTTTTTGAAACACCTCTCACCTCTGTCACGCCAAATTTGAACCTGAAACTGACCTTATATAAGTTACACAAGCAGATTTTGATATTTTATGGCGGCCATCTTGGAAAAAGCCGCCATATTGAAATTGTAAGGTGGGTCCATAGCTAATATGTTTTGAAATACCAAGAATTACTACCAAATTTGGTGCTTTTATCATCAAACCCACAATTTTTTCACCAATCAACCGGACTATTTGTGTAGTTTATGATGTTAACGGGATGTGACTGTGTTGCATATGCTTGTTCTACTAAAGTTCGAGTTTCATCGGTTTAGTATTGTTTTCTGTTTTCTATTCCCTTCTTAGCTTGCCAATACAAGTTTGTATGTGATTTTTATGAGGTTGATCTATATATTCGTAAACAATTGTCAAGCCCAGTACTGTTTATCACAGTTTTTGCCTTGTTAATATTAATTTTCTAGCTGAATGATTAACCGTTTGGTTATTTTTTTTAAATATGACAGATGATGGATACATTCCGTCTTAGGATTACAGATCTAAATTGTGTTTTACCCGGCTTGTTCCTGAATTTCACAATCAAAAGTTTTTTTCTTCTTATTAACGACATTTCACTTGATAATTTTTTTAATGTTAGAAGTTATTCTGTAGTATGTTTACCCTGAACTTAAGTTTAATATATGAACTGAGCTATACTGATGCACATATCTATAAAAAAAAAAATTTGCTTTTATTTCTATTGATGACGTTTCGTTGAAGCACATTTGGTTATTTTTTTTAGTGACTATTCCGATATTTTAACATTCGTGTTAGTTTTTGCTTGTAAAATAATTATTTTATATATTGAGTAAAATTATTAAAAGATAGAATGTTTATACTTCCATAACTCATACCACTACAAAGCTAAGAGATATATGACAACTATTCAGTGTTTCCTTTGTCTAAGTGTGTCTTTTTTTAATATTGAGTTTTAAAATTTCTGGCAGAATACAACACTGAGCTGTTTTATCTGATCTTTTCCTACCGAAAAATGATTTTTTTTGTGATCAGCAGTGCACTTTTCGAATATCCTTCCATGACCGCGTTCTCATTTGTGATATGTTTAGATCGAAATTTGAATGTATATCTTTATAAAACAAATTAACACTTTCTGTTCGAATGAGGTTTGACATCGTGATTTTATTCTGTTGACAGTATTTATTGATGAGGTTATTTGTATGTTACCATAAGTAAACCGTGGTAAACATGGTAAAGATCAGCCAGCGTTTTCGTTTTTTGACAAAATTCTCTGCAGCACTTCTGTACTGTGATATACTGCAGATTCAATTTTATTATCTCATTCACCTAGTTTTCTTTAAATGAAAATTAAATTTTAAAATAACTGCATTCATTTGATTCGATCAACGCAAATACAGAAAATTATCTAAATGTGAACTTGGTGATAATCAGATATACATTTTGATCGTTCTCTAGCATTCATAGACGATTTAGTATGCTAAACATCCAAAAATATCTTTCTTATGAATAAAAAATTAAAGACTTCTCGTTTTTCTTTCCCGCACATTTTAGAATATTAAGCAAATCTTCTGTATCTATGTATAGGTTTTCTTATTTACCTCCTACGTTTTATTCTACACAAAACATTGTTTGCATAAATGATTCCCAATCAACACAAGACAGTTAATTTTACGTTGATATCATATCATATCTGTATTTCTAATTATGTACTTCAATTTTAATGACCCATTTTTTGAAATATATTTATTTCGCTAATATGAAACATTTTTTTAAGTTTGTACTACAATTATATCAAAGTTTTTTGGTAAAATCATTAGTCTTTTTACAGGCAAAGTTCACCTTGATTTGAATATTTTGTAGGTCCTTTAAGGTTTATAGCTCTCCAATGTTTTAGACGCGATACACCAATGTCGGAATGTGGTACGAAAGAGGAAAAAAGAGGGAGTGGAAAAGAGGAGAAATTTGGCATTTAAAATTTTTTCGATACTGAAGTAGAAAAACATGACCAAACGGGATGATGTACACCTCCATATTACTAATTTCCCATTTCTAAGCAGTAACATAGTCTCTCTATTAATACGTTATGCTCACACTACATGCACTTTCATGAAATCAACCACAAGAGTGTGTCCATTACGCTTCAAAAGATCCAAGAAAAAAGATGATGAAAAAATGACACTCATTATATTTTATGGACACCAATACGAATAACTGAATTCGCTTTGGCATTTTTTGTACGCCACCTTTTTTGTAGGCTGGCGTTTTATCAGGGGAGTTAAACCAGGGATATTTAAATGTTACCATTTGTAAGATTAACTCCCCTGTTGTAAATAATTTTGATCGTCGTTTTTAGTAAATGACATTTTGATTGGAATTGTTTTCCTTGTTACTAATTGCCTCCAAAAACCAAACAAGGTGTGTCCTTTACATAAGTGTTAATGCACTCAGATATTAGTCATACAGGGTGGCTTTCTGTATTTGGTATTCTCAGTTTTGATATACATCTATAACACTGGTCACGTTAGACATAAATAAGTTGATCTATACTATGTGTCTGAGTCAAAACGACCTCGTCTTAGATTATGGTTTACCATCTGCATCGTTTGGTCTGCCTAATACCAAATGTACGCTGTTTTCGTAAATGACTGTTTTGCCAAATAGTAATTCATCGTGCTACATGACTTGTCTCGGTATTGATACTCACAACATTCAGGTATTAAGTTACGATGTCTCTTTTAAAAATCTGGTTGAATATTGTAGTATGTTCTATAATTTGTGGTATAAATTCTGTTATTTCAGTACATTTAAATTATGTCTTATGTTTCACTTCTGTACTGTGATATACTGCAGATTTAATTTTATTATCTCATTCACCTAGTTTTCTTTAAATGAAAATTAAATTTTAAAATAACTGCATTCATTTGATTCGATCAACGCAAATACAGAAAATTATCTAAATGTGAACTGGGTGATAATCAGATATACATGTTGATCGTTCTCTAGCATTGATAGACGATTTAGTATGCTAAAACTTCTATACATCCAAAAATATCTTTCTTATGAATCAAAAATTAAAGACTTCTCGTTTTTCTTTCCCGCACATTTAAAATATTAAGCAAATCTTCTGTATCTATGTATATGTTTTCTTATTTACCTCCTACGTTTTAATCTACACAAAACATTATTTGCATAAATGATTCCCAATCAACACAAGACAGTTAATTTTACGTTGATATCAAATCATATTTCTAATTATGTACTTCAATCGACAGTTCGTCGACAGCTTTTTTGTTTTATGTTGTTTGTTTGCAAGCCTGTTAGTTGTTTATTCTAACAACAAATTGCTTTGTAATACAGGTATGTTAAAAGAGGGACGAAAGATACCAAAGGGACAGTCAAACTCATAAATCTACAACAAACTCACAACGCCATGGCTAAAAATGAAAAAGAGAAACAAACAACAGCACACATGACACAACATATAAAACTAAAGAAAAAGCAACACGAACCCCACCAAAGAAAGCTAGGGGTGATCTCAGGTGCTCCGGAATAGCCTTTTTTTGTACGCCACCTTTAAATACTTTAAATTACATTTTCTGCATGTATGTAAAAATTAAGATAATAAATCAGGTATGTCATTTATATGATTTTAAGTTTAAGTTACCTTATTTACAGGATTGGTTATGGTTTATACACAGTTTTGATTGATAAGAAGAACCGACATGGTTAGAAAATACAAATTATAACAATATTACAAACACAATTCAATTCTAATATTCTATTCATGATAGAAAATACATTAAATAACACCATTAGAAACTTACAGCCAATTCTATATTCTTGTACGTATCTTCAATAATTCAAATCTGTTCTATTTAAGAGATGTACCTGTGATAATACAAACTTTAAACAAATACGTCACTTTTTATGGCGTTGATACATTCGTATGAAGCGCAGTGTATGTTTTGTTTGTGGTGTACTTGTGTTCTTTCGTAATTTCATTGGAGGTGTCCGTTATCATTCTGTGGTGTGTATGTTGTAATGTTCTTAAATATTGTTTAATTATTGATTTATCTGTTCGTGTGTGTTTGTGCTGTATTCCTGTCATGTAAAGTTGTAATTTTAGTGGCAATTTTAGCAGTGCCAAATAAGCTGAAGGTTTGGCTAACCACAAAACCAGATTTAACCCCCTTATTTTAAAGATGTTCTGTACCAAGCCAGGAATATTCCGTTTTTGTGTACGCTGGTGTTTTTGAATTACTGTATGTGTTGTTCCCTTGTTTTTTGCGTATCTCGGAACGTTTATAAAATTGATTTTCATCTTAAAACTCCTGGTGAAAAAATATTTTGGGGTCATACATGTTTGTAAGTAATAATTTGATTTTCCTGTGTTCTGTTTTGTATCCATACCCTAATATTGGCATATTGGTTTTTTTTTAAATGAAATTAGAAGGGACGAGTAATTTGCAATTCTTCTGTTATGTTCAAAAGTGTTCATAACCACCAATTCAAATGTCAATTTTAAATAATCCTATTATACAGAGTTTAATTGATAATCGAAGGATACAAAATAAACTTTTGCAAACAGCGTCCGGTTAGAAATATTGCAATCCATATTACAGTGCGTATGAAGCGTGTTTGCGTAACAGATATCTGATAAACAAATTTAATATTACTTTTAGATATTTGGATGATATTTTGGCTCTCAATAATGACGACTTCAGTATATATATTAGAGAAATTTATCCTGTTGAACTTACTTTAAATAAAGCTAATACTAACAATGACCACTGCCCTTTCCTCGATCTTGATATCTATATCACTAACGGAAAGCTGAATACTAAAATTTATGATAAAAGAGATGATTTTTCATTTCCTATCGTTATTTATCCATTTTTAGATGGTGACGTTCCCTTGTCACCATTTTACGGTGTTTATATATCTCAACTTGTACGATTCGCTCGTGTATGTAACAATGCTTTAGATTTTAACGAGAGAAATTTATGTATTACTGAAAAATTATTACACCAGGGTTTTCGATATCACAAACTAGTCAAAACATTTACTAAATTTTATCATCGGTATAAGGACATCATTCGTAAATATAGCTCAACATGCAGACTTCTTATACGTTCAGGTATTTCACATCCAATTTTTTATGGAAATATTCTTTATAAAGCACAAAGGTGTCAGTATTCACTTCAAAAACTAACAAAACCTTTGAATAGACTTATTAAGAAGGGATATAGTTACGATACTGTTGTCAGGTCATTAAAGATTGCATATGTTGGCGTTAATATTGATTCACTTATAGGGCCTTTGCATCGGAACTAAACACATTTATTCAAAACCCAGTTGTTGGCATGACACGGGTTATGTTCTTCTCATATAAGTTATGATGGTATGATACTAAACCCCCAACGGGAAGGATTGTGCCTGATGTTCATATGATGTTTAATTGAATTCTGGAGCTGGCATGTCAGTTAACTGTTAGTAGTCTGTTATTATTTATGTATTATTGTCATTTTGTTTATTTTTCTTTGGTTACATCTTCTGACATCAGACTCGGACTTCTCTTGAACTGAATTTTAATGTTTAACCCCGCCGCATTTTTGCGCCTGTCCCAAGTCAGGAGCCTCTGGCCTTTGTTAGTCTTGTATTATTTTAATTTTAGTTTCTTGTGTACAATTTGGAAATTAGTATGGCCTTCATTATCACTGAACTAGTATATATTTGTTTAGAGGCCAGCTGAAGGACGCCTCCGGGTGCGGGGATTTTTCGCTACATTGAAGACCTGTTGGTGACCCTCTGCTGTTGTTTTTTTCTATGGTCGGGTTGTTGTCTCTTTGGCACATCCCCATTTCCATTCTCAATTTTACTTCAGCAGTTTTGAAAGCTAAATGGATTATACAACCGATACTATTGCCTGTCTCTTTTGTGATTATAAAAATAATTATATGGTTAAATCACCAAAGAGTGAATTTAATAATTCAGAAAATATATTTGTGGTATTTAATTCTTGCATAGGCTGTGTACAAGTTATCCATGTTATAATATACACATGTTTAGTCCTTTGCTTAGTATAAACATGAGCGGCATTGTTGAGCCAAGGAATAAATTTGTCAGAAATTTTTGAACATAGCAGAGAATGAGACATGAAATAACAATCTTGCGTAACGCATTGACAAGCACAATTGGTTAATAACTAAATTATGTATGGCACTGACATTAAAACACATCAGTCTAACCAGAGAGCATGCGCTGTGTGGCCAAAAGAAACCAAAGAATATTTTATCCAGATAACGTGAAAGGCATGGTCATAACTGGTTGTTTTTGTTAAAACATATTACTCAGTATGATTTTGACCCGGCTGATCCTCGAAATATATATTAATTGTTGAATCAGGAGATTTGTGGTACCAAAGTGGAACAGCTGCAATAATTATATTTATTTGTCTTATAGTAAAAACATGTTTATCTAATTCAACAATCTCTCAGTTAAAAACGCCTTTCGTTATTATTGTGTTTCCATAGACTTGTACCGTTGGATTCAAAATATATTGTGACCTGCAAAAATATGAATGTTATTCTTATTCTTGAATACTTAGTTTTGTGTCCTTCTTTATATTGGAATATTAAATCAAAAACACACCAACAACGTTAGAACTGATATTTCAAAGATGTCCCATCTCCCAGTTTGATAGTCTTTCATAATGTTTTGGAATGAGACTTGACAAAGAATAAATGATATTAACATTCTAGAACGTTGGATGGGTGGCCTTCGATATGCTGTTGATGCCTTTTAACAAGCGCCAATGGTCATAAAAGTTATATATATATAAGCGGCTTCTTCTATAAGTTTACAAGCATTTCGGACATTCAAATCATAGACTACAACAGTTTTAAAATTGTCGATATTTAGATAATACAGCCTTGTCTATCAGGGTTTGTTTTGTTTCGAGATCAGCAATACTTGATAAAGCTTTTAAGATCCTAATTGATTTTAAAATTACTATATGTTTTGCCTTTTAAACTGCTTTGCTTCGAGAGTCACTAATGAGACATTGTCAGACGAATCGCGTGTCTTGCATACAAAGTTCTCATCATTGTTCCTATGATGAGTTTTTTTTAGATGATATCGTATTACATCATCATTCTACGCCGCGATTGTTTTGTTTTTCAGATTTATTAAACATTTAGGTAGCTGAACAATTTTTCTTTAATCAAACACTTTGAGGCTAATTTATTCAATATTTCTTTTTTTCCGACAAAACATTACCAATCATACAATAACAACATTCTTAGAAAGTTGTCTTATTGAATTATCATCTCGTAAATGTAGAATCTGAGTGCATTATCCCGCGGAAAACCACTCTTGTAAGTAGACATTTCTGGATAACTACGAGTTAAGATCTCCGTTTTATAAAACTGAAAAAGAATAAGAATAAACATTTCAAATATATCGAGACAGGAAGCTTTTAGACATCTTTAAACACCAAATCGGAGGACTTACCTTGTTTGTATTGAATACCAAAGCTTCATAAAATTCCGTACAAACAACGGTATATTGCTGGCTCATCTTCATGTTCGACCAAAGAATTGTCCATTAGATTGACTAAAATTCTGTCCGCAATGAAAGAGGGTCTTCAGAAATACTGTGAACTGTTTACTCGCGTAGTGGTATTAACCATATGTGGATTCTTAAAAATTCTAACTTCTAGACAATTTTAAATATCGGTCTGAAATAAGTTCTATCAAAACTTTTGTTTTTCAACCCTGTATACCTCCATTCACATGTGAAATTGAAAAATCGCCTTAACGAAATAATCCACAATGCCTTTCTACATAAAAATGGTAGCATACGCTATACATTTATAACTTGGGGATTTAATAAGGCATATTTCGTTAATAGTGACAAACAAAAAGGTAAAACATGCTACACAGAAGAACAAGTGGTCAGTATGCTGGGTTTTTTTTTATCGACAACATATTTGTTGAGTTTGGAGGTAGACTTTTCCAACAAATTGTCGTCGTTCCTATGGGAACAAACTATGCGCCTCTTCTTGCCGACCTCTTCTTATTTTCTAATGAATCGAAGTTTCCGCAGACACTTGTCAAAAACAAGAGGATCAAAGTAGCCAGATTATTTAATTTCACTTTTAAATATATTAATGATGTTCTTTCCATAAACAATCCGAACTTTTCTGATTGGGTTCCATTAATATATCCCCCAGAACTAGAGATTAAAGAAACAACAAACACGGCTTCTTCTGCCTCATTTTTAGACTTATATCTCGAATTTGACTTACACAGTCATCTCAGTACCATAATCTATGACAAACGAGACGATTTTAATTTTGAAATTATAAATTTCCCCCACCTTAGTAGCAATATACCAACTTCATCTGCATATGGGATATATATTTCCCAACTTATTCGATATTCAAGAGCTTGCAGCTCCTACTCAGACTTTGTAAAACGTCATCAGTGTCTGAGTAGAAAGTTGATGAACCAGGGGTATGTCAAAGAACATCTCGTCCTTTTTCTAAAAAACCATGACCTTTTTGATAAATATTCCGAATCAACTTCACAAATAATACACGATGGTCTTGATGTATAGATTCTGCGTACTGATGTCGTTTATCATCTTAACAACGTGATTTATAGTTCTTTCATTTGTCTTTGTTCTATTATTAGTATTACTTTTACTGTTGAATGGTTTTGTGTGATATCCGTTTGACGTGGCTTGGTACTTATACATCTCGTCAATGTGTTTGTATTGTCTTTCACTTTTTGGTGGCGTGTTTTGTATATGCGAATTTTTGTATTTCTTTGGTTCTTATAACGTGACTCTGTACTTTAAAAGATCCCGTCAGTATGATATTGTTCTATTTTATGTCGTTATGATATATTTCTACTGTGAATTATAAAATACGTTGAACCATAAACGTCAAAATCATTCAATCGCGTAGTGGAATTAACTATTTGTGTATTCTTATAAATTCTATATATAACTTTTGGACTGTTTTCAATCTCGGTCTATTTCTGAAATTTATTCTTACATACTTTTAATTTTTTAACCCTATATGCTAACATTGCCTAGTATGTAAATTTTAAAATTGTTTGTATGCACTTTGACCGACAAATCTATGTGACGTATACAATTTTCTGACGTCAGACACACAAATCAATGAATGTGTTTGTAAAATTGAGAATGGAAATTGGGAATGTGCCAAAGAGACAAAAACCCGACCATAGAAAAAAAAACAGCAGAAGGTCACCAACAGGTCTTCAATGTAGCGAAAAATTCCCGCACCGGGAGGCGTCCTTCAGCTGGCCCCTAAACAATTATATACTAGTTTAGTGATAATGAACGCCATACTAATTTCCAAATTGTACACAAGAAACTAAAATTCAAATAATACAAGACTAACAAAGGCCAGAGGCTCCTGACTTGGGACAGGCGCAAAAATGCGGCGGGGTTAAATATGTTTCTGAGATCTCAACCCCCCCTATACCTCTAGCCAATGTAGAAAAGTAAACGCATAACAATACGCACATTAAAATTCAGTTCAAGAGAAGTCCGAGTCTGATGTCAGAAGATGTAACCAAAGAAAATAAACAAAATTACAATAATACATAAATAACAACAGACTACTAGCAGTTAACTGACATGCCAGACTTCAATTAAACTGACTGAAAGATTATGATTTCATCATATGAACATAAGGCACAATCCTTCCCGTTAGGGGTTTTGTATCATACCATCATAACATATAATATGAGAAGAACATAACCCGTGTCATGCCAACAACTGGTTTTTACATGTTTTTGTGTTCTGTAAAATTGTTCCTTTTAAAATTGTTATACGATGATGACTGATGTACCCATATTTTGACTATTTTATTTATTGTGTCTGTTTAGTTAACGCATCAATGTAAATATAACTGATTTTGATAAGACTGTCATCAAAGTGAGAGGGTTAGCGCTATAAAACCAGGTTCAATCCACCATTTTCTACATTTGAAGATGCCTGTAGTAAATAGTTATCAAAGGTACCAAGATTATAAGTCAGGAATATGACAGTTCTTGTCCATTCGTTTTTGATGCGTTTTGTTATTTGATTTTGCCATGTGATTATGGACTTTCCGAATTGATTTTCCTCTAAGTTCAGTATTTTTGTGATTTTACTTTTTAATATAGAAATATGTATTTTAACGCAATACTATCGGGTGAGAACATCTTTTTGAAGAAAGATACCTTCAGACGATTAACTGCTCTTTGAAATCATGGTTGTAATAATAAGGTATTTTCCCCATATTTTGAAAGGCAGACTACTTTCGATGATAAACTGCTACTTGAAATCAGGGATTTTTATATGATTGTGTAGGTATTTTTTCTCGTTAATAGGCGAGTTATTCATGTTATTAAGGATACATCTGGGAACATTAGAAAATTTGACGACATGTAGTTGGTTAACTGTCATATAAGGAAAATATCTCACCAGAAAGATGAACTATTCTTGTACTGATGCAACTATATGATTGATTAATTGATTATGTTTTATCAATACTAGTATTTGTTATAAATAGAAGTGGTTGGAAAGAACCATAGTAGAAAAACTTGGCTTCAAACTACAACCTCATTTTAGATTAGCTAGTTGTTTATCTGCTTGGACCACTCGGTCGTCGAGCACTTGTGTTAAAGTAGAAGGCCAGCCAGTGTTCTATATAGTTGGCTTACTTCTACGTTATTTGGTTTCTGGTTTAAAGCTGTCGCTTAGAAAATTGTACCATATCAATTTAAAGTTGTCTTATCTATACAAATAAAGGCAACAGTAGTATACCGCTGTTCAAAACTCATGAATCCATGGACAAAAAACAAAATCGGGGTAACAAACTAAAACTGAGGGACACGCATTAAATATAAAAGGAGAACAACGACACAACATTAAAATGTAACACATAAAGAAACGGACTAAGCATTAAACAAAATCCTATGAGAATAACAAATATAACATCAAAACCAAATACATGAATTTGGGATAGATAAGTACCGTGACACGTCTTATAGTAATGTGAATATATATATAATCAATTGAGTCTACTGTTGCTGGTGTCTCCCAAACAAAACGGTGATTATTTCGCAATTTTGTAATAAAAGATATAACTTTCTTATTTATCTTTCTATTCAAGAATAGCTTTGATCAAAGAACCCTTTATGTGTCTCGACACGTTAACAACAAAGGCCTTCACATAATTGACCTAAAACGTTCTCGGCTCAATATTATCTAGAAAAATGCACATTATAAAGTATTAATTTGATTTTAGTGTCTTATCCCGGAAAAAACTACTCTCGTTAGTAGACATTGCTAGATATAAATGAAATAAGATTTCCGCTATTGTTTCATAAGACTCAGTATAGCTAACCTTTCCAAATAACGATGCCGTGATCAATATATATGAAAAGATTTATTACAATCAATCGCAAACATATCATTGAAATCAGAGTTGTCACAGGATAAAGTAGGTATTTTTTTTCCATATTTTGAAAGGCATACTACTCCCGATGATAAATTTCTACTTGATATCAGGGGTTGTAATAGGATTGTTTTAGGTATTGTTCTCGTCCAAAGTCAAATTATTAAGGATAAAAAAAGGAAAAAAAAAAATGCGACGACCTGTAATTAATAAATTGTCATTTTATGAATATACCTAACCAAAACGGTGTAATAATCTTGTATTCATGCAAAATATTAAAGCTGCACTTTATAGATTGCATGCGTCTAAAGCGTCTTCTGGATTCGCCATCACCAGGAACGCTCAAAACGAAATGAAACAGTTGATTAAATGTATTACAAAACTGGAGCTTAGAGCAAAACTTATATACATTCCAAAAGTAAAAATACCAAAGTTTGCCTGAGGGTGTTAACATCTTATTTGTCTTATTCATTTAGAAATGTATGGACAATTTAGGACAATTTCTATAAATCATGCCATTAGGGAAGTACTTATCGTAGAACACTCATAGTTCACCGACTGCAGTTTAATCTATTACAGCAGTATTACCTCTCCTATCATTTGTCTGCCTCACGAGGCCAAAAATTATTTGCATTTAAAAATTAAGTCTTTACTAGTTTATACGTTTATAAAGTTCTTTTTGAGAAATGAAAACTAGCGCGCATAACGAATTATATTGACATGACAAATAATCAAAAAGGTGGAGTAACCTGGTTTCATAGCTGTCTCGACCTATCACTTGTATGGCAGTCGCATACAATTCCAATATATTGACAACGATGTGTAACAACAGAAACGAAAATAAAAGATTTTAAGGTATAACACTCAATATTAGGGTTACAACAGTCAACATTGTGTTATTTTTTACTCACTCTAAAAACAATCCAATATATTTACAAATACTAACCATGGCAAAATAACACATTGACGGGAAGTACAGAGCTATGTAAATATGTAAGAAAGAAACACAAAAAGGAATAAAGACAATGCATTTTTTCAAAAATTAAAGATTAAAAGAACACAGAAATTACAAAAGAGCATAAACGCACTTACGGGATGAATAAGTGCATAGCCTTGTCATATGTAAGAAAGAATCACACAAAGGCATGCAGAAAAGACATAATAGCAAAAAAAAGAATAGACAAGAAATAAAAAGTACAAAATGTCAAAATTATTGATCGGCGTCGTTGAACAAAAGAACTATTTCAATTGGACATGCTTTGATACTATATTAGCGCGTGAAATGTACTTGATAACATTTTGTTCGCTTTGGAGATTTCGTATATCGTCAAGTTATTGGAATTCGAATTGGGACCAACTGTGCAACACTTATCGCGGCCCTGTGTTTGTATTGTTATGAGTTACAATTTATGACTAAAATTAGCAAAGACCCATCGTAACATCATTTGATTAAAAAATGTAACAATACTTTTAGATATTTGGATGATATATTTGGATGATAAGGACGACTTCAGTATGTATACTAAAGAAATCTATCCTGTTGAACTTACTTTAAATAAAGCCAATACTAACAATGACCACTGCCCTTTCCTCGATCTTAATATATATATCATTAACGGAAAGCTTAATACTTAAATTGATGATAAAATAGATCATTTTTCATTTCCTATCGTCAATTATCTATTTTTAGATGGTGTTTACATAGCCCAACTTGTACGATTCGCTCTTGGATGACACAACGTATTTGAATTTAGCGAGGGAAATTTATGTGTTACTGAAAACTGTTTACACCAGGGTTTTCGATATCAAAATTTAGTCAAAAAAATTCACTAAATTTTATCATCGATACAGGGAAATAATTCGTAAATATAACTCACATGCAGACATTTTATACGTTCAGGTATTTCACATCCAATTTTTTATGGTAATTTTCTTTACAAAGCACAACAATGTCAGTATTCTACTCCAAAGCTAACAAAACCTGTCAACAGACTTATTAAGAAGGGATATAGTTACGATACTGTGTTCAGGCCATTAAAGATTGTATATTTTGACTTTAATATTGATTCCAGTTGTTGGCATGACACGGGTTATGCTCTTCTCATACATTTCTTGATGGTATAAAACTTAAGCCCTGACAGGAGGGATTGTGCCTGATTTTCATATGATAAAGACATACATTTTGTAATTTTTCAATCAGTTTAGTTAAGGTCTGGAGCTGACATGTCATTAACTGCTAGTAGTATGTTTATGTACAAAAGTATTATTGTCATTTTGTTTATATTTTTTGTTTCATATTCTGACATCGGACTTGGACTTCTCTGAAACTGAGATTTACTGTGCGTTTTGTTGTGCTTTTGTTTTTCTACATTGGCTAGAGGTATAGGATAGGGGTGAGATCTCAAAAAACATGTTTAACCCCGCCGTTATTGTGCGCCTGTCCCAAGTCAGGAGCCTCTGGCCTTTGTTAGTCTTGTATGATTGTTAGTTTTAGTTTCTTGTGTTTAATTCGGAGTTAAGTATGACGTCCATTATCACTAAACTAGTAAGCATATTTGTTAAAGGGCCAGCTTAAGGACGCCTCCGGGTGCGGGAGTTTCTCGGTACATTGAAGACCAATTGATGGCTTTCGGCTGTTGTCTGCTCTATGGTCGGGTGTTGTCGCTTTGACACATTCCACATTTCCATTTTCAATTTTATTTGATAAGAAATGTAAATGAACGACTGAAGTGTGCAAGACATGTTGTTCTATTAAAAGCAAGAACTCACAAGAACTAAAGAAAAAAATAAGTCATCAATTTTTAATCACCTTTTTTCAACCTATTATCAGCATACAATGCTAACATTATATCAAACTGCTGAGATATTAACTTAACTAAGAATTAAATCAGTAAAGAAAAAATCGTAGACATGCAGTATTACACATTTTTAATTGACTGCCTGTTTTAAGCATATATAGTTGCATTTAATTAAAACCTTTTTATATTACTATTAAACCTAAATAATTAATAGTCTCATCAACATACAATAATTCAATGAACGATTTGCAAGATATTACACTCCAATAGTTGCAATATATATCATCTGGGTGTAAGTATTTAAACTTTGTGAGCAATGGCTAAACAGCTTTAATTGTATCATGTCAAAAAAAACTTTTCAATGTTTTTATTAATCTTAACAAGATATTTCTGCATTCTTATCAAACCAAAAACTCAGAACTCATATTTCTCTCGGACGATGCATTCTAGAAACAAGAACTTCATCAGGTAAACACATCTTCATATATCTCACAGACAAGGGAAATAAATGTATACTATTTAATGTTGATTCTGATTGAATGACATTTGATAATAGGGCAAATTTTTCCATCCAATATAAAATAAGAAGTTTATTCCAATTAAAACGTCTGTCAAGTTTCTTTATTAGATATGAAAATTAGAGGCATCACGAATGATACTATACTATTGATATAACAAAAACTCGAAGACAAATACGATGAAACTAATCTTGAACTTGTTCAAGAGGTTATTAATATGTACTTCAAAAATGTTAAAGCTGTCCGAGTGCGTCAAATCGGAAAAATATTCCACTATAACTACCATTGTTAAGAAGGAGATAGTCTTTAAATATTCTAAAGAGTAACACATTTACAGGCGGACTTTTTTTATGTCGTTTTCCAAGGCCGTACGTTTACCTACAATTTGAACAGATATTTGAAAATAAGAATATTTGGGTTGATTGCCAATGGGACAACTACCTGCCAGAGCCTAACTGACAAAGAGGTTAACAAATTCTTCAACTACAGGACAGTATAATATTTGATATCTATTAGTTAGTTGCATCATTGGCAATCATACATGCACATTTCATAACGAAATGATGACCAAAAATCTAGTTGATGTATATAAGAACGGATGCAAATAAAATATAACGAAGCTTCAGAAAGAATAAATTAGTAAAGTCACCATGAACAGCAAAACATTAATCTAATGTTTTCATTGATTTAAAGATAATAAATGATGCTTATACACACATACAGATTGACTTAATAATGTGAATTTAAGAATGATATTTACTTTCTCGAATATTTAGTTTTGTGCCCTTGAATTATTGGAACATCAAAGCAAAGTCAATAGACGGCTTTCGATAATATATCTCTAAAATGTCATTTCACCCAGCTGGTAGCCTTTAGAATATTTTGTAAAGTAACATGTGCAACTATGAATGCTATACACATTCTTTAATGTTCTATCGGTGGTCTTCAATAGGTTGGTGAGTCAAGACAGCCTTTTAAAACACCAATGGCCATAGATGTTATATCTATAAGAAGCTGTTTCTTTTAGTTCAACAGCATTTCAGACATTCAGAACATCGTTTTTTTCTATTTAATCTATTACTTAAAATGAAAATTTTAACCAACTTTATATTTCGACATTTGTGTATGTATATATAATATATCGTCTTTCGGAGTTTGTTTTGTTTTTTCAAGTCATCTGTATTAAGCAAAGCGTTTAGGAATTTAAAGTCCTGAATGATCTCAAAATTAGTACTCAATCTGGCCTATATGACGGTTTTGCTTCGTGAGTCACTGAATAGACTTTTGTAGAAGAATCTAGAGTATAGGGTACAAAATGTCAATCATAGGCTGAATTTCTTTCTAACCAAGATTTTGTAAACGCTGTGTCGCTTTTGTTGTTTTTGTCTAAACGCTACAAAAGTAGAAACAAAGACATCGGTTAATTAGTCTTTACAAACCCTGTTTGAACTTACAATAATGCATGCACATGTTGTAGGTAAACATAAATTTTACAAACGTAGAAACAAATACTTCGTTAAATCAGGTTGAAGTAAGAAACAAATGTAGCGTTTGTACTAACAAACGACACACGACAAATTCAAGACGCATTTCTAGCGTGTGTATAGTTTGTTATTTGTATTGTTTGTGTTAGAAAGAAATGCACTCCTTGGTATCTATGATGAGTTTATTCAGATGATATCGGATTACATCGACAATTCTATACCATGATTTTTTGACTAATTACTCACACACTGTGTAAGTGATTTACTCAATACTTCTATTTACCGAACAAACATATTACCAATCATTCAAGTCGTCAAATTGATTTATCATCAATGAAATGTGTCTCAGGTAATTTTCTATCTAACATTCATGTATTTAGTTTTGATGTTATATTTGTTATTCTCATCGGATTTTGTCAAATGTCTTATCGTTTGTAGTTGTAATTTTTTTTCTGGTGTTTTCGTGTGTTATAGTAAAGATAATTAATCGCCCATTTCAGTTATTAGATTTTAGTTTGGGTCAACTAAATTTGTTTTTGTGCGTTTATCGCTTTTGTATTTTTATGTGCTTGTTAACGTTGTTTTATGTATCCGTTTTTTTTTGTAGTCAGTCACCATTTCGGTTTTATCATGTTTATCAATTACATAGTCATTTAAAAAAAATTTACTCTTTAATTGCAAAAGTATGAGTTTTTCTAAATAATAATGCGTTCCTATCACAGGCAGAAAACCCAATCAGTATTAGGCACAACTTTTTGGAACGTTTTGTCCAAATTGCTCTTCAACTTTGTACTTGTTTTGTATTTCGAACTTGTTTCATCTGAGCGTCACTAGTTAGTCTTGTGTACGCGTCTGGCCTTTTAAATTTTAAAACTAGTATCTTTTGTGAGCTATTATTTGTGTGTTTCTCTGTCCTATAATTTCTCCCATTTATTTGCATGGTAGTTCTGTCATGTAATGTTGTAATTTTAATGATACATTGAACATTACCACAAGAGCGGGAGGTTTATCATTCCACAAAACCAGTTTCAACCCAGCATGTTCTTCTTAAAATGTCCTGTACCAAGTCAGGAAAATGGCCATTATTATAATAAAGTTCGTTTCTGTGTGTGTCACATTTTAATGAGGTGTTTCTGTTGTGTCATAGTTTTCTCTTATATGTGATGTGTTTCCCTCAGTTTTAGTTTGTAACCCGGATTTGTTTTTTTCTCAATCGATTTATTAATTTCGAACTGCGATATACTACTGTTGCCTTTATTTAGGCTACTTAACTCAAACACAATATAGCTTATTAAAGCAATGTTTCTACATGTTCTATACAAAGAGAAAACTTGTTACAAATCCTAGAGTAATGACATTCTAATGAAGTCGTACAATTGAAATGTCAATAAGTAAACGTTAACGTATTTTCTGAGTGCTATATCTCGCGGGAAACATCTCTCAAAAGTAGACATGTCTCGATATCAGGCAAATAAGATGTCCATTATTGTTTTATAAAACTGAAAAAAAACCACATCGTTAAGATTGAAAATATCAAAGTTCTGATAGCATTCCAACACCTTCAATATGGAGATAGTTGTTTAAGCGACATTGATATGATCACGTGACTATACATTTTCAAAGGCAGACAACCTCCGATAATTAACTGCATGATGTTTGGAATCAGGGTTTTGAAAGGATGAATATTATTATTTTTGCCCTCGTCGATACGTGAAATCTTGAAGATATCAAAGTAACATTATAAAATCAAAAGTCTTGTATTTGTAAGTTCAACATACAAGAAACAATTCGTATCGTTAAGGTGTACAAATATCGTATTCACATATAACACTTTTGTAGAAAAAACGCTCATCTATCGTTTAAAATACGAATCGTTAAAACTTTGAAGGAAATAATGGGAAATGTTTTAAAACGACAACAACCTGACCAAAGAGCAGAAAACCAACGAGGTCCACCAAGGGGTATTCAACACTGCGAGAAAAATCCGCACCTGTAGGCTTATGTTTGTTTACATTTACGTTTGTATGTTTGATAAGCTTATTTAGAGGATAAGATGATTGTTTTGACTTAAGGTCTATTTATCATTTAGGTAACTGAATAATTTGTCGTGAATCAAACACTATGTAGCTAATTAACACAATATATTTATTCACAGAGAAAACATATTATCAATCATACAATAATAACAGTCTTATAAAGTCGTCAAATTGAATTTTCATCGCGTAAATGTTGTGTCTGAGTGCTTCATCCCAATTATAATTACTCTCGTAAGTACACATTTCTTGATATCAATAAAATAAGATTTTCGTTATTGTTTCATAAAACTGAACAAAATATGACTAAAATTTCCAAATATCGAGGGTATGAGACCTTTCAGACCTCATCAATGTGATAAGATTTATTAATGCTGCATACAATCAAGTGAACATAATATTTTTCAAGGCAGACTAAGTATATCCGATGATGAATTGCTCCTTGAAATCAAGGGTTGAAATAGAATTAAGGACTGTTGTTCTCGTCAATAGGCGAATTCTTGCGGATACTCTAGGGAACATGAGCAAGTAATACTTGTAATTGATATATAATCATATTACGAACATTCTCTAAGAGTCTTATGTAACTATCATGTATTCATGCAAAAATTAAACTGCACTTTATAAATGTCATGCGTCTGAAGCGCCTTCTGGATTTACCGTCAATTGGAACGCTCCAAGCTAAATATTGGAATACGAATGGTGGAAAACAACTGAAACAGCTGATGAGATACATTACAAATATGTACAACAAAACCGAACCTATTTACCTCTATATGAAAAGAAAAAGGAAAATTTGCTTAATGGAGTTAAAACCTTATTTGTTCTAATTTTTTCAAAATTTGAAAGCAATTTTGGAAAACACATGACATAAGATAAGTACAAATGCTGATTATACCTTCGTGAGCTCAAAGTTCACCGACTGCGGTTTAATCTATTACAGCAGTAATAACTGATTTATTATTGGTCTGCTTCACAAAGCCTAAAATTATTTTCATTAAAAAATAAAATTATTAGGGAAGATAAGCGCGAATAGCGAAGGTCATTAATATATTGATATGAAAAACAACTTGAAGGCAAATACGACAAAACAAAGCCTGAACTTGATTAAGAGGTTTTCTGTATTAACATCTATAATACTAAAATTACGAGGTCCAATTTGTCAGCCGTCATCACGTAAAAACGACGAATCAAAGAATTCAGCTTTATATATAACTTATATAGTACAAAGGTGTAGATTAAAAATTACATCACTCCAGGCCCCTTTGTTTTCCACGTAATTTATATTGCCAATAATTTAGAAGTTCCGGGTCGAGTCCGATACCGATACAAATAGTATATTCACCTGTTACCTATTACCTTATCTGTACGTTCCGCATCTAACAGGTGCACCACCAAATGGTGTATTTAGGATTATGCTATATACACGGATCATAATCACACGGTTGACACTACTAAATTCAATCATTTTCAAATTGTTACCTATTGTAGTATTTTAATCAGTAAGACTTTCTAAGATAACAATACGAATACTAAAAATCGGGACTGAAAATAAGGTGTATATGGGAACCGTTTTCAATTTGTTATCGGGCATGACATAAAACAGTGAATCAAATAATTCAACTTTATGTATAACTAACATAGGAAGGACCTTTTGTTATCCAAATAATTAATATTACCAATAATTGATCATTTCCAGTTCGACGGGTTCAAACAGAAAGATTTAAAAGCAGAGAAAACTGTGTATCTTATTATCGGCATGACTTTATCAGATAAAAAATAATACTAAAATAAGGCTTGCGAATAGTTATAGACTTTAATTCAGTCACGGACCCGCGATATCACGTGTGTGTTCTAGTTTATCTTAAAAAATAAACACTGAATGGGGAAAATGTCTGAGTGCGTCGAATGGGAAGAAATGTGTCAATATAATTACCATTGTTAACAAGGATTGTCTTTACATACTGTTTTTTTTTCTAAAAAAAACAATTTTCTATAGAATAATGATTAAAACACATTATAGACATACTTCTGTTAGCTTTCGATGTCAAATGTTTTTTGTGGCTGTTCAAGGCCGTACGTTGACACTTATGTGGTAAAATATTGAAATAAGGCGATGCGGTTGTATTGCTAATGTGACAACTCCATACAAGAAACCAAATGACAAAGACATTAACAATTTATACATCTCCATGCTCACCATTTAATCTCTGTTAAATTGCGGCATCAGTGGCAATCATATTACATATTCTGGCGAAATGATGAACGAAAGTCTAGTCCAAAGTATAAGAACGTATAAAAAAAAATATAAAGCAGGCTTGGAAAGACAAATTAAATAACACTCGACTAAAAACAATTCTAAAGTATTGACTACTATTCTGTCTACAATAAGTGATAGCCGACACACATATTGTTATGAGATATTCTCTACTAGAGGTGAAACCAGATCTGGGTTCTCAAAAATCCTGAAGATCCCTGCAATTGTGCAGCAACATTAAGAAGTAAAATTTTCTACTATTTCCTTAATATTCTCCATGCTCAATTGAAAGATCGACTCCAACATCTCATAAAACAGAACCTTTTATATAAACATGGGAATCGTAAATACAAATTTCTTGTTTTGGGTTATAATTCATTCTGATGTTGCGACTCACATTTAAATGTTAAAACTAATTGAATGATAATTAAACAGTACAAATGTAGCATGTGTATCAAAACAGTATTATTGAAACGTATTTACCCAGATAGCAGATGAACCCATGTTTAACAATACGGTTAATTGTGTTTTCCAATATTCAAATGTATATCATATTACTGAACTCATTTAATTGTCTAATGTAAAAATAAGAACATGTGTTAGGATTGTCTTTGACACAACAGAGACCGAATGCCGTTGAAATTAATAATACCGTCTCAAGCATCATTACATTCAAAACATTGTTAAACAAATAAATCACTGAGCTTTATCAAACGGGATAATTTAAACCACTGAAGACAATTTGATATCAGTATTCCATTAATGATAAACAGGCTATTTAAAGCTACAAAAAGTCAAAGGTGAATTGTTAGTATGACTAGTAATTTACTCAAAACAAAATAAAATAAAACAAAACAATGATGATGACAGTTATAAAACGCTTAGAGAGTATGGAGGATTTTTTTAACAAATGAATTTTTTAATTATCTTTGCACAGCAGATTATATTTTATAAAGATATATTTGAACATTTCATAAAATGAAATGAAATCCTACAAAAACGAAGAAGGTAACTCAATATAAAAGATTGAATTCATTAGATATATATATATATATATATTCTTGATAAAGGTGTATAGCTGGGCGGGTAAGTACCGAAATTTCACAAAATCGGACAGATGTTGATACAAGCATGAGAATATTTTTTTGTTTTTGTTTTTTTTACCCAATCGATTTATTAATTTGAAACAGCGGTATACAACTGTTTCCTTTATTTAGCACATACGTTTTTTATGGTGTACTTATCATATTAGAAGGGTTGCCAACATATTTTTGAAATGTTTTCACGGCGGCCATCTTGAATTTATATTTGACATCATTTTGCTAAGTATTTGAAATTTGAGAACAGATCCACAACTTTGTATTGCGATAAAGGTCATAAAACCATTTCAAATACACCAAAATGACATGGAAATATGTCAAACAGACAGGTATTGTAAATATAGACGACAAAAAACGATTAGGAATGTACAAGTTCATACACGCGAGTTGAATAATAGTATTTAGGATGTTAGGATATGTCATAAAAATCTCCGTTTTGTATAAACTTGACTATTTTAGACATGCAGAAAGATCGATCAATGTATCAGTCTTCCATAATTTCCCATGTACTTCATTCTTACTGCTACATGTGTTGTACAAGTTAAACTAGATTGCATCTTACCAGAACAAGTTTTATTGGGTCCATATATTTGTAACCTCTCGCAAGATAAATGTAAATTAAAGAATGTTCGGTCGAACTTCTGAATTCAATATAATGTTGAGTCAAGGCAGCCTTTTTACGCCATAGCCATAAGAATTATATCTATAAGCATCATCTCCTCCAAGTTAACCAGCATTTTAGACATTCAGATCCTTAACCGCTATCTTGTGGTTAATTACTTTAAATGTTTATTTTCACAAACTGCAACATCATGACATTTGTTGATGTTTAGATAATACAAGTTTGTTTTGTGTTGAGAAAAGCTGTAATTAGCGAAGTATTTAGGAATATCATGGTCTAAATTATTTTAAAATTTGATTTGTTTTAGTCTTTCAAACTGCTTTGCTTCGAGAGTAACTCATAAGACTTTTATAGAAGAAACGCGTATCTTATCCATAAAATAAGATTTCTGGTATTGTTTTAAAAAACTGAAAATCAGCATGACTAAAGTTTCCAAATATCGAGGATATTAGAGCTTTTAGAAATCATTTATTTTATAGAGAGATTTATTAAAGCGACAATCCATCGAGTGAACGTTTATTTTCGAAGGCAGACTTATTCCGATTATAAACTGCTGCTTAGAATCAGGGGTTGCTGTAGTGTTATTGATGTCTTGTTGTTTTCGAAAATAGTCGTATTCTTTGGGGTTTCCAAAGGGAATCTTAAAGACTTTTACTACTTGAAATTGAATATTATAATATTAGAAACATTTATTAACAGTAAGGTGTGATAATTTTGTATCAATGCAAAACATTTAATTATACTATGCCGTTTTGGTTTTAGCTTTAGAAACAAAGCCATGTTATAAGTCCAATAAAACATTGACCGAAAGTAGTTGATATAACAATTGAAATTGTAACGTTAGCAACATCGGAAATCAAAAAAGGAACTTTGTTTTGATGTTGCTCACTATAAAATATTTAAAACATCATTCTTAAAGTAAGTGTACATGTTTTTGCCATTTCTTTTTTTGCTATATCGTGAAACGGGTGATTGTCTATAACGTCTTGGCTTCATCGAATCAAAATGGATACCTTTTGGAAGATAATTATAAGATTTTTTGTACTCCAGGACCTTCGGAGTACAAAAATCATAAAAGTTCCGATTAGAAACGAAAAAAATTGCTCATACCATGCTCGACGCTAATTATAATATAAACAAGCATTGTATTTGTTAACATTTTGTACAACTTTACAAAGCCGAAAATACTTGCATTAAAAATAACAAGTTTGTTCCAATTAAAACGTTTTTGAAGTTTCTTTATTAGAAATTGGAATTAGTACGAACAACGAATGTTTCAAATATATTGATATAAAAATCTCGAAGGCAAATACGATGGAACTAATCTTAAAGAGGTTACTTGTATCAATATATGTTTTAATAAAAACTGAGCTGTCAAGCTCTATGAGTGCGTCGCGCCGGAAGAAATATGTCATTACAATCATATTCAATAATGTTCGGTCTATGGCCTACAGTATGTTGATGAACCAAGGCAGCCTTTTCATAGACGCAAATGGCCGTTAGACAGAAAGGCAATCAAACAACGTGTTTACACACAGGAACAATTTGATATTGTCTCGTCTATTGTTTTCTTAAAATGCCCTGTACCAAGTCAGGAAAATGGCCATTGTTATATTATAGTTCGTTTCTATGTTTGTTACATTTTAATGTTGTTTTTCAGTTTTGTCGTAGTTCACTTACATTTGATGCGTTTTCCTCAGTTTTTGTTTGTAGCCCGGATTTGTTTTTTCTTTGTCGGTTTAAGAATTTCGAACTGCAGTATACTACTGTTGCCTTTATCTATTTATTAACTAAAGATTCATTAAAAATTCAGGCTACTGAATGATACGCCTGAACATCGTTTGTTACAACAATTTTTCTATAGAAAGAGAAAACTTGTTACAATTCTTGCAGTAATGAAATTCTAATTGAATCGTCAAGGCGTAAGTGCTAACGTATTTCCTGGGTACGATATCTCACAAAAGTAGACATGTCTTAATACCAGGCAAAAAAGATGTATGTTATTGTTTTATTGTTAACTTAAAAAATACATGGTTAAAGATTTTAAATACCAAAGATCTGAGAACTTTCAGACACCTTCAATATGGAGAGATTTATAAAACATCACTGAAAAGATAATTGACTTGATTTTTTCAAAGGCAAACTTCTTCCGCATGATGCATGAAATCACGGGTTGTGAAAGGATGAATGATATTGTCATTGACCTCATCGATAGGTGAAGTCTTACAAATATCAAAGTACACATTAGAAAAGTAAAACATATAAGGAACATTCCGTAACTTTAAGGTGTACTTCTCACATAAAACATTCTTGTAGATGACACGCGCGTCTAGTGTTCAAAATACACATTCTTTAAACTGAAAATGGAATGGAAAATGTTTCAAAAGACAACAACCCGACCACAGAGCAGAAAACCGCCAAAGTTCACCAATCGGTCTTCAACACATCGAGAAAATCCCACCGGAGGCGTATATTTGTATATGTTTGTATGTTTGATTAGCTTTTTTAGAAGATTACGGATAACACCGTTCGTTTATAATCCTACGTCATGGTTGTTTTGACTTTGACTGAAAATAGTTATAAATCATTCCCCTAGGGAAGTAGGGAACTGCTGGTTATACCGTATTGAACTCATAATTCACCGTTTGCTGTTTAATCTATTACAACAGTATTAACTGTCTTATCATTAGTGTGATTCACAAAGTCTTAAATTATGTTCATTAAAAAAACCCAAGTAGGTTCCAATTAATACGTTTGCAAACATATCAATGGAAATTAGCGCGCATTAAGAATGTCACTATTATATTGATATGAACAATAAATCGAAGGCAAACGCAATGAACGTAATCTTAACCTCGTTTAACAGGTTTTCTGTATTGCTAAATATTTAAAACAAAAACAAAAAGTGAGTGGTGAAGCTGTCTTAGAGTGTCAAGTCGGAAGGAAAATGTTAATATATTTACCATTGTTAACAAGAATTGTCTCTACATAATTTTTTCTAAAACATATTGTATAAAATAATGATTTAAAACACATTATAGACATACTTCTGTAGCTTTCAATGCGTAATTGATGTTTTCTGGGCCGTACGTTGACCTACACTTGATAACATAAATTAAAAAAGAAGATTTGGTATGTTTGAAAATGTGACAACCACCAACCAGAAACCAATTTGCAAAGAAGATCACAACTGCTACATCTAAATGTACATATACACCATTTGGTCTCTGCAAATTATGAATAATATTTCGGACGAAAATATCAAAACGCACGAACATGAAATTAAAAGCAGGTTCATCAATAGGAATTTAATAAAGACCTCCAAAAACAACAAAACATGAATTAAATGATTACTTTGATAATGAAATATTTGTTCTACCTCCCTGTGCTCATAAGATTTGTCTTAATAATGCTAACAATAAAAAAAGTATGGGATGAAACTTTGAACTGATAAGTAAAGATATAAATTATAAAATACCACTTGAACTCCACAGTTCAGATTGAATAGTAGGAACTCTACAAATATTTTTTTATATTCAGAAATTAGTATTCTTTGAATAAAACATCATGAACTGAAGGCAAACGTGTAGATTCTGATCAGGGATTTTTCGCGACTAGATAAAGACACGGAATCAAAAGATATACAAAAGAAAGGAAACAGAATTACTCCAAACGTAGACATACATTTGTTTGACAAATTAAGATATGAATTGAGCCCAAATCAGTGGTAGATATCAGATGCTTAGTATATTATATTTTATTTATGTCTCAGAAAGAGTGTATACTGCGACATTAGAGTTAATATCCGCTGAGCCGATGATCTCATATTTAACATATGGTTAATTGTGTTGAACAGTGTTTAACTTGATAACCTATTATCAGTGAAGGGCGTTACTTAAACAAGTAATTTTTTAAAGTTACTTTTATGAGTTATTTTCGTTTTTAATAATGATGAAATTACTTAAAAGAGTTATCTCAAATGTCAATATAAGCATGGACTGAATGTAGTTTACATGAATCTTAACATCATTTTACATCATGAAATAAAGAATTAATTAGATTTGAGAGGAGTATTGAGATAAAGTGTTAATTTAAAAATAATGTCAAAAATATTACTTGAATAGGTTATTTTATACATTAATATAAAGAATAGTAATTAACACTAATTTAAGGAACATATTTAAATAATTTGGGTTACAAACTATAAGTTACTTCAAGTCTTAATTAATTCACAAGTATCTATCTATTTATATTAGTCTAGCTTCAATATTTTGGAGGAAAAAGATAATTTAATTATCCCAAGAGACCAATATTTGACCCAGAAGCGTCGGTATGAAAGACAAGTGCGTCAGAAAGCTAATTAGTGTTTCAGAAAGATTAGATTTTATATTTTATGGGGAAAATAACAAGATGGCTATGAAAATTTGGTAAGAATAGTAAAATCTGTATTATTGGATTCCTATAAAATCAATATTCAGAAAAATTACTTGTATAAGTAATATTTCAATAGCCTCGTTTTCAACATTACTTGTATAGGTAATTTTGATTGGTTTTTTTTAAACAACATAATGATATTTATTCATCTAATCTTGCTTGTTACAAATTTCACCAAGAGTCCAAGCTTCTCTTGATTTACCCTGTTACACTCCACTGATTATCCATTTAAATAAACAGCTGATCCAACTTATTAACTTATAAAAAAAAATATAAAGGATGTTTAGAGATTTATCAATGCTAAAAATTCTTTCTAATTGACAATAACATTGGACATCTTGATTTTGTATGCATCTATTCTTTTATTGAATTCATTTTTGAAAATACTAAAGACATCAGTAAAAAAAAAGTTTTTGTTCTCTGCTCGGATATATAGTATGACTTATAGATAGTAAAACTTTATACTGTTAGTATATAATTCAAAAAATAATATTTACTATCTGTGATTTTATATCCAAATACCAGATGTTGCAATTTAATATCAAAATTTATTTTACTTCTTTTAAAGAGTTCATAGATTTTTTGCCAAATTTTTTTCAAATATCTACACTTCAGAAAATAGTGAGCATACTCTTCTTTTTGCTTACAAAAATTACACTTATCTGTCTTAGTTACTTTCCACTGCAGTAACAGTTTTTTTTTAGTTGGAACACTATAATGTATTAATTTCCATCTAAATATTTTTAATTTATTTTCAGTCATATATTCAAAACTTAATTTTTACAATGTATTTATATTAAGAGTTTCTTGTATTGATAGGATTTTTAGCCATCTGTTTATCCCTATTGATGACTCTGGTTTTATACTTATCCAAGTGTTATATAACATTTTATTTGTTAATAATGTAGTCTGGATTAAATTATTTTTCCATATGATTTTATTTCTGTGAATATTAACTATAGTTTTGACAGAATTATCTTTTTGGACAACTTGAATTCATTCTGCTGGTATAGATTTTTTTAATTTTTGAAATTCGGCGATCCAGTTTATTGTGTACTTTAATTTGTTTAGAATGTAAATTTACGATAATGACATTTTATTAACTAAGATATCATTTATGTAAATTAGATCACTCCTAATCCAGTTCTCAAATATAATTGGTTTATTACAAAATTTTATAGATTTATTTCCCCATATTACTTGCTTTCTAATATCGACAAATGTGTCTGGTTGGTTTGTTTGCCCCCCGCCAGTCAAATTCCAAGACGTTATTACTTCTTTATAAAACGCGGGAATATCTTTAAGATATCTTAAAGATTTAATATCACTAAAATTCATATTAAATATTGACAAAATATTGTTTGAAACATTTAAGTATTTAAATGGTATAAGCTTCCAAGTCTCAAGTTTACCATTTACCAATCTATTTACCCATGATGCTTTTAAAGCCACAAAATAACTTTTAAAGTCTACCATTTTTAGACCCTCCTTCTCATATGGACCAATCATCATGTTTCTTTTAACCTTGTCTGGTTTCCCACCCAAATATATTTGTAGCTGCTGTTTTCTATTTCTTTTAGATAATTTTCTGGAGTTAGACAGACGCTTCCCAAGAAAGTAAACAAAGGCAATATTCAAGTCTTTATAAATGAATTTTCCTAAAATTGAAAGATTTCGTGTTTTCCATATCAAAAATAATTTATTCATCTTTTCTATTTTACCATTCCAGTTTAAATTTTTGCATTCTTCTTTGTCATGTCCGAAAAACACCCCTAAAGCTTTAATATGTTTATCTTTCCACTTAATCCCGACAATTTTATCTTTACAAGATTTCAACTTCCCAATCCATAATCCCTCTGTTTTATTTTTATTTAGTAGTAAACCTGAAAAGGAACCAACAATTTCGTTCATTGCAACTACCACATCGTTTTTATCCTTGCAAAAAAGTGTTGTGTCGTCTGCTAATTGTGAAATCTTGATACTATGACTTTTCCCATCTAATTGTATATTTATTCCTTTTACATTTTGATTTTTCCTTAATCTCTGGGTCATAATTTCAACAGCCAAAACAAATAAAAGAGCCGATAAAGTCTAGCCTTGTCTTATTCCACGTGAATTTTTGAAAGTTTCTGATACTCACCCATTGTTCATAACTCATGTTTGTATATCTGTGTACATTGCTTTAACCCATTTTAATTGTTACTTGTTTAAGTAATGACCCTGACTGATTATGAATCGCATTTAACTATCTAATATTAAAATGATAAGATGTGCGAGGATTGCTGCTGACACATCTCTCCATCGGATATCAAATAACGTTGAAGTTAGTAATGCTTTTTTAGCATCATTACATTCAGATCATTGAAACACATATAAACCATTAAGTTTTATCAAACGAAAGAATGAAATCAACTAAACATGATATATCAATATCAAAAGATAGGCTCTAAAAAGTCAAAAGGTGAATTGTAAGTTTGACAAGTAATTCACTCAAAAAGTAATAAAATGAAATAATGATGCTGCCATTTATAAAACGCTTCGAGAGTATGGATATTATGTTGCATTTTAAATTACTATGTTAATGACATTTCAACCGTGGATTATGTTTCATAAGAATATATTTGATAATGTCATAACACGAAAAGAAAACATACAAACTGTTGACTCAATATTTAAATATGAATTCATTAGATCTATTCTATAAGAAGATGTGAGAGTGTTTGTGATGAGAATATTATTATCATTAAGTTCAATCGATTGGTTGAACAGCTCTATTATTGTATCGTGCAAAAATAAATGTTGACAAAAGATTGATTTCAAATGTTGGTATGTCAAACATATTGGATTTGTCTTCGTAGGCATGATGTATCTTTATGAGGGTACCTCTGTTTATCCTTTTTTCTTTTCTTTTATTTTTCGACAAATATATTTCTAGAATGTGACCAAAAGTCTTATCTCAGCATTACAAATCATTTTTTTTTTTTTATAAAAAAGGCAAATGAGCGACTAAAGTGTGCAAGACATTTTGTTCTATAAATATCAAGAACATGCACTCTAAAGAAAAAAAAAGTCATCAACTGTTAACCACAGTTTTTTAAAATTTAACATCAGTATAACATGCTAACATTTTATCAAATTGTTGAGGGCATAACTAACCTTACGATTATATCAATATCAGAAAATTTCGAAGACATGCTGCTACTTAAGAAAGCCAACAAAAAAAAAAATAGCCCGTATACTAAAGAAAACTTAAAGTTCCTTATAAAATAGCAAAATCAAAAGCTGAAACACAGTTACCGAATCAGAAACAATTGTGGTATTCAATTATTCAACGAAAAAAACTTGCAATGTAGACGGTTTAATACCCTTCAACTTTCGGTCAGTCTGATATTGGTTCCATTTTGTATCGGTCTGATGAGTTAAACCTTTTTGAACTGATTTTATTGTTTATTTCTCAACAGCAACATTCTATATGTACTTGTCTCAAATATGTAGCCCGTAATTCAATGGTTGTCGTTTGTTGCTATATTTTATATTTGATTTTGTTTCATTATTTCGTTTCGGAATCAAGCCGTTAGTTTTCTTTTTGTCATTAGTCGAATGGTTGTTACATTGACTCTCATACCACATCTTCTTACATCTTCTTACTTTTACATTTAAATCAATAGAAAGCAATTAAACTAGGATGAATGTGATGCAAAATCAATTTACCATTTTATATCACAGTATGTAGTAATGACACATTTACGCGTGTCATTTATATACGGAGTATACAAGTTTACCAACTCCCCGTAGTTTCAACGCTAAATAATTGACATACTTTATAATGTTTTTTTTTACATTTCCTGTTATTGTGCTGATATGACATACTAATTATGAAAACAAAATCTTCTCTCTACGGTCATTCTCTCTGAGATACATATTAGACCCAATTAATTGCTATAAATTTTAAAACTCATATTTAATCATTTATATGTAGAATATTGGTCAAATATGATATTTTCTTTAATTGGGCATTTGTCATTTTATCCTTATCAGCAGACCTTTGCCTTTTATGATTGAATCATTGGACTTTTACTTGTTTCTTGATTAAAATGAGGCTTTCAACAAATAGAAAAAAACCTAGCCGTATATAATACTATAAACTTGTTATCAACAATAGATCATATGTTAAGTCGTTTAAGACCTGCAACTTGTGCCTATGGTGTTTACACATGACAGTTTCAGTACTCTTATAGAGTTCAATTAAATATTAGTTTGTATGTAAATTGATGTTTTAAGATACTTAATGAACGGCAATAATATCATTCTTCCTTGTTTTACTATTACTGTCAAACTGATCATGTCACGTACCTTGTAAAACAATATTAAATAGACTATCATAACTAAAATATGTATTAATGTTTTAGTTTAATTCATTGTTCCTATGAGTTGTAGACTGAACTCAAGGGTATGGTTGACACATTAAAAAATTGAATTTCAATATTTAACAGCATCACAACATTTTATGAAAATAAATCAATATATCTGCGAATGGCATATAGCATTTAGGTTAAATACACTGTCATAAAACATTAGGATTATTAACAATTATTAAATTTCATCAACATTCATACAGACAACTTTAATAAACGGATACAAGACAGTTTCAAATTTCGTTCTTCAGCCGAGCAATAAAAGATTGGGATAAACTACTATCTGATATCTTAAACCAAATCTCCACGGATAATTTTAAGGATGCACTCAATTAAGCCTTTTTAAAAACATTCTCCAAAATAAGTCCTCCTGAAATAATTATGTTAAATAACTAAATGTGCCTAAATTAACTTAAACTAACCTCACACAGACATGCGACGAAAAGTAAATTTAAAAAAGTTGATTGTATTCAGTTACCAAAGATGATCGAAGAATAATGGAAGCGAACAAAAATGTTCTTGTTACATCGGGGTGGATCAGCTTGACATAGCCACAATCTGTCCTTCGATTAACTGAACCTTACGACATAAGATATAATGTAAAAAAGACGGAACGGATGCATTTCAAATTGAAATAAGTTTAAAAGATGTAGATGATACTACTCTTTTAACCCAAATCAATTCTACTGAAAAGATATATAGCTTTTCGTATGTTGCAGACGATCTCCAATGTTTACTGCGCAACGTAATATAATAAGTGAATGGAAAGTCCGTTACTCTGCAGAATATAGATTTTCTTCCCTTACATCCATTCAACAGTACTTAAATAAACACAATTTACTGACCTTTTTTTAAAGGTATAACTAGATTTTTTCATTTTCATTTTCAAATATACATTCCGTTTAGAATTTATTAGTTAAATCAATTTCAAGAATAACTTCATTGTCTAAAAAAATTAAATTAGAAAGTTAAATGGATTAGATCATGTTTGATGTTCAAATCAAGTAGTATACACAGACAAGCTGTGTTTTCCCCTTGTGAATAAATGTGTAACCGTCGAAGGCAACAATTGTCTATATCCAATGACAGCTTGATTGGCAAACAATGCAACCAGTTGTTATAGGCATATTTTGATTTCTGTTTTGTACTTTGTCCGACCCTTTTAATCATATGATTATACTCCGACATAAAGAGTATATCTCCTAACTGATACAATATTCCTACGCTTGTTATTCCTGTCATGATTTTTCCGATAGTGAGTTGCCACTCACAATAAAGCTATTACACCAAGATTTCCAAGTGGTGAAGTTAAAACCATCAGTTCGTAAATCTTACGGAAGCCATCACGAGTGATGGAATATTCGTTTCACAGATGATAGCAGATATTTTACGTGTGTCGTCCGAACATCCCGTCCCCTTTTCCCGCATGGAACAACTGAATCAGACTTGCTACTACGAGTATGTACTAACATGAACAACACCTCAAGTGACATATAAAGAGCAGGATGTGTTTTCCCTTTCAGAGTACCTGAAATCACCCATAGTTGTAAATAGGGTTCTTGTTGCTGAGTCTCATGTTTTCTATGTTGTGTTTTGTTCACTATTGTCGTTTTGTTTGTTTGTCAGATTGTGTTTAGCCATAACATTTGCAGTTTATTTTCGATTTATGAGTTTTAATCTCTCTGGTATATTTCGTCCCTCTTTTAGCAATTATGCGATTTAAACTTTAGACCTGAAATGGTTTTTTTTCCTGCAGCCGAAGTTTTTGGCATTTCAGTATATTAGTCACATTTATGATGTTAATCTGTCTGCCGTGTTTTTCGACGACTTGATCAGCAGTTGATATAAAAGTTATATGCATGTCATGTCATGTCTATGTCGTAGTGAAATAACAATTGTTTGACATGTACTGTATGTTGTTAGCACAGCAAGAGGAATTTCTGAATTGAAATTGTCAGGCAACGTGCTAGTGAACGTAATAACCTCCATGCCTTAAACAGTTGTCCATTGCTCAGTTTCGGCAATATAGAAGTGCAACACTATTTTACTGATCTAACTTTGCGCATGAATTGCAAAAAACATTTTTTTTGTCTATCGTTCAGTTTTTTGGGGTTTTATTTTAATTTACTGAGCGAGTCGGGTTCCAGACACCTCATGCAAAACTTAACGCACATCAATTTTTTTCTATTCCGATTAGGTCCCTTTTTTTGATATATATTCTTATATCTTCAGATAAAAAATAAAATAACAAAAATACTGAACTCCTAGGAAAATTCAAACGGAAAGTCCCTATTCAAATGGCAAAATCAAATGATAGAACATATCAAACGAATGGACAACAACTGTCATACCCCTGACTTGGTACAGACATTCTCAAATTTAGAAAATGGTGGATTGGTTTTACAGCCCTAAACCTCTCACTTGTATGAAAGTCGCATCAAAATCCATTATATTTATAACGATGCGTGAACAAAAAAGATATACTAGGTAAAATTGTCAAAATAGGGATACAGCCATCATTACCGTGTCACAATCTCAATCAGAAACAAAACAAACAAATATATAACAAAGAAGTACAAAAAAAGAGAAATATAGAATTACACAACCACTTGCATCACTACCTATATATGTATTTAAAATCAACCCAATGACTGCACTTCGAGGTTTTTCAAATGGTATACAACGCACTGTTCTTTATCTTCTTTATATTCAGAACGGAAATAATTAGACTGGTGTGATAACTAGCATTTCTATTCCTCAGCAAATACATATATCATCTAATTGCCTTAAACTTGATCTTTGTAATGAAAATCGTTTTGTTATACTTTCAATATCATTATAACGTTTGCACTTTTATAGCATGCGTTATAATTGAATAACACTGTTTTTCATAAGTTATAACAATAAACATAATGATGTGACATTTGGTATTACCATCCCTTATCTTTGTGTAATGACACTAATTGATGTTGCTAATGCAGCACAACTTCACTGTAAATAATAGTGCACTCAAAGCTATCTATTGTGACATGATTTATTTGTGCGTTTGATGTTCATTTACCCGACAAATTGTAAGATAACTAAATAAAATACGCATAAAGGAAATTTTATAACTCGCTGACATAATGAATTAATCTGAAAAAGAATATCAACAAAATTATGAAGTGAGGTAAACCCAAAGCAAACTTTTTTCCCATTATTTTAATGGCTTTTCCTTATGTTAACGTCACAATAAAGACTTCATCATGCAGCAGAAAAAAGAATCATCTAACTGCAAGGTAAGAAGTTAAAGCAATTTTTATTGAATTAAAACAAAGTTATGAAGTTAGGTAAACCCATAGCAAAATGTTGTTTTTACCCTATTTGAATAGCTGTTCTTTATGTTGAGGTCGGAGACTTAAACATGGAGTACAACAAACATTACCTAACTGCAAGACAAGAAGTTTAAGCACGTTTGAATTGATTTTTTGGAAAGTGATTATGATAGACTTTGTAAGATATAACATCTAATATCGGGCCTGGTCATGCGTATGTGCATTCCATTTTAATGTGGTGACATGATTCTCCTTCCTTTACAACAACAATGATAATGATAAACCCACTATTTAAAGACAACGAACAGTCATTGTTTATAATACTCACGTACGATCCCAATAATCCAGTTGGTATACCGTTCATTTTTTTTAACCATGACAATTTAAGAGTAACACAGAAATCAAACTCTGACACAAACCTGACTTCAACCGACCATTAAACTTTGACAGACACTAAACATATGAAGGTCAGTCCTCTGACATTCTTGATGTGTATTTTCAAAGTTAACAATCACCTGTTATGTGACGGTGGTCGTTGGTTTTTGTCTTATTTTTGACTTAATATCATCTGATTTTTTTGTGGAGTTCGCGTTGATAAGCCTTTGCCTTTCTGTGTTGTACTGTTTATTTTGTTTTTTGTCATGTTTGCCATCCTTTTACTGTTTTTTCTACTTATAAGAGTGGGAACATCACTTTTGGGTTCTTCATCCTTCCTTTCAGATCAATAATTTGTGTTTCTTTTTTCAATTCTAGTACAGTTTCAAAAACCTGTGACCTTATTACAGATAAGTAGAGGGTATGCCTTGTTGCAAATATCAATGGCATTATCAATACCTCTAATCTGTATGTACAGTTGACATATATTAGAGCTAAAATACTCTTTCTTACGCTTCGCTTATAAACGCGTCTGTATCAGTCACTGCAAGTAGAAAAGAAAAGTCAGAGTGATTAAGATATGCTCATTATACTTTAATGTGTTTTTATAGCAAGAGGAATCACTATAATCTATTTGAATAGGTAAGACAAATAATGTATAACATATGCACTATATGATCAAGCTAATATAGTTTTTAAACCAAAACGGATGAATCTTTAATGTTAACCAAGCATCAACATTGAAAAAAAACGAACTTTAGATTAGAACTTGGAAGGATATATGTCTTATTTTTAATATACCACATCTGTTTATTTTCATCTTCAAATACAACTTAAAAGAGGGGGCGAAATATACCAGAGGGACATTCAAACACTGAATCAAAATGACAACGTCATGGCTAAAACAGAATAAGATGAATGAACAAACAAAGGTACACACACAGAAACATTAAAAACTGAAGACAAAATATTACGAACCCCACCAAAAACTAATATTAGATTTTCACATTCACTATTTGTTCATTGGTACGTGACGTCTGACATCATGGGCATATCATCACTGGCATTGACTGTAGTTGAATTTTATAACCAATCAGGTTTTACAAGTTTTAACTTCCTTCATTTTGAATTAACATTTAAGGTCGGACTTCTGACGATACATGGCAATATAACGCATTAAATCATATTTAGAAAGACGAATTCTTGAAACAAACTCATTTTACATGTTTAAAAGGATTACATAGAAAAAATTACCTTTCAACAAAAATCTAATTTTAAAAGAGAGACGAATGATACCTTATGGTCATTCAAACTAATAAGCCGACATCAAACAGACATCGACATGGCTTACATGTCAGTTTTAGTTTGCATCCTTCTAAGATAGACGGTCACCAAGTTCTTACAGGCTACTTATTCAATAACAGCGTCATGACTACAACGTCAATTTATGTCGGCATTCTTCTAAAATAGAGGGATGCTAAGTTCTTACAGGCTACTGATTCAATAACAATACAAAGAAATGGTGAGAGGAACATCAATCTAATCCAGTTATCAAAACGATCAGATGACTCTACTTTTCCAGCAAAGGTTATAAGACTAGTTACTGACTATGTATTGATATTTTCAATATAATCAAATACAGTATTTTGCAAACGATACACTTTTCTAAAGTTAACAATGTCTTCAGAAAAGCAGGTATGAGTGTTTAGAGTATTTGATGTTGTTTCTGCCGCAAATCGGATTTAGTCTGAAATGTATGATACATTGGCGACTACGGAGAATAAAAGGTCATTTTGGTGTCGGAAAATAATTTCAGATATTGTTTTTATAAAACGTTCAGTTTCATGTTTCATCAGAAATATTGCTGAAAAATGGCAAAATCGTAATAATCTCCAAAAAGCTCAGGCACCCTTAATGCATATTGAAAATATATCTTTTGTAATACAGCTCTTAATAATGTATGTTGAGTTATTTGATCTATCAGTATGCCGAGTTATTTGATATATAAGCTTCGTAGAAGAGTGACTGACAGAAACAACTGTATCAATAGCCATTCAACACTTGAAATTTTAGTTCACACCCTACACGTAGCAGCTTCTATCAACTGCAATAGTATTTGAGTGGGATTGTTATGTTTATTTATAGGGACGCATGCTTCGCCCGTAAATAAAGACTTAGCGTGACAAAATAGCACACTAATGCTGAATGTAGCGTTAAATGGTAACACACCTACAAATCAATCAACCAATCAATGAACAATTAAAGGAGTAGGTCCAGTAAGACCGCTTTTTGGCCCCAAAATATAGCAGTTTTACAAAATCGTTAAAATGTAAACTTTTAGTTATTTATTGGATAGTAGAATGCTTCTGCTACATAGATATGGGGTGTTTTTGACAATACAATGCACATATATCGGGTACTAGCACCATTAAGTCATGCTAACTTATTGAAATCTTCACAATTTTAGCATTTTAGTTGAATTTTAGACGGTTTTCGTGTCAAACGAAAGTGGCCGCATTCTTGTTCATCCTTACTATTGAAATGTAAGTTGTATTTTATGATAATACATAACCTATATAAAGGTTGAGAATGAACACGGATGCGGTCACTTTCATTTTTGACAAAAACCATTTGAATAGTGACATTTTTCGGCATATTTGGTAGATTTTTCGTATTTGAGCTTGAATCAGATCGTTTTTAATAATTAAATCAGTTAAAATCGTTCACATAAACATATAAACTAATTGATTCAAATGAAATAGACACTTAAGTGTTTAAAAAGTGGTCAAAATCTTTCGTCAGATGAATCTGAAATTTGAGGCCTAAATAGGTCCTAACCGGAACTACTCTTTTAAACTGGTCATTTAACAAATCAAGTTTTATGACAAAACATTGATATCTAGATAAGATTCACTTTCTCTGGTCTGAAACATTTGTCACACATAATCCTATTTTTTTATAATCTTTACTCAGCTGTTGCACAAGTAATAAAAGTTATCAATGATCAATCGATTATTCAAGATTTAAAAAAAATGTATTTGACATGTTTGTCTTTCATGACAACACGAAATTAATAGACTATGATAATGTCTGAGGAACATTTTAGGGCACTAAAATTATGAAAATAGTATATATAACTCCGAGTTTTTTTTATCAATGACATACATAAATTTCTGTTTTGACATAGTACAGCCAAAATCTCCATGATACCAGCATGGCAATTCTATATGTAGCATTCTGTATATAAAACACTACAATAAAGTTAAATAAGATCATAAACCATTGACAATGTTCTGCCTTCAACTTCGTTTTATTCTTAGAAATACTTTTTGATTGACATATATTTTGTCTAAATAATAATGCACAAGTCCTTATATGTTCTGGTTTTACTATTAGTAAAAAAAGTTACTTAAGACCATCAATACCGTTATATAGACATCATATTGCTTTAAAGTGTCTTATATGTATATCATTTGCTCAGTCGCATTTTTAAATCTTAATTTTTCTAATCTGGGAGTTCATTGTATTCGGATCTGGTTGTTGCATATTTGACATATTTCCCATTTACATTCTTAATTTTATGGTTGTATTAGCTGCAATTTGAACTTTGGTAGATAGTTGTCTAATTTTCAATCATACCACATTTCTTTATTTGTATATTCAAATAAAACTTCAAAGAGGGATCGAAAGATACCAGAGGTATATTCAAACTTATAAATGAAAAATAAACTGACAACGCAATGACTGAATAAGCAAATGACAAACGGACAAACAAAAGTACACTAACAACTTCATAGAAAACTAAAACTTCGCAACACAAACCCCCAAAAAACTGTGGGTGATCACAGGTGCTTCTAAGGGGTGAGCAGATCCTGCTCAACGTGTTTTGCTCCTGTGAATACAAACCCGTTAATAAGTGTAATTGATGAAAAGGGGACAGAACTGTAGTAACGACTTTAGGAATATATCCCCTATCATCTTTGAAACGGATAATACATAACGGTCAACCGACTCCTGATAGCGTTCTCAGAAATTACACAGGAATGTTTTCAAATTCACCGATTGGCACTCTTGGTTTATCTAATACAACTGGTTTCAATCAGAATTCAGATTTTCACATTAATTAATACCTAATTGTTATCACTCTCACTGACTTAAGTTAAATATCATAACTTTTCTTACAGGTAGTATCTGAAATATTTTAGTAGTTTGATGAACTTCCGGAGTCTTATATTAAGCGTTTAATCATATCTAAAACGATGCTTTCTACATACAAACTTGTTTAAGACTGCTATTTCACATGAAATATTACAGCAAGTCTGAATATCAGTTCACATGAACAGGAATCTATAAAACACATACGTAAAATCAAAAGTTATAATCATTCGTTTATAAGGTATCATTTAAGTACTGGAATATTTTCACAGAGCACGTTTGAATATCAAATTCAACATATGTTGAAAATGACTTTGTTGTTGTTTTCGGATATTTAATGTTTGATTTAATGTTTGATTTGCTTTGTTTGGATTTTTTAGACAAAGGTCAAACACTCAGCCAAGAAAAGACACACATCACTAGTTGTCTAATGTTAACACAATAAGTATCAAACATTAGAAAACAATGAAACCCCTTAACACGTGTCTGTTATACTAGCAAGTATGAAAAAAGAATAGGTTGTAATCTTATTCTAGTGAACGTAGAACAAAAAACATAGTGTAAGCATCGTAAGGTAAATATGCGTTCTAGTATGTAAATAGCATAGCTCATGTATTTGAGGATCTTTACCGTCATGCCAGAGCCTCTTCCATCTTAATTTTGACTATCAAATTTGAGAAGGAAACAATGGTTTGTTGGTGATAGTAGTATAGCGGGGCGAACGATAGTAGAATAATAATTAAACTCATCAGTCTTTAAAAACAAACTAACAAGAGTATGACACAAACAGAAGACAAAAAACAAGCAGTAAACAAAATACAACAGAGAAACCACGAACAGCACGAACCCGTTAAAAAAATCGTGGTGATCTCTGGTGCTTTGAAAAAGTGTTCAGATTCTGATCCACATGTTTTAGAAATTAATATGCATCAGGTTAAACATTTAGATTTCTCCTTTTCGTGCTCTGAGATAATTTATACGACCTCAATACAACACAAATACATATTGTAGTATCAATATAGAACAAGTCAATTAAAAAATTATAAAATATATAGCGATAAGTTATGACTTGTCACAACATCATTATAGATTTTACGGGTAGCATGTAAACGTTCGAAATCAGACTATTTGTTTTATAGGCACTAATATAAAAAAAATGGACCATTAGAGGCATATTAGGAAATATATGCAGCAGACAACGTTTATAGAGACGACATTCCGACCGATTTTAAATACTAAATTGAGTTTGATTCTTTCGACCTTTTAATTTAATAGGGACAACATAATATACTTTAGTATATTCATATTAACTCTATTAGCTACATTATAAGTTGACAAATAAACAAATCCTTAAAGAGATTTTAATTTGTTTATCCGACATCCGTTATTAATCATATTGTTGTTCTGAAATTATTGAGTCAATTTGTTCGTAAAGATGCTATTTTCTGAAATAGATTTCTTTACAAAGACATACTTTTACAATTCAATGTAAGCGAAGAATTTTCAATCCTTCTACTTGTCCTTAGCTGTTATCTCTATGATGGTATTTGATATCAAAATTTCGCAAATTTATTAAATCGAAAGCAGCAAATTTATTCTCGTTACGGAAATATACCGCCATTTACCATGTTCGATGTTACTAATAATTCTTGTATCCATCCTGTTTAATATGTTGTTCCCTGAACTTTATACCCTGACTCAGACGGCTAATGGCAAAGTGCAAACTGGCATAATGATATTTAAAAAAAAATAATTAAATTAACACAAATACCAAATGAATACCGAACTTCAAGGGAAATTCAAATTATAAAACCTAAAGCTCAAACATATAAAAAGAAGAACAATTGTCACATTCGTGACATGGAACATGCATTTCCGATTGTAGAAAATGGTGGATTAAGCAGGGTAATATATCTCACTTCAAAAAAAAAAATACGGCATAAAGTAACTTTTTAAGAAAAGAACAAATATTGTGTATGTATGTGCCCCTTTTGAGTCAGGAGACTGTTATTCAGTTGCTAACTTGTCGTTTATCGATGTGCTACATATTTGTTTTCCGTTCATTTTTTGTACATTAATAAGGCCGTTAGTTTTCTTGTTTGAATTTGTTTTACATTTGTCATTATGGGGCCTTTAAAATTTCAATCAAAATTCATCAATCGACAAAAATGATCGATAGAGAGAAAAAATTCAGTCGATACAAATTAAACCCGAGGGAAACACATCAATTATAAGAAGAAATTACGGAACAACAGAAACACAGAAGTGCAACAACAACAAACGCCAAAGTTCTATTTGATAAGAACTGCCATATTCCTCACTTGGTACAGAACATTTAAAAAAAAAAGTGGATTGAACCTAGTTTTACGGCTAACAATAACACCACATTAAACAAACAGTGACGTATTTTAATGACGTATATATAAAATTGAAATTCATACAATTATAATTATTAAGACTAACCCTATACTTTAATTACAGAAAATTGAAATTACTGTGAATTTATTGACAAATAAGACGGAGGAAAGTGTATGTTACTGCTGAGAAATGGAAAATTGATAATTGGAAATGTAAGATGAGATGAGCGAATTGAATAATTCTCAACCAAGAAGTCTAAAACGATTAATTCACTAAAACCGTTACAATTGTGAAAATTAATAAGTTGAAAATAGTTGTTTGGAAAATCTTAATTATGAATATCGTTCAGATAACATGCAAGTCTCTAATGGTTAATTCAACAGCACATGCTTTGAAGATATATAACGGTTGACCTATACGTATGAGCAAAACTATAGTTAGTGTAAAACCCGGTTTAACTTTTTTGACATTTGAATAGCTATGAATATGCTATTGTTAATAAAAAAACAAAATCAATTTCATTTTACTAAATCCATTGAAGCGTATCGATTAACCTTCCTTGTGCAATAATTTGATAAAGTTGCTGCACTTTGTGTTCAGGAAGAATATTTACAGATTTGATTGATAAGAATATCTGTTTTGTTCAAATCTGAAAGCTTTCGTACGAAATTAAATGATACAGATACTGTCTTCATTGCAGTTTTTAAATAGCTTAAGCTTATGTAGGACATGAAAACAAAGGAGCAATGGTTGGATATCAAATGTGACAACTATCCACTGGAAATCAAATGCATATATTTAAGATGATCATTAAAGTTATCGTACAGGCTTCAACAATGAGTGAAAATCATACTGCAAAAACAATTACAAAAGGCCCTAAATTGATCAAAGTACTCCAACATGTTCAAATATGGTAAGTCGAAATAAATTAATGGCTGTTTTTCAGTCGTAATTATTAAACACATTGAAAGTATTATAGAAACAACAGGGAAAAAAGTTTGATTTATCAAATGATATGTTATATAATTAAAGAAAAATGGAAAAACACAGATTTCTACGGAAAACCATTTATCAAATGGCAAAATCAAAAGCCTAAACACGTCAAATGAATGTTAGTTCAATAATTCTTCAGGAACAAACACATAAGTGGTATTTTTATTTCCTATGGGTACTCGCTTCATTTTAATAACAAAATGTGTTAAATGGATAACGAGTCTTCGAGTGAATGCATTGCTTGTTTAGATACTTTTGCATTAATTTAATTAGGAAATATTGTTTAACTTTGATGCGGAAACAGTTCATCTTTAGTAATATGGCTATTTGATATTCAAAACTAGTATCAAGTAATTGAAATCTTTCAAGATATTGGTAATTTTGAAATAATGAAAATTAAAAATATTACGTGAAAACAAAAGACTGACAGTAAACACACACATGTTTTAACTACGAAACTGGGAGTTACTTCATATTAAACCTATGGGAACGACACCTCGTGATGGAATAAAAAAGAAGCTATGATGAATTCAGAGAGAGTGAGCCGTGGTGTAGTGGTATTTCATCGGACTGTTAACACAAGCGTTTCTGGTTGAGAAAATTTCAGGGACTGCATTTTCAGCTCTCCCTTGACACCATTTGCGAGTATGGTCTTGAGAAAACGATGGTAGTCCGTCGGAAGAGGACGATAAAATGCTGAACCGTTTTTAGGGAGAGTCATATCTCTTAAACGTAAAAGAAACCCTTGTAGATTTCGAAAAAAGCAAGTTAATGCCTCTACATGGCAGCACTTGCACCCGCAATTAGTGTGGAAAGGGATTAATTTAAGGTCCAATTAATAAGTCCCTTATCAAATGGCAAAAACTCAAACATCAAACGAATGGATAACCAAGTGACAAATTCAACAGCTTCTAAATTTTGGTCGTCAGATACGCCTTTCTTGATCTTACATCATGAGAGATATTCCAGAGTTTAAAGAAACCAGTCCTTGAAATTATTGGATGATGCCTTGTAAAAGAGAGACGAAAAATACCAAAAGGGACAGCCAAACTCATTAATTGAAAATAAACCAACAACGCCTAGCTACAAATGAAAAAGACAAACAGACACACATTTAAACACATGACACAACATAGAAAACTGGGGATCATTGTAATTATTCACATTAAATAATTAATATGTTTTTGCATGGAAAAAAGCCTAAATAAACTTACATAAATGTAATGATAAGGATAAAACAATAATGAGTATGATAACGACTGTTGCTGATACATTAAAGTCAGCTTGTATCGACAAAGTCACACAGATTTGGATAATAGAAAAAGGTACACATCAGGAGCTACCACTACTCATGCTACTATAGCTTCAAGTTTGTAGGATTTGCCGATTGATTTTAAGTTTGGAAAGATATTTCTTTAATATGAAAGCCGTCCCAATCTTCGCAACCCATATAACTATATAATCAGAATCAATATTCATTTGATTGATAATATATATATCAGTAGATCATATTTCGAATTTCCATCCATGACCACCTTCTTCTCATATATGATATCTTTAGATCAACACTTGAATTAATATCTGTATAAAAAGAATAATAATTCTTTTTCCAATGAGCTTTGATATTTTGTCTTCATTATGTTGAAAATAACTGATCGGGTTTTTCTTATATGATCAAAAGGTTATCGTGAAATAGATCGGCTAGTCGTTCCATTATGAAAAATGTCTCTGCATTGTTTGTGCAGGGATACTACGTACTTCTGATTCATTCTCATAATCCCAAACACCTAGTTTGATTTAGGTTTAAATTACATTTTAATAATTAGTGCATTCACTTGATTCGATCGACGCAAATTTAGAAAATTATCTAAATTTGAACTCTACTATAATTAAATATATATCTTGATAGTCCTCTATTATAAGTACATAATTAAGTATGCTGACACTTCTATACTTTTCAAAATATTCTTATAAATGAAGTTAACAATTAAAAACGCACCAATTATCTCCACCGCACATCTTAGAGTATTTAGCAGATATTCTGTCTTTACGTGTTGGTTATCTAATATACCTCCGTCGTTATAATATAAATAAAACATGTTTGGCATAAAAATGATCCAATCGAGGAAATTCAGTTAATTTGACGTTGATAGAAAATCATAACAGAATTACTAGTTTATAAAACAATTATTTTTAATCGAAAATATGGACTACATTTTCATGAAACTATTTTTTTTCTAAGATATGTACTGTAATTATGTCATACCACATTTCTATTTTTAAGTATGTACTACAACTTTAATAAACTGTTATTTTTAAAATACTATCGTTTGGCTATTTGTGTAGGTTCATTGAGGTTGACAGATCTTCTACGTTGTCAGTCTTTATACATCCGTGGCTGTCAAATACTCTGCTTTGAGTATTCCTGATGAAGCTAAATTCAGAACAGCGCTTCGGTAGAATGACATTTAAAACGTGTTGTTTTATTGTTTTAATTTTTTACAAGACCGCAAGTATTTCATATAAGAATAATGTTACTAACCTATCTTCCAATTAGAATCGAAATAATTTGTTCATACCATTCTCTACACAAATTGTTATATGGAAAAGCATCGTATTTGATAATATTTTGTACAATATGTGATTTTATCAATCTACTCCTTCTCAAAGCTGAAAAATACTTGCATCAACCATGTTTTAACACACAGGAACATTTTGACAGAGTATCGTCTATTTATTCCTAAAGATTCAGGTAAAATTTATGCCTGAACTCAAACACAATAAAGCTTATTAAACAATGTTTCTTTACAAAGAGAAAACTTGGAACAAATCCTACAGTAATGACATTCTAATGAGGTCGTCAAATTGAATTGTCAATGCGTAAATGTAGTTCCTGAGTGCTATATCCCGCGAAAAACATCTCTCAAAGGTAGACATGTCTTGATATCAGGCAAATAAGATGTCCATTATTGTTTTATAAAACTAAAAAAATATATAGGTAAAGAATTGAAATATAAAAGCTCTGAGAGCTTTCAGACACCTACAATGTGGAGAGATTTGTTAAAGCAACATTGATATGATCAAGTGACTATATATTTTCAAAGACAGACTACTTCCGAAAACTAACTGCATGCTAAAATTCAAGGATTGTGAAAGGATGAATAATGTTTTTATTGCCCTCGTCAATAGGTCAAGTCTTGAAGATATCAATGGACACATTATACAAATCGACGTCTTGAAGTCGTAAGTTCAACATATAAGGAATATTCTGTAACTTTAAGGTGTTCTTATCTTGTATTCACATATAACACTTTTGTAGAAGAAACGCGCTTTTAGCTTGCAAAAAACGATTCCTAAAAACTGAGAATGGAATGGGAACTAAATCAAAGAGGCAACAACCCGATCAAAGATCAGAAAACCGCCAAAGTCCACAAATGAGCCTTCAAAACAGCGAGAAAATCTAGCACCCGTAGACGTACTTTTGTATATGTAATAATGTTCGATACCGTAAACTTATTTAGAGGATTACGGATAACACTGCTCGTTTCAAATCCTACCCCATGATTGTTTTGACTTAAGGTCTATTTAACATTTAGGTAACTGATTAATTCAACTTGAACCAAACACTATGTAGCTTATTAACTCAATATTTCTATTTACCGAACAAACATATTACAACTCATACAATAATGACATTCACGCTGGATATCCATGAAATAAGATTGCCTTTATTGTTTCATAAAGCTAAACAACAATATGTCTAAAATTTCCAAATATCGATGACGTGAGAGCTTTAAAACACTATCTATATAAACATATTTATTACAGCGGCAGCAATCAAGTGACAACTTGAAAGGCAGACTACTTACGATTATAAATATCTCCTAGAATCAAGGGTTGTAATAGGGTTTATTAGGCATTGTTGTTTTCATCAATAGGCGATCTCTTAAAGGATTTCAAAAGAAACTTTAGAAAGTTCGACGACTTGTAATTGGTTATCTGTCATATTAGGAGCATACCTTAACAGAAAGGTGTAATAATCTTGTACTCATGCCAAAAAATAAAGCTGCACCTGATAAATTGCATGAGTCAAACGCGCTTTCTGGATTCACCTTCACCAGGAATGGTCAATGCTAGATATTTGAAAGCAAATGATAGATAAGAACTGAAACAATTGAAAAATTAACACGAGAACAAAACCCATTTGCATCTACAAAGTACAAATGAAGTAATAGATCAAAGTTAGCTGAGGTATAGTGCAAACCTTATTTTTCTAATTAATTTCGAAATTTATGAACAATTTAGGAAAATTCCTATAAATCTTTCCATTACTGTAGGAAGTACTGACTGCTGGTTATTCCGTAGTGAACTCATAAATTACCGTCTGCGGTTTAATCAACTGCAGCAGTATAAACTGATTTATCATAAGTCTGCTTCCCAAAGTCCTATAAATATTTTCATTAAAAAATAACAAGTCTGTTCCAATTAGTACGCTTGTGGGGTATCTTTAAAAAGACCGGAAATTAGCGCACATAATGAATGTTACTATTATATTGCAATGTTGAATAACTTGAAGGCAACAAGAATGAAACTAATTTTAACTCGTTAAAGGGGACTAATGTATAAATATATTTAAAAAAACCCTGATAGGTGAAGCTGTCTGAGTGCGTCAAGTCGAAAGAAATGTGTCACTATAATAACCATTGTTAACAAGGATTGTCTTTACATAATTCTTCTAAGAAGGAATGTTATATAGTTATGATTTAAAACACATCATACACATGCTTGACTGTCGTGGTTTGTCTGGTTGTTCAAGGCCGTATGTTGACCTACACTATGTAAACAACGCCACAACTTCTACATCTACATATATATGTACTCCATTTGGTTTCTTTAAATTAGTTGTAGCATTGGCAATCTTACCACGTCTCCTGACGAAACAGTGAATGATATTCTAGACGAAATATAAAGCAATATATATTCAACACGTCAATATGTTGAGTCAATATAGCCTTTGCGCAGACGCTAATGGCCATAAGCAGTAAAAGCTATTTCTCCAAGTTTACTAGAATTTCAGACATTTAAAATCAAGTAGGTTTAAATAATGCAATTATTGTTGATGTGTTTGCAATATTCTTAATTGCATCGTAAATAAGAAGTTATCTTAGTACTACTTTGTAACATGATATGAATTATGTTTTTTTTTATAAATGTCTTAGAAAATTTTGTTAAAACTGGCACGTTACAGTTTACCAATATAGACCTGTGAATTTTAATAGTGATGTTTTTTTTTAGTAATATATAGGTATATACATTTCTCTTAATGACATAGTTTGTTCATTTGTACATGCAAAAAAATGATAATATTCACCACCAATTGTATTTGAATCGCAGTGACAGCATACATGGCACATAGGATTGTCTTTTTGGTGTATTTTTCCAACGTCTTACTTCAATAGGGATTATGCTTTTTGAACATGTAAATCTAATGTAGATAAAACGATATGCTACTTTAAGATTGAGTAAATATGTATCTTAACAAAACATGGTTTTGTATGACGCATAAAACACTTATCTTTACATATGAAAAAAAGTATTGCAACACCTTGATTTTTTAAACCTTGAAAAATCAGCCTCTTATTTTGGATAGAATATGATAAAATATTTCTAAAATAATATTGAAACATATTTAATGATACCATTGGCATTAAAACGAATAAAAATATGAATGAAAAAAAAAGTTTTATCTAACCACAAAATGAAGTATTTTTTTGTACAAAAAAAAATGCATTTTACAAATTTTACTGTAGTCGAACTTTACAATGTCAGACATTTGAAAATTAATCTTAAGATGATTGTTCACATCATGGTTGATTGTTATACGCCAAATAATTAGTACTTGGTGCAGCCTCCATTCAAACGGATAACCGCCTCTTAACGTCTTCTTATTCCTGCCACAAGTCGACTAATTTGTTGCTGAGGTAACTGCAAGCATTCCTGATGAAGGGCATTGTTTATTTCATGACATGTTTGAACTGGGGGTGTCATTTTGCGCACTTTACGCCAACTAGTGTCCCATATATGCTCGATATGGTTCAAATCCGGACTACGATCGGGCCAAGGAAAATAAATCGATTTCCATTGGAACAACGGATCTTCCTCCACGATGCTAATTTCCAACTTTGGCGAGCTCTGCACTACATTGTATACGGGCCACTGTATGTATGTCTGCCCGAAATGGTCTTATCGCACGATAATTAGTAGAGATAATTCGATCTCAAACAGTTCTTGTTTAAAGTCTCCTGTATGGCAACCACTCTCTTTTTAGAATTGTATTGTTTGCAATGGGCTTCCTTCTGACCAACCTTCATTATGCTTGATTTTCCGTAGCAGATGTTATAGACGGTCTTCTTGATCTTGGAAGGTCTTTAACATCGTTTGTTGCCTGATTTTTATTCTCCAAATGACTGATAGTGGAATGGTGATGACCAACAATAAGTGCAATATCACAGCGACATACCTGCTTCTTTTATGCTGATAATCTGCCATCTTGCTGCAGTTAAGAGTTGTTGAGGACCCATTACAAGGTGTCAATCACATATTTTTATAAAATTGGTTATTTAAACTGTTGAAAACAATGAGGATACAAACACATGTTTTATTGTTTACAGGTATAGTAGATGCATATGCAGATAATGACTTATCGAGTGGATATTTATTGATTACAGTCAGTTGAGATTTAAATAATGTTTAACTAGTTCTATTTCAACGAATTATATCACACCAAATTAAAGAGTGTTTTTTTTTTTTTAATTTCAATTCCACGGTGGGTATGGTTGTCCTGCGAGAGAACGTACTGTGCTGGTGATTTGGTCCTGACGGGTGCTGGTGATCAATGAAAAAATGTAAACAAAGACGAAAATAATGATTTTTGACGTTTTCACTCATAAAAAATGGAAGAAAACGGTTGAGATTTTTCAATTTTGCTTCTTATGGGTTCATATGTAAACCATTAAAAAGTTGACCCTCTAAACTTTTTCAGTAAGCGTAACACAGAAATGCTCATTTTCAGAAAATCTCGAACTGAAAAAATAAAACAAAAATGCTCATAGAGTCCGCTTTCTATACCGCAATCCACGCGACAAAACTATTTTGTGAAACAACATTGCAATTTATTAACATTTAGCATTTTCTCAATTTATTCATGTCCTGATACTGTGCTGGTGGGTCCTGTCATTGTGCTGGTGGGTCCTGATACGGTGCTGGTGATTTTGGATAAGAAGTTGGTCATATTTGAAACAAATGTTACAAAATTAATAAAATTGGGCAGATAATTGTTGTCAATAGGATCTATGACTCCTATTTTAGCTCTTGTGCATCCATTTGGCTGTTTAATATGTGTTTTGAAATGATCGTAACTTGTATTAAATAATTACATAAAAGGGCAACATCTTTCGTCCAATATCAGATAACAATATATATTATCTAAAATAAGAATAGTTTTATTAAGATATTTTAAATGCCCCTTACATTGATGCTTCAACAATGATCAAAGCCAATGCCGCATAGACATGTTTGTTAGCGCTCCGCATACCCCTCCCCACTTCCACCCAACCAACCCTTCTCATTTCCGCCTTCATTGTTACAGTGGTGTACCAACACAACAATTTATTACATAAAATAATAACACAAAGACACACATTATTGAATAACGAATGCTTGCAGGTACTGAAAGCTAGTTCAATGCCGCATTTTCAACTAATAAGATAAACCATGTTCTCATATACAAAAATCCCAATCGTGTAGATTAAAAAAGTCTCAAAACTTAAGTTCACATTTTAATGTATGATGAAGCAGAACTTTAAAAGTGTGCAGTGAATCTTGTTCTCACAACAGTTATTGTCATAATTATGTTTACATAAGACTTATAAAGGAATTAAGAAGGTACCAAGCAATATTTTACAGTTCAATTTAATGATCATGAATGGAAGGAAATGGTACGTAAGTTTACATAGGACAAAAAGAAATTGATAGTATTTTTTGGCCAAAGACTTAAACGCTTCCTTGCATTATATAGTTCAGCTCTTCTATAAAAGCATGCAAAAAAAAACTTTGATTGACTTGCTTGCTTGATTGCTTGATTGATTATCTTTATTTCCTCCATTATATGAAGATTTTACAATTTATATTATAAGAACAGAATCAAGAACATAACACTAACATATTTACATATTCTAAACAACATCAAAGTATACAAACAGCAATAAAAAAAAGTCTATAGGTAGTTACATAATTACATAGGAAATAGAGTCAAAAACAAAACGTCTATAATTCACCAACTTCATACAAGAACAACATTAGTTAAGATCAAATATGTGACTATAAAGATCATAATTGAAGACCTGATATAGTTTATACATATAATCTGCTATGTGGCACATCAAGAGGCTCCATACATCAGCATTTATAGTTTGCATGGTATGATTCATACTTCCAAGTAACGACTCGATAATTTCGTCATCATCTTGATTAAAGAAACGAACGGAATCCTCTACGTCAAGAATATCAACAATTTTGTAGAACATTTCTGTCCGAATTTGTAAAAGAGATGTACAGCAAAGTATATAATGCATAAGTATATCCGTATTATATAAGTTACACAAGGAGCATTTGCCTGTTTGAATAGCTATGGCTCCTAATTTCACAAGCGTCATAAATTTTAAATTTAGTGATGGATAAGTTACCGCTAGTCGTAACAAACGATGCTCCGTCAAACAAGTATGTATTTTATGGTACCGCTTAAGTTCTGGTCGCCGTTCAACTGATTGTTTCCATTTGTTTTCTTCGTATATGTCTAAAGTCTGTTTTACAATTTTGCTCCACAGTAGCTTGTCTGGAAAAAAATTTTCAGCCACAAAGTTTTCAACAAAAGAATCAAAATCATATTCTATCAAAATTTTGATATAATCGTAAGTCAATGAAATTTGACTGGCCTCACCGGTTAATATTTGTCCCATACGAAAATTAAACATCCGTTTATGTATTGTTGTCGATTTTGCACGACACAGTCTCCCAAAAAACAAAAGTTTCATTTTATCAGTATATCCTTCGACAGACCACAAACCAACATTACTAATACAAGAGTCAGTCGGACTACGTTTATCCATCATTAGTATAAATCTGACGAAATATCTTTGAGTTATTTCCAACATTTCAGTTTCACGGTAGGGTAGCTGACCCCAAGTTTCACATCCATAAAGTGCAGTTGTAAGAATTACTCTTTTCCATATCAAGTTATTAGTTAAGGCACTCATCCCTCGTGGATTAACACCAACAGTATATAGTGAGTGAAGTTTCTGTTTTAACTTTTTACTGGATTTATCTGATCTATCGAAAGTTTTTCCATCTGAGCTAATAAGTGTTCCAGCGTAAGTCATGTACGTTTTCTTTCGAGTACAATATTACCTAGGTTAAGACATGCTGCAGAGTCATAATTGTTGCGAGTCTTTTTTGGTGGTGTAAAAGTCAAAACACTACTTTTCGATGCATTATATTTTAACCGCCATTTGAGCGCATAGCTGTTAACAACGTTTAATAATGTCTGAGCACCATTTACAGTTGCGCTTAATAAAGTTGTGTCATCAGCTAACAAGATTGTTGGTATGCTTATCGGGCCTACTAGTATTCCACAATGTGTCGATAAGAGTTCACAAATCAAGTCATTGATAAATAAGGAAAATAACCAGGCAGACAACACACGGCCTTGACCTACTCCTTGTTCAATCCGAAACACTTGACTTGTTAGTCCACTATGCTGCACATGTGCTGTTGCAGTTTTATACGACATATATATCAGATTCCACAATTTACCTTGAATTCCAATTTGGTTCAGTTTGTAAAGTAGGCCATCTTGCCATACTCGGTCAAAGGCCTTTTCGTTGTCGAGAAAAATGGCATAAACAATCGAATTACGTTCAAGATAATAATGAATTGCTTCTTTCAAGGTGTAAATAGCTGGTATCGCACCATGTTCTTTTACAAATACAAACTGGAGTGGATGCGGCATCACACTATTGATATTAACAAGGAGTTTATGAATACGATTCAAAATTATTTTATCAAACAGTTTTCCTAATGAAGACGTTAAAGTAACTGCACGATAACTATTTGGATTTGTTTTGTCTTTATTATTTCCTATGTTTGCTTGGATGTTTTCAAACAATAGGTAGGCGGAGTTTCAATACATACTTGGATTTGATTGGACAAATACAAACTGACAGGAATTGAAGTTAATGTTTATTTTCCAAATAAATTGTAGTATATAGTAAACAGACTACTTACCTGTCGTTTACAAACATCCAAACAATCATAGCAAGCAATTTAATCAATGGTTTGCTTTGCATATATTTATAGAAGAGCTGTAAATTCTAAAAAAAAAAGAAATTTTGTTGTCGTAGATGGTTAAATCCTCAACAAATTCACAATATCTTTGTTGGAACGAATAAAGGTTTTAAATCAAATTTTCGTGGACTTTTTAGCTTCCACCCTGACGAGACATGTTAGCTGTTCGTATGCTGTTGCACCTGACGCACGGAAACTTTCACATTTCCATCTTCTTTTCTGAAATATTTTACCCAGCTCATACTTGACAGGACTGTTATCCTAGTAAAAGGTGTAACCAATGAATTGAACACAAGTTAAAAATTCCATAATACTATATAATTCATTTTATGTGTCAATTTGTTCGAAAAAAGTCGAAAAGAAGAGAGTTTTTTTAATGCCATGATTATCTGCCGCTTTCTAGATCTATGCTTAGCATTTATTTCAGATGACATGGACTCCTCACCCTGGTGACCCTAGCCTGCTGCCTTTCATAACTTTATCCGTATACATATATTAATAGATAAACAAAAGGCTGCAACTGGTATTTGATTCGTTGTAACGAGAATATTTGTGGTGAATGGAAACTGTGAGGGTCAAAATCTTAAATTGCTTATAAATGTTGCTGGACCCAGTTTCGTTATCTGATCTGAATTTTCTGAAATGTGCAAGGTGATAGACATTTTGATTTTTTTTACTCGGTAAGTTTTGCCCTAATTGCTTGAACATTTGCAATATTAAAGCCGATTTCAATGAGTGTGTAGACAAAGGGAATATCTTTGGTTATCTTGCTTGCTGAACAGAAAAGTCATTGTTAGGTTGTGTAAACTACCCTACTTTAAGAGTAGACTAGTCCGACAAATGACACATCTTTCTGTCTGTAGGACCAGGCTAATTCGAAAGGAGGGTATAAACCTTACCTAACAATGACTTCACGGTTTAGCTAACAAGCAAGCTAACCAAAGATATAACATTTGCCTACATACTCAATGGAATCGGCTGTAACTAAAAACTCGAATACATTTTAACAGACAGTGGTCTGGTTTGTTGATGAATATTGTTTTTCCTAGATTCACTCTTGAAAAAATCATTTGGTCATTGTAATACGGACGCCAAGACAATAAATGAACCTCACACGATCCCTCGACACAGTTGAGCTTATATATGATCTTATAGCGATTCGGGTTGAAAATCAGTTGAAATTAAGCCAGTTATTTGTGTGTAGATTTGTATTGTTTTAAACTGTTATGACTTTTTAAAGTTAAATCTAGGTGTTTAATCTAAGAATTTCTTTTTTAAACTTATTTACTTGTTTTATACTCAATTGGTAGTATGAAGTTACGAGATATTTTAATTTTTGAAATTGAAGGCACAATTAACAAAGCAAACGTTAGTTTCAAATACTTTTAAATAGATTTTTAAGGATAACGTACCCTTGTGTTGATCCCATGCTTAACATAACAAAAATTTCTGTACAAAGGTCTGTGAATTTTCTACAAAAATAGTGATTTTATTTTCACCAAATTCTTTTTTTCTACTAAATACAATAATGAACTATAAATAATAATGCTTTGCAAGAAGTTTCCCCTTGATACATGTATATGTATAAAATTATATCTCTATTATTCATTGTCTGTGCTGTTTTGATACTATTGCAGTTTGCACATTTTCGTAATTGACAGGCCACAGGAGGGGGTGATAAACCATACATGAAAATATAAAATATTGATCTAAGTACTTAATTTGCATCTCTGAACCCCCACCCCGGCTTGTTTTTTAGGAGGGTGTCTAAAAATGGTCGATTACAGACAGCCGAGTACGCATTTTACTTTCCAGGCGTGTTTACGTTGATTGTTAAAGTCCTGAAAACGGATAGATAGAAACAAAAATGTTTGATTTATCTGGCTTTAGATTCAATTTTGTTAAATATAAATTAAGTCTACATTTTAATATAATAATACTAAGAATTCACAATATAAAAAAATGCAGAAAAAAAATGGAGATGTGAAATATCTTAATAAGGAGTCATTACTACAGAGATGGTGTGTTTGACACACAAAACTTAAAAGCTTAGTGATATTACCAATATTAAAATAAAAATGTATTTTAGTTTGGTAGTTTTTCCATTTACTCATTTTCAATCATAATTAAGGCACATTTGATTTTTTATTCATAAAAATATTTAAATATAGAAAAGTAGGACACATTGTTCACTTCCTCCCCTGTAATTCTTTATCAAAAATATTTATTTATTTTGGAATTTTGAAATGAAAAAGCTAAGAAATCTTAGTTTTGTTAATGTTCTCTAGGTTATCTCGTCTTCATTCTCTGACATATTCTCTGACATATTCTAGTCTGCCCTTTCATAAAATAGTGATTTTTTTTAGTGTTCTATCGAACTTTCGAAAAAAATACCTGATAACCGTTCAGACAAAAAAAATATGTTGAAAAAATCTTACAGATACAGCAAGTGATTCTTAATAGCTGTATGATACATTTTTCTTTTAAAATACAACTTTTAAATCTTACGGGAAACTATTCCAAGCTTAACACTTTCACTGTAACCTCGCTCTAACTTATCCCCCATCCCCCCCAAAAAAAACAAACAAACAAACCCGCAATACTATTGTCATTCTTATAGTCAGCACTCATTTTTTCACAAACAAATGTGTTTTAATATATGATTCAAACGCTCAGAAAGTCCTTTCTTCTATATTTTTGCTCTCCATTTTTATACAAAACCTTTTACATTTTTATTTTATGGGTTATTGTTGAAGGTCGTACAACATGTACAATGACGTATGGTTGTTAACACATACTTTCTTTGGTTTCTTATGGAAATTTGTCCATTGACAACAAACATACAACATCATCTACTTTATATAAGTATTGTATAAATTACAACGTATTTTGGCGATCTTGCAAAATGATCGTAATCCCGAAAATCGTAAACATATTTTCTTATCTTAAAAGGGGGCAAGAAGGGTTCCAGTAACAGGCCAATAAATAAAATCACAGTTAATTATAAAAAGAATAAAAAATAGGTTTTTTTTTTCTCTCATAATAACAGTAAACAGATTCATAACAATGTCAATTTCAAGAAAGCAGACAACAGTTAATTACTAGTAGTCAATAACAGTACAGCATCAATGATCTTGACTGAATATTTGCCACTTTTAACTAAAATATAAAGGCAGAGAACCAGGACATAGGAGCACAGAACTAGGACCGTTTTTCTTATCACCAGCACATCGTCAGGACAATTCCGTTTAACGAACTTGCACGACTTTTGCAATTTTATATTGTTGTAATATACTTTGCATGGTACTTATGACGCATCAGAGAAAAATTAAGCAACAAAACAGTCGTTTTATTGCCGTTCTGATACAATGTCAACAAACCCACCAGCACAGAATCAGGACCCACCAGCACCCGTCAGGACCAAATCACCAGCACAGTACGTTCTCTCGCAGGACAACCATACCCACCGTGAATTCGGTGTTGCAATACTTTTGTCTATGTGTATAGAAAAGTTTGTCATATCAGCAAAAAGACTCTGACCGAAATGGTCAAATAATCTCTGTTTTATTACTTGTTTAATACCCGAACTTTTGATAATGTGGATTCGTCATTATTCTTTTGGTTGCAGTTTTCGTGGATTTTATCGATACAGATGGATCTCGAATTTAAATGTTCAATGAATTGCACATTTTCTGTAAGGTGTTATGCATACTTTGGCAAACGCACAGTTAAAGTCACATTGATGACTTCAACATGGAGCTAACAAAATCACCTTACTGCAAGTTAAGAATTTAAAGAAACGGGTTGAGCGAACTTCTTTTGAAAAACTCGTATAGACTTCAGGTTGTAAAATGAAACACTTACAAATCGGGCCAGTCATGCGATCGTGCAATGCATTTTAATGAAGTAAAATGACCCTCTTGCAATGTTTACAATACGCTCCAAAGAATCGAGTTGGTATGCCGTTCAAGGATTTTAAAGTATAATTCTAATCATTAGTGATCGAAACCGAGACCTGGAAAATTTCAGATTAATACAGAAACCAAACGCTGACACAAAGGTGACTCCTACCGATAATTGAACTTAGACAGACATTGCGACATATTACAGGTTAATCTTTTGACATGTTTGATGTGTCTTTTCCAAGTCAAGAATCAACAGTTATCAGACGGTTGTCGTTTTTTTTGTCTAACATTATCTTGTATTTACTTGATAATATTAGGTGTCTGGTGGAGTTCGTGATGATTAGTCTTTGCTTACCTATGATGTATCTTATAGATTGTTATTAGGTCTTGATGTTATTTGGACATTTTCATTTGTATTGTTATGACTTTGTTTGTTTTCGACTTAAGAGTTTAATTTCCCTTTGGTTCTTTTTTCATTCTTTTCAGAACAATAACTGGCGTTTCCTTTTTGAATTCTTAAATCCTGTGACCTTATACTTCTTTGGTTTTATACCTTTTTTATCTGAGGGTTCTTGATGAGTCGAGTGTAGACGAAACGCGCTTCTGGCGATTTACATTATAAGCCTGGTACATTTGATAACTACCCATAACAGCTAACTAAACGGTATGGCTAAAGGAAATTGGTAAAAACAGTATCATCACCCCTTATTTGTATGTACAGTTGATTACATATACTGAAGACAATTTAATCCTTTCTTGCGCTTCACTTACCGCGTGTGTATGTGGCATTGCAAGTTGTAAAGAAAATGCAGAATAATTTCAGGCAATGACCATTATACTTCGATTTGTATTTATAGCAAGAGGAGTCAAGATTCTATATTTGAACAAGTAAGAAAGGGAATGTTCTACACATGCCCTATATGTGCTAGCAAATATAGTAAGAAGGCCAAAACAAATGCATGTTTGACGTTAACCAAGCCTTAATTTAAAAAATAAACGAACTGAGAATTAAAGTTTTTGTGGATATTTGTCATAATTTTAATCACACCACATCTCTTTATTTTCATATTTTAATACAATTAAAAGAGGGGATGAAAGATATCAGAGTGCTCTTCAATCTCATAAATCGAAATGACAACGTCATGTCTAAAAAGGAATAAGACACACGAACGAACAAAAGTACACAAAACAACAACATAGTTAACAAAAGACTAAGTAACACGAACTTAAACTAAAACTGATATAATATTTTCACATTCATTGAAACGTCTGGCATACCATCACTGGTGCTAACTTTAGTTAAATTTTTTAACCAATTCTACAGGCAGTATTTTAAATCAGCTGTTTGCTGTTTTTAAGAACGTCCCTAATTTTGAATTAAAAATGGAGATCGGAATTCTTATATTACGCTTTAAATCATATTTAAAAGGACGCATACTTGACACAAACTTATTTCACATATTTTGAAGTATTTTATAGGAATAATCATATAATGTTAAAAGATAGACGAATTATACCACATGGACATTCAAACTCACAAACTAGCCAGCAACAAACTGTTGTGTACATCCTCCTGAGATCGACGGTCACCAAGTTCTAACAGTACCTGATTCAGTAACATTCCGGAGAAATGGCTAGAGGAACAAACCTCAAATTTATTGATCAAAACGGTCATAGGACTCTACTCTTACCCAAAAAGGTTATAAGACTAGTTCACGTTTCTAAAAATATATTGGTATTGACAATATAACCACTTAAAGTATTTTACAAACGTTACATTTTGATAAAGTTAACCATGATTTCACAAAGCTTGTATGAGTGTTAAGGGAATTTAGATGTAGTTTCTTCCACAAATTGTATTTAGACTAAAATGTATGGTATATAAGCGACTACGAAGAATGAAAGGTCATGTTGGTGTTGGAAAATAAATAAAGATATTGTCTTTTCTTTTATCAAAATCTTTTTTTCAGTTTCATCAGAAATATTGCTATAAAATGACAAACTCGTAATTATCTTCACGCACCCTAAATGCATATTGAAAATCTGTCTTTTGTTATTACTGCTCTTTATCAAATATGCCAAGTTATTTAATATATAAGTATAGTAGAAGATTGATTGACAAGAACAGCTGTATCACTAGCCCATCAAAACTGAAAATTTGAGCTCACACCCTACACGTGGAAGGTTCTATAGACTTACATTGTATTTGAGTAGGGTTGTTTTGTTTGTTTGTAGGGACTCGTGCTTCTTTTGTCAATAAAGAGTAAGCGTAACAAAAAAGCACAATAATGCTGAATGTAGCGTTAAACACTAACCAATCCATCAATCGGTCAGTCAATTAATAAATCAATCAACCAATCAATCAACCAATCAATCAATCAACCAAACAATCAATCAACCAATCAATCAACCAATCAATCAATCAAACAATGCAATATAGTTAAATTTAGCAAACCAAATGTTATGAATAAAAACTGATATAAAGACCCACACTCTGGTTTGAAGCATTTGTTTAACATTATGTTTTTTGGGGAAACTTTTAGTCATCTGACCTTGCATACAAAAACATGTTACACAAGTAATGAAAGTAATCAATGATCAATCAAGTACTTATATATTGTGGTTTTACTATTAACAACAAATAAAGTTCATTATGACCATCAATACCGGTATATAAACATCATATTGCTTTTAAGTTTCTTATGTGTATATCATCTACTCAGTCTCATTTTAAGTATTAATTTTTCCAACCTGTTGTATTCGGGTCGGGTTGTTGTCTCTTTGACACATTCCCCATGTTCATTCTTAAATTTATGGTTATATTGACGGCACAGTTGCCTAATATTGATGACGTCTACTTAATTTGAACTTTGGTGGATAGTTGTCTACTTATTAATCATACCACATCTCTTTATTTTTGTATTCAAATAAAACTTCAAAGAGGGGTCGAAAGATACCAGAGTGATATTCAAACTCATAAATGGAAGATAAACTGACAACGCAATGACTGAATAAGAAAAAGACAAACGGACATGCAAAAGTACACAAACGACTTCATAGAAAACTAAAGACCATGCACCACCCCCCCCCCCTCCAAAAAAAAAGACTGTGGGTGATCTCATGTGTTTTAAAGGGTAAGCAGATCCTGCTCCACGTGTTTTGCTTATGTGAATACAAACCCTTTAACAAATGAGTTCATGAAAAGGAAACGGAACTGTACTTACAACTTAAGGAGCATATCCGATATCATCTTTAAAACGGATAATCCATAACAGTTAACTGACTCCTGATGGCGTTTGAAAAATTTTCAAAGGAATGTTTTCAACTGAACCGATTTGCACTCTTGATTTATCTAAATAATACAACTAGTTTCAATTTCAATGTAGATTTTCATATTCATTAATACGTCATTGTTATCACTGTCAGTGACTTTAATTAAATTTCATAACTAATCTTGCAGGTAGTATCTAAAATAAGATTTTAATAGTTTTTATGAACTTCCCTCATTTTGGATACATTTTTATTTAAAAGATTATATAGCAATATATACTGCACAACAACAAAAAAACACAATTTTAGTAGAGAGACAAATGACAGATTGAAACAGCATGGGCGATATGTTAGTTGTATGTCCTTGGGTTCTGTCATTAATAAAGAACCTCCTGTTAAAAGACCAAAACATATGCAGTGACAAACATAATTCTTTTTGCGCCTGTCTCATATCAGGAGCCTCTGGCCTTTGTTAGTCTTTTATGATTTTTCATTTTAGTTTTTTGAGTAGAACTCGGAGTTTAGTATGACGTCCATTATCACTGAACTAGTATACATACTTGTGTAGGAGCCAGCTGATGGACGACTCCGGGTGCGGGAGTTTTTCGCTGCATTGAAGACCCATTGGTGGCCTTTGGCTGTTGTCTGCTCTATAATTGGGTTGTTGTCTCTTTGACACAGTCCCCATTTTCATTCTCAATTTTATAATATACATTTTACTAAAACAGTAACTTGGATGATAGGTGTGTCACTGAACACATTTCACAACTTGCATACATCATTTTTGTTTTCTACATGTTCTATTTATTATATCCTTTCGTTGATAAAGATTGACGCTGGATATTGTTAATTTTGGTTTTAAAACTTTCTCCTATATAAACTAACCGTGTTAATAACTTCTGTAATTTTATATTACGTTTTTGATCATTTTTACATAACGTAATTGTGAATCATTAATATTTTTAAAGGATTTTATACCAAAATTACATTACAACAAATTCCCAATGTTAAAGACGTGCGAATAATATCAAAGGGACATTCAAAATCATAAGTCAAAACTAACTGACACCATTATGGTTAAAATGTCAATTATTGTCAGCATCCTACTGCAACAAGTTCAAATAAGGTGAGTGAACTAATGACATTACATAGTGGTGGTAAAAGGACCATCAACACGGGCAGATACAATGTACTATACGTTTCTAGGTTCATGATACACAAAATGAATAAGAATTGACATTATAACCCTTGAAAATAGTTAACAAATGTTAAATATTTGTAGGTATATAAAATCACTTTTGAACAAAAGTATTATTATAATGTTTAGATAATAATAGGTACTTATATAGTATGACTTTCTTGGGTATCAGTTTTCTTGGTATGAGTTAAAAGTGCTTTTTAGTGGATATTAAATTGTGTTGTTTAGAAAAAGTTTGCATTCATTCCTTTAGAAAATTTGAAACCTTAAAATTCATGGTTCTTCTGTATCCACTAAATCCATAAAATTAATATCCAACAAATGTTATGGAATCCACAGTAAATAAACTTTAACGGTTAGTTGGCTTGTAGTAGTAAATTATCTATCCCAACTTGCACGTATCACTTTTGTTTTTTTTAAATTTTTTTCCGTGTATTCGTTATGATTTTTTTTTGTTTTATAATCCGAGAGTCTGTTTTTATCTTTCTTTCCAAGGAAATTTGTTTTGAAATAATGAATTATATATTCTTAATTCGTTCAAATATCTTTTCAAAGATTCAAGGTCAATTATTATGGATAAAAAGTAAAGTTGAGTGTTCTTATTTTTGCCTAAAAAACCAGTGATGATAGTGAAAAATTAATAGTGGAAGGCTTTTATGCAGTGGCAGATATAATTTAGCTGAATCTTCACAATAAGCCTGAAAAGTTTATTATCATTAAACATATTTCACAACTAAAACGCTAATTGTTTTTCTTCTTTTATTTCAATCTATTTTTTGATAAAGTTCGAAGCTTTACTTCTTCAGATTTCATCAACTCCTCACTTTTATAATTAACCTTGGATATCAGTATTTTCATATTACGAGTTAAATAATATATAACAAGACGAATTCGTCAATAAAACTCCACCCTTACGCATTAAAGGAGTTCTGTTGGATTATTTACTTTTAAACATCACAATACTAAAAGTGAAGCAAATGATACTAAAGCATGTAAAGGGACTAACAATTCAAGTCGTAAAAAACTGACAACATCATGACTAAAATGTTGATTATTGTCGGCATCCTCCTGAGATTAAGGGTCATCGAGTTTTTACAGGCTAATGAATTAATGGCATTATAGAGTTGTAGTGAAGGAACATTAATCAAATCTATTGTACAAATCGTGCAGATGACTCTACTTTAACATCAAGGTTACAGAACATGTATTATTATTTGAAATATAATCTATTTTTATACATGGAACAGCACAAGTATTTTCTATTATGGCTTTGGCTTTAATTTATTTTTTGCATTGAGAGATATTTCTCGCACTTTATTTTCGTTTGTACAAAATGTCGAAAATATCATAAACCTTTTTTTTTTTTGTGAATATTTGACTTCGGAGTTTTATAAAGATCTACAAGCCTTTAGAAAATTTGTACTTCATTGAGCATTTTAGTTCGGGGTTCTCCTGTAACCACAAAATCATCGAAAATTGGTTTCCCACGAATACTAATTAATTCACGGTATCACACTACACAGAGTATAATACAAGTGATACGAATACTTGTATTCGCAAAATACTGTACAACAGTTCGAAGAATTTTGACTGAACACAACGAGAGTATTGACTTTTTGAAAAATAGGTTTAAACACTCTTAAGAATTTGATAGCGCTTGATTGTGACTCTCGTTATTCGATTTACAAAGTATCAATACCTCGATAAAGGCCCGATTATTATATTATATTAAACAAGTGGAGTTGATATACAATATCACTAGTTCGGAACATTCTCAATGACTCTATGCAGTGACAAAAAAGAAAATAAATTAACGTTAACAGCTGGTTGTCTGGAATGGAGATGTTTATTTCAAAATTAAATCCATGGACATAATCATTATCGCAGTTTACAAAACAGCAAAACTAACGAACAAATTATATCATGAATTATGTACCAATCATGTCAACATATAATGTAACATGTTTTTTCATACAGAGTGGTATTTATTAACCAATCTTGGATTTCAAATCTCATGAAAACAAATAGTATACGCAGTTTGAATCAATACCATCTTTCTCACTTAAAGTTTAAATAAATACAAGATAAGTCATTTACTCAGCAATCCCTAAGGACTAAATAGTTGTTTAATGAAATAGAAAAAAATGTTAATTTAAATAACAAATTTATGAGCTTGTTTTTCATTCAAGACACCGTGTGATGAGCAATAAAGAACAATGATACCGCAGGAATGATGCATCAAACGTGCATCGTCTTAATTACTGTCAAACCTTGAAAGGTGATTTTCGTCATTCACCTATATAGTCCTCAACTGTTATTTATTTTCTCAATGTTTACTTTTGTAAAAGATTGTACAAATAGAAAGCATATCCAATCACATTCATTACAGGAAGAATACACGGGTTGTGTCAATTATAGGTGAGCAAAAGCGACATATGCGTATCGTTTATGTTGCTTTGTGTCGCCGCAATTCCCTCATGATTTTTTCCCTATATTTGTGTATCCTTGATACATTTTTGAGATGATATCTATTTCTTCCTATAACTTATACATGTTATGATAAACTCTGATTATCTGCAATTTAACTCCATTATTGTACAGAAATCAACAAAAAGGTACAGATTTTACAAATAACAAAATTGAATTATTGTTTTAATATTCCACTACGATGGTTTCCTGTATTGTTTAATACCAATAAACAATGCTCAAGATTAGTTTTCAATCTTGTATCTAAAAAAAACCTTCTTAACCACGCATCAGAATATCGTGAGACTCTCTCAGATTATTTAATAATATAACATCAGTATGCACTTCAAGATCGATTTTTAATCTAAATAATTATTGTAGAATTGTTCTAAAGTTATAATCAATTACTCTTTTTTTTGGTCAGTGCTGTATCAATTCTGTATCAGCATCTTCTATTAAACCACTTTATAATGTATTGCAAATGTCTCTGCATCTTTTACCTTAGTACTATGTTTTGGGACACCTATTACGTTTCAGATCTATTTATTTTTAATTCAGTATTCAATTTATAGAATTTCCATCGCCTTATCTAACGGATACTCATTTTGCATCTTTTACTTCTTCTGAACACTTTGTTATAAACATATAAAATACTGTGTGTTATTATATTTTTTCGTTACAAAAATGAAAAAAATATATATACTTAAAGAAGGAAAATATTTTCCTCTAGCAAAGTTGTATTTATTTGTTTGCATTGGGCAACTCCTTTTTATGTCATTTTTTGTTGACAAGTTCTTCATATATCAAATGAGTTTCAGATATTTTTTTCTTTGATATTCCGCTCCGAGCATTAATAAAGATACATTTATTGTCAAAATGAGAATTAAGGTTTGACGCATTGGTGCAGTTATGTTTTTACTACCACTTTATCGATGCATCTGATGGTGATATGTTAGTCTCCGTGGATATCATAAGCGCAGTGTTATCAAAATGTGTTGTCCAAAAATGTTTAGAATCATATTAAATTAAGATTTTTTTTCCATTCATGCACAACTTTGATTCCTTGCTTGGGTTATACGCTTTGGTCAATTTTGGTTTATAAACTCACCTCAATGTATTAGATGTTGGATGTAAGATCACCCCAAGTTTTTGGTGAAGCTCGTGTTGCTTAGTCTTTTGTTTTCTATGTTGTGTCTTCTGTTTCTATTATTTGTCTATTTGTCTTTATATTTTTAGCCATGGCGTTGTCAGTTTATTTTCTATCTATGAGTTTGACTCTCCCTCTGGTATCTTTCGTCCCTCTTTTTCGCCCCGAATATCGCTGTAAGATATTTATTGTAGAAATTGTAGAAATGTAGACTGGAGCATTGATACAGATAATGAAACAACTACCACAAGGTCGAGGTATCTGTTTGTGAACTGTTCTTCTCCGTTGGGATCACCAGCCCGTTAGCTAGTTCTTTGGTACCGACATATTCATACAATGTAGTAATTTTTTATTTGTGAAATTTGTCGTTAAGTTTGAAAAAATTGTAATGAACTAAGAAAGTATCTCTGTCATGAAAAGCTCCCAATCCTTTACTTTTGGATATACTTTGTTGTCATGTTTTTTTATAAGCAGTTTATATTTTTAATAAGCTTTTGATTTAAGAAAAAAATGGCCCGGAGCCTCACTTACGATACATGTAATGTCGAAATGCAAATACTGAATGAAATCAAATAGGATAGAGAAATTGACAAAAACGTCTGCCAAAATTGGAAGTGATGTATAAGTAGTAAAAGCAAGAGCACCTGAAAACACAAGAATGTTTGGGGTGGGTTCGTTTTGCCTAGTCTTTTGTTTTCTATGTTGTGATTGTGTAATATTGTTTGTTCGTCTTTTAAATTTTTCAACTATGGCATTGTCAGTTTATTTTCGATTTGGTTTGAATGAGTATACCAGACTTGTATTTTGTCTTAAAAAAAGTAACCAATCGCTCCAAAATCAAAAAAGTTGGAATTAAAAAAAAAAAAAAAGACGATCACCCTTTTGAAAAAAACATTTCCCAAACCAAACATTATTGTCTAACAACACCTTTATTTAGGTACATCGAAGATATTTATCTATTAACTATGTTTTAGACGACTAAGCTGATGATATCACTTGGGGACTTAAAGTTCATTTGAATATGACTAGATGATACCATGTGGCGACAAATAGTTCACTACACAGTAATGACAATAGAGCTGATGATACCACGCGGGGACTATTATATGTAATAACACCATTACTTTCAGAATTTTTTAATGCAATGAAATGTACAATTACTTTTTAAGTTGAAGAGATTATTTTTTTCGACCCTTTTTCTCATGCAAATGAATTAACATTCTATGATTTAGTAATATTACACCTAAACGGCAACGAGAGTATTGACTACTGAGTTGATGATACTATTTCACCAGAGTACTGACCACTGAGCTAATGATGCCATGGGGGGACAGTCAACAGAATTATAGACCATTGAGGATAATATACCACTCTCGGAAGGAATATCAGCATGATCAGGTACATCTTGAAGTTGTTTCACAGAGATTAATTGCCTGATGTTGACGATAACCATTCAACGCTGTATTATTAACATATATTTCTATCGATATTTGTAATGTGTTGCTTGTTGGCTTTTTTTTTTGGTATTTGACCTTATATCCTTGAATTAAGTCTTATGTGGCATATACAAAACTGCAATGTACTGTTACGTTCATGCATATGATGCTGTTTAATCTGATACTAGATAGAGTGTGATTTACTTTTTATTTAAAGACATGTAATTGTATAAATACACATTTAATGTCGATACATGAAATGTATTAAGTGATTTATTGAAAAGGTTAGCGTTTTATACGTCTAATGCAATAAAATCAAATTATGGGCAAATGCAAACAATTACCGTTGCGTTTCTAAATGTAAATTCCATACTGATTTATTTTTCCCAAGACGAATTGTTAATTTTAGTTATCAGGGTTTATGTATGTCAATTAAAAACTCCTGAATAATGCAACAACTATGAAAAAAGAAGATGTGGTATGATTGTCAATGGAAAAACTCTACACAAGAGACCAAATGACACAGAAACTAACAACTATATTTCACTGTAGGCCTTCCACAATGAGCAAAGCCCATACCGCATAAATATAAATATCAGTTCCCTGGTACAGGAAAGTTGAACTTGAAAAAAACATGCTTGATTGTTGAGATACACATCACTTCAAGGAAATGTTTTGAAAGAATTATGTAATATATTTTGCTCTATTGTGTGTTCCAAATTTTAGTTCTCCATAATGTGCAGTAAACGATCCTAAAACACGTTAGAATTTTAAATTTCAGACTTGCCTATGGTCTCAATAGTAAGTACATTGGAACTGAACTGATTTACAGCATATACAAATCTCCTTATTTATAAATGACAGAATTATTTATGAACCTCTAGAAAAACGACCTAGATTATATTTTTAATTTTATCAAGGTCTTCTTTGTTTCTTCTAACGTTACAACGTATTAACGAATTCATAATTTTAACATGTGTTGGTTTTAGTGAAACTGTTGAAGATCGAGAAAATCGCTTCAAATACTCGGAAATCATTAATTGTTTATGTTACATCAACATAATATATCTAACAAACACAGATCAGACAGAAAATAGAAGATATTAACGTCTTCTCCATATATATTTTCAATGATCCGACATTAAAGCCAACAGTGTGTATTCTTATAAATTACAGTTAACTACGTTTAAACTAGCTATTAAAAGTTAAACAATATAAAGAACCCATTAGTACTGGAGTAAGACTATTCATTATTGTGTTTGACATTTAAAAGCCCAGATTACCTGTTGTTTATGAGTTTTTACTAGTCCTACACAAATTTGCACAATATGTCTTATATTGAAAATTACTCAGTCTTTGTTTTGAATTTTTTGACTTGGGTATCCATTTAAACATGTTAAATTTAGCTTCCAATGACTATTTTAATCGTGGTTTTCTACATGTCATGATGCTTTCGCCGTATAGCCTTGAAATAATAAAAATGCATAGCAACAACAATACTATTATTTCATTATTCAAGTTTATCTTTGAGATTGTAAGCAACCTTCAACTCATTCATGACAATAAAGTGTTAAAACATTTTATATCAAATAGATAAGGGTTATTTAACAATCACATAATGAAACATTTCATGTTGATTTGATTTGCTAAGCAATCAACATTAAAACAAATGGAAACACAATAATTCCCATATTTACAAAGTGCATCATATCAGAGAGAGACATACAAATCGGACAACAACAATTATGAAGGAATAGCACAGATTAAATTCATATCAATGTTTTTGACCATCTGAAAAGAAGAGAGAAAGGGTAACAACTACAATATAAAAAAAATAATCAACAACATTAGGCAAGGGTTTAGTCCACAAAATGCTAATAAATAGTGCTTGAAACGAAACAGTTGGAAGACTAAATCAAATGCAAAGTTAAAATCCATAAAGTTGCGACAAATTTGTTATAGGCAAATTATGCTTGAGGTATAAAACCTTTTTGATTTTCAATCATTCAACAGGTTATCCACAGTAAATGTATGTTCAAGGAACATATCAATGATATCTGATGTCATCACACTAGCACAAACTACTGCTATTTAGTTTGAAATCAAAGTGTTGGTGTTGGTTGCTATATGACGGATTTTGTATTTTGTGTGTGTGTTTAAGAAGAAATAATGCCGATTGGTTTCGTTAACTTGGTTGTTTTACAGTTTGTTATAATGAATCCCTTTGAGTTTATTTTACAAGAAAGTTTTGATCGTGATTGAATGTCAACCGACGTCCTATAACAGTTAATTATCTCTTCCCATGGTATCGTCTTATAATATCCGTATTTCCTTATTCTAATATTAATATACAGGAACCAACTGTTTATACGGTAAACTAAGTTATTTCTAAATAATTCCATTGACTGAATCAAGTAAAAGCACCTCAATTAAATTACTGTCAGAGATTGTTTGTTGATAATGTAGATTAAGTTTCCGTGAAACAAAAATGCTTCGCACTATAATGACACATTTTATCAAAGTTAAGGTAACACGATACCGAATGGCATATCTCCCATTTTCAAAATTTTGTGGCATACGTGTACTTTGAATCGAGTTACATCTGAATATGTGATAAAAAATGGGGGTCACCATTTTTGTTTTTTTGTAATTTTCACAGGAAAACGTCAATTTTGGCGACAAATTTACTTAGGTATATAGGGGAAATACCTTTTTTCGGCTTACCTTTTTAGATTTTCGAATGGATGGCTATTTTCTTATATACGGAGAAAAACAAAAAAACTAACATAATATCTAGGATTGCAAAGTGAGTCCATACACGTATAGAAACTCACATGTTACTATCCTTGTTTTTGAAATAAATGGCTTCAAAGTTGATCGATAGGCCTAGAATTTGACCCAAAACGTGTGACGTTTTGGTGTACGGAATATAACGTTATTCCTTCTCAGAGAAATGGAGAAAAAATATGTGTCGGGATCTGAATGAGTATATTTTATTTTCATTTCCCCTGTCGACTATCGTTAAGTTCCTAGTAATGCAATATAACCTTCTACTGAATCAGATATAATTTTATTTCGTCCTGCACATGGAATTTCACTCATATGAATTAATATTAATATCGTCTGATTTTCACGTCAAGCGAGCATATACTTGAAACTTGCGTGAACAGGTTCCATGTGAATCTTAATATGATAATTATTCAGGCATAAATCACCGGAACTTTTTACACGTTAAATTCACGTTAATATTTGAAATAAAATTATTTAAATAATATCTTTGTTCTAAAATTTGATTAAAACCATAAAAAATACCTTCAGATTTTTGTTAAGTTTACGTGAAAATTAAATGAAACATTTCACGTGAGATTCATCCGAATTACTGATTTTTAACTCCATCATATTAGACAATGGTGGTATCATCACTGCATACCGTGATGCATTAATATAGTATTTTAAAAAATTTGATTCATTTAACAGTTTTTTAATTGCTCGGTTTGATGTGTGTTTAACGTTCAGTGGCAAATAGTTCATGCATGTTCGGAACGATACAATATAATTTTGAAAATAGTTGTTTATAAAAGACACATTTGATTCACCAGTCAAAAAAGGTTAAACATTCTGTTATTTGTGAAAATTATGAGGAAAAATATTGATCCTGATAAAATACACATTCCAAAAAATAAAATAACAAAACTCCAAGAAAAATTCAAAACGAAAAAAACCCTTATAACATGACGAAATCAAAAGCTGAAAAACATCAAATGAATGATAAACAGCTGTCATATTCTTTACTTGGTACATACAATACATGTAGTATAGTGTACTCTGCGTGGTGTACATGTGTTACTTGTTTGCTCAGGAAGTCGGACAAACCTTGCAAACTATCAACCCGAATAATTCAGTCGTTATATTCCGCTTACTACATAAAGTAAGTAGGAGAGATCGATTACGGGGAGTGACTGAATTATTCGGGTTAGCAAACTGTATGCAAAATTTCACAAATTCCAACATTCTGTCATTTGTGAAAAATTATTTACATAACAAATCTTAAGATCATATATACATTCTTTATATAAGTAAAACAACTGCGAAATTTAAAAGTTCCAGCTTGAAATTCAACCTGTATCAGATGTAAGCCGTAGTATGTGCGCCTTTGTATTTGATCAAATGCCTAATCCAGCAACCAGTCATGAAACAAAAAAGAAAATCCAGACGATATGCGCACCTATAATATGAGTAGTAACACCAGGTACATAGTTTTAAAGCTGTAGCAAAACAACGGTAGTCCTAAATAATTAGCCAAATTAACCCTATATATACTAAGTGCGGGATTAACGGTCGAACGGACAAATGTTAAACAATATGATGATATGTGCTCTATAAGTAATTTGGTGACAATGCATATTTTTGAATATGCAGTTCATATAATGGAATGGTAATTTGGAGATCTGAAATGTAGTAGCAATGTAAGAAGGCTAGTATTTCCGTCATTCCGTCTTTGGTGGAAAGTTGATTAATTGGAAATTTTACCGCATCTCCTTATATTTCATTATGGTTTGATTTTTTTTCTAGAGAAGAGCAAAAGTTTCAAGACTTAAACTAATATTTACCAAGAGACTGAAATGATACTGTGAAAATTTTACTACACATACTCAAAATTTTTCAACATTTACTAAAACTACAAATAAGAAGTGTAAAGATACTATTCCAATTAGCACTAGTCACGATTTTCTTGATGTCTTTGGTGTTAATGTCGTTTACATACTACATGTATTTTATGTAGCCCAGCTGTTGCTATCTTATAAATTGCATATCACATATCTCCATTTATCATTCTATCAGCCAACTTTTGTACAACTAACATGTACATGTAGACACATTTTTTTTTATTTGTACTTGTACTTTTAACAATAAAGTCTCATGTTACCCCAATTCCATAATGAGCAAGCGGTAACGTAGATATTTAGTTTTGCGTAACTGTTCAATTTTGGTCTTACTCGCGGTCTACGTTTAAACTTTCTTTTTGTTGAAAAAATTAGAGGCAATGATTTAAATTTTAACAACTAAAGTTCCAATTGACGGGTGTAAATTGTAGGATTGATTGCTTTGATTATTGGTTGGTTAACGCCCAGTGGAAAATATTTCATGCATGTTCAGGACGAGAACAAGTTAACAATAGATACAATAGGTAGGTTTTGCAATAGAGGCAGGGCATCCGCGATGATGGTCGGGAAAATTTTAACTGACGTTATACATGTATATATATACTTGTAAACTTGTTCTAAAAACTAATTTTAAGAAAGAAACTTTCCGGGCCTTTTTCGACGCCTAGTATGCGAGCAATATGGCCCTCAGAGCCCTAAAAGGTAACTTTGTTAATTTTCATTCAGTCGTTTTGTCTCCTTACTTTTACATGTACATTATTTCCAACTCAAAACTAAAAAAAACAACACCGAATACCCATGGAAGCGTAATTAACACGAATATAAAATCTAAATGATTTCAAGATCTAGCTTTTTTACAGTCTCTTGCCGTTTGAATAATAAAAAGTCAGTCGTTTGCATGTAAATTTCGAGAACAAAATTATAACGGAATCAGGGAACACGGAACCGGTATGACTACAGTCAGCCCCAACTATCAACATGCGTTTGTAGACGCAAGTGGATACTCGGGGCTGGCTTTATTCAGACTGTAACGGAACCTGAATTTTGTTATTTTATTTCTGCCGAATCAAGTGCCCATGTATTTCTCAGCCTTCGTTAACGTTCTAATGCTTCATTCCGATGTTGCTGTCCGTCCTGAGTAGACCTAGTTTATACGATTACAAAGCTGGCACTGTATTTTAAAATATTTCCAAAACTATATCGAATTTACTCTGTACAGACCAATGAATTCCAGAGACTGTTTACACATGGAAAACAGGAAAAGTTATTCGGCTAAATAACAATTTTTTTACATTCCATACAAACAAACTATTTTCTGTATGATTTTCAACGTCTGCTTGTATTGTGCTTTTCCCCCTAATTATATCCGTATTCTCATCCAAATAAATTTCAATTTTGTCCGAGCGGTGTTTTTGATGACCATTTTAAAACGAATTGATAGTTGTAAAATTCGCCGTTTTTTCACACATCATCCTAAGCTTCTATAAATTAGATTTCTAATTTCAAAACTAAATTTCATGGGGATACGGCGTGAATCATGAATAAGTACTTATTGCAAAAATAAACCAAGGATTACTTTTATAAATTGTTGTTTGGATGGAGAGTTGTCTCATTGGCACTCACACCACATCTTCCTATATCTATACCAAGAATAAAGATAAAGTGATAAAACTGTGTTTGTTATGCATAAGAACATATATAGATAAAGCGTGCAGATGCTCAAATATCAAAGAAACAGAATATTTAAAAAGTAAATTAATACTTTTTAAAGATTAATAATGAGCAGAATGATTGCCGGAAAACGATAAAACAATCCATGTCAAATAACCGCTACGTATTGCATCAAAACTCTCGGCACTCTGCATTTAGGGAAAGCGACCGTTATAAATATCACACAAAACCCGCTGCACTGGCTTATAGGTGTGAACGTTATTCGATAACGTCAGGAACGATAACTCATGGCGTAAACTCGTTCGGTATTGTGTTACCTTAAAATGGATAACAGGTGATATTGTCCTTTCCATAAATATATACAGTAAAGCCTTTAGTTCTATAGTTCAAACTTTTAAATTAATGATCGATGTTCGCCTCACTGTTATAAAAAAATAGTCGATATTGAATACATAATGAAACTTAAAAAGATAGGTTTTTGCCTTTTTTTTTTAAATATTGGCCATTGAAAATTTGGCGCAAATGTTTCTCTATGTACACTTTATTCCCTTAAAATTGTCACCTTTTATTCTTCCATAAACTTATTTTCAACAAGTAAATATGTACGAATATCTGTCTTATGAACATGAATTTTCATTTTTTGTCAACTCAAATTATCTTCCATTGTTTACCCAATTCCGTCATTTATACCTGTGATCATATTTTGATTCATCAAGTGAGCTGATAAAGGTTATAACCCTTAAACGCGTCCAATCATCTCTTGAGATTACAGACAACACACGTTGATAAAATGTGTTATATAATGGGTTGGGAAAAGCTTAAGTTGCCACAGAATTAGAGAAACTACAGATGTAATGAACACGTATGGTCTCACGCCCTGTAAATTAGTGTTGCGCAAAGTCATTATCATCTACACTACATAGAGAATACAATCATCGAATATAACGAAAAATATAATTATGCCGTTTTGACTCTCATAATATGATTGATTCTGTTTCTGACTTATAATCGTTCAAAATATGCATAACATACATACCCATGACGTTAAGCAATCAAAAATAAAACAATCATACTTTTGACATATGCACGTCAATGGTTTATGCAGTTAATCGTAACTGTTTATCAACATATAAGGGATGGAATACTACAAGTTAAAGTGGATCGGCCCATTCGAAGTTTTGTCAGAAGTGCCGTATTTTTTGTTATTTTAATCTCTTTAGAGAGTGAATCAAATTGGTCGAAAAAAATAAGGGGGTTCCGGATAATTTAAGCTCAACATAATACTTTTAAAGTGGTATGTAAAAAAGACCGTTTTTCAATGAAATGATTGGGAAAATAGAGGTGTTGTCCCCCCGTGTTGACATATTTTTATCGGAATATCAAAAAAAAACGTCCTATCACACTTGGTCCAAAATTGTAATATAAAAAGCTGAAATATATATTTAGCTTTAAAGAATGAGCAAATAAATAACATAGATCACTGATAGGGGAAAAAATCCATTATAACCCAAAATTTAGCGGGAAAATGGTGAAATTGGATGAAATGTCATAATTTTAACATTTTTAATTAATCAAAATATTTAAAAAAATATTAGTGATTTACGACACAAACGTTTCGTGTGCATGGCAATTCATGCGTTAAATGATAGGCAGTTAAATAGTTCCGATCCACCTTGATGTACTTCAAGTGGTATAGAGTGTTTTGCCTTAAATCTCATTTATAAATTAAATTGTCATTCCTGTTAAACGAAAACAAATCAGAACAATCCTTAATCAAGCACACCTTTCTTAAATACAACCAATGCACGAATATTTCATATCAAATAGAATTCTCTGACAGTTACTGATTTAGACAGTATGAATGTCTTTAAACTATATATATATATATCAACAAATGTGTAAAGAAAGAAAAAAGAACATCGGGTAACGACAAAATAAACATTTGAAATATTGTAGAAAAGAGCATGAATCTGTAAATTACATAGACGAATAAGTATCATAATCAAAACATGTACTATAACCAAAATCAAACTGATTGGTAATTGATACGTATGTTTATCTGTTGTTGTTCTAGTGTTAATTAAACCTGTAATATGGAATACCACTCAATAAATAACGTGAAAGTTATTTCATACGGATGAAAATACCAGTGTATGGTTTCAATAGTCTGGGAAAAGTTAGCTTCAACTTGAGTTACGTATTTAAGCAACGTAAGTGGTGGGCAATAATCAGTCCTTTAAGGGTAACGTTCGTACAACGTCATGTTATTGGACTTATTATCTCTACTTGTTTATAGCTGTAAAAATGAAACGCATCACCTTTCATGTTATACAATGTTCAGATAAAATTATTGGATATAATGATAAAGACAGCAAAACAGTCTTTAAAACTAAACCACTATCATTTATTTTCTTCCTTAACAGTGGATACGTGTCAAACACTATATTTTAACTTTTGTGAATACTGGGACTATAGGATTTCAGCATGACTTGATATATCTTGAAATCATGTCATCATTTTAAATAACATTTTATAAAAAAAAAGTTGATATATGATAAATGATTTTGCTATTTCTTGACGTTGACGATGACTTAAAATCCCTCAAGTTGGGCTTTGTTTCATGTAACTAAGTCTTTTAAAGTTTTCTATTTTGTGTCTTGTTTACTTTTATGTGCATTTTCAATCTATGCATTGTGATTTATCTCTGGGATCGTTTGCCCGTCTTTTACCACTAAGCGCTGTTAACCTTGTTTGGCGGAGTTTTGTTATGTTTATATCTTAAGTTAATATATTAAGGTAAAATCCAAAACGGCGGACATCATACTTAAATCAGCCCAGCATCAAAGGCTAGTGTGTAAATAGGTGTTTACATAATGCTGCGTTAATAATATTGGGTACAAACCTTTGTTATATACTACTTTTGGATATCTTATATAGATTTGATATCTTTAAAAACCCTTCTTCCGGTAAAATCCAAAATGGCAGACATGGTACTAAAATAAGCTTAATTTTTAGGGTGGGTGATTGAAATGTGTTTTGACGTATTGCTACTATCATTAAATTGTGCAGGAACCTTTCTTTGACGCTGCCAATGAATACAATGTATAAGACATATGTATTTTAAACTCTTACTTCCGGTAATATTCAAAATGGTGGACATAGAAATACTATTTTATTTTGATATTCAACTTTTTGTCAAAATGTAAAGAACATGTTTTTTGTGTGCCGGTCATTAACTTTTGGCTTTAAGTTATCCTCTGAACCACTTATTCTATTCTTTAGATAATGTTTAAATACAAAGTTAACACTTCCGGTTAATAAAACCAATATGGCGTAAATTTCAAAGATGAGTACTCAGTCCATAACTTCGATGTAGAGGTTTTGGAAAGATTGATTAACGTAAAATAAAATCACTGAAGTACTAAAACATCTTTAAAATTACTTATTTAAGGCCGCAAATACATGTTTATGCGGAGAGCTCATTATCCTAATTTACAAAGACAGTGTTATTGTTTTTACATCAATAATGTACAAGCTCCTGATAAGGTGAATAGGCCTCACAAAGAGTTGTACAAAAGGGTTCCAATGGATCATAATTTTCCCTTCGCTATTCATAAGCGTCTGGACTAGTGAACATAGGAACCAATTCCAAGCCTGTTACTCATCCACATCCATCATGGTATATTGCACGTTTTGCATGCTGAAAAAAAGTAGACCGAGTCGTCAAATTAGCCTTATAACCATCTGGACTAGTAAGGATAGGAAAAAATTCCAAGCTTTTTACTCATCCACACCCGCCATGGTATATTGCACGTTGTACATGCTGACAAACACGTAGACCAAGTCGTTCAAATAGCATCAATAAGTCTTTCCTCTTCCAAAAACATGTTGTCTTGCTTCGTAAACCCCATCGGATCAGTTTGTTCGATCTTACTACAAAACCAAGTATCATTTTATCAATGACATTATCAAATCAATATGTGGTGATGTTGGCTGATCAATCATCATTCTAAATCATAAAGTCACATCTTCAAACGCCATTCATGTCAACAACGAAGTTCCATTTCAAGTAACGTGCATTTTTAAGGCCATGGATAGATATATATCTAAAGCTTTTCCCATTTCCAAAATGAAAGCCAAAGTTCGTCTGCCCCTATGTCATGGAATAACGAAACAGCAATGACAGCAACATGGTATGGACTATTCGAGTCATGACTCAGTTAAGTTTGTGTATCACTGCATCATACACCTTTATCTTGATTCTAGTATAAGCCTCTTCTTGTTAACAAGGGGATAAACTTGAACACCATCATGTGGTTGATAACACAGAACACCGTGAGCATTTGTTGCTACAACTACATTTCCCGCAAAATCTATTGAGCAAGCTTCTGTGAATAAAAACTAAAAAGTGCTTTCTTAATGTCGTCATCCCGCAGAAAAATTTGCCAATTTTGAGAAATTTGTTTTGACACGGAATTCGTCTATGTATTCCCTTTCCCCTAAATGTAGCTCTTGTTTCTTGTAGCAACCTTCAAACTACCGGTATTGTCTATGTGCGCATCTGAGACTACATCCACTGTTGTTACAGTTCCAAGGTGTTTCATAACGAGTATTAGAAGTCATTATGATTGCCACAATTTTTAATGTGTATTGATGTGACATGTTTGTACATATTTGTTTAATAAAATCGGCATCTCAGAAAATACACAAGCAGCGAGCTAGTCGACAAACATACGTGTGTGTTTTAGTTGACTATTATGAGAAGTGTTGCTATGTTAGGTACATACAGTATAGCGAAGACGTCTTCATTTCTTTCCCCGTGGACGTAAAACACAACAGATATGAACATCTGTAGGTCGAATCCTGTCTTCCCAATTTTATTCTTTTCAATTAGGTTATCTTGAAATAGTTGTTTTGGAATAATAAGGTCATTGTTGACAGGACCAATTTTCTTCGGCATTAACTAATCCACAATGTACGTTTACATTAACATGTTTAATGGAATACATATAAGCTATTTTAAACTGACTATTAACGTGTTATATAATCATTACAACTACATAAATTGCTAGCATTAAAATTGTGTAATCACATTAAATGTTAATACATGAGATTTATAAAGTGATTTAATGGATAACTCAGCGTCTTCTTTAATTGAATTAAGGTCAAATTACATATATTTATTAAAGTAATGTACACCGGTATGTTAACATTACCACTTGTATTTGTTTATAAATTTACACGTGTTTGAAAGTATATAATAGGTTAAATGTTTTTCATTGGTCGAGTTAGAACTGACCATAATATTTGAATAAGGTCATTTCAAATATTTCCTGCTATACTTTTGGCGGTTTTGTAAATTAAAGATATTGTCATTCGTGGATTGCTTTGGTGCAGTAATGTTTCTCACCCTCCCACCCGACTTAATGTATTATATTTGTGCTATTTTTCATTAAGGTGAATAATAATCATGATAACGTGTGTAAGAACAGAATCTTTATTTGATTCATAATATGTATTTGCGTACATAATGACAATTGTTTTAATTTTTGTGGATTGGTTTTTGTGTTTGTTACCTGCAGCGGCCTAGGCAGACAGTTACACTGATGAACATTTATTATATTGCATTTGTCTTTAATAAAATCAAAGCTTTCCTGCACACTGTCAGGCGAGCTGATCCCATACAAAGGTGTTTATTTATTTATGTTCGCTTGAAGTTATTAATTAAAACATACAAACAATTACCATTAAGACAAAAATAAATGCAATTGATTTAGTTCTACCATACGTATCGATAATAACAGGTATCAGGAATGAAATCAGACAAATACAATCACTTGAAATATTGCAGCAAGTCTGAATATCAGTTCACATGAACAGGAATTCATACAACATATACGTTATTAAAGAGTTCTTATCATTCTTTTTATATGTACTATTTAGATAGTAAAAATATTTTCACAGAACACATTTGAACATCCAATTCAACATATGTTGAAAATGAATCTGTTCTTGTTTCCGGATATTTTATGTTTGATTTGTTTTGTTTGAATTTTTTGAGACAAAGGTCAACCACCTGGCCAAGAAAAGACCCACATCACTATATGTCTAATGATTACACAATAAGTATCAAACATAAGAAAACAATAAAAAATTCTTAACACACGTTTGTTAAACTAGCAAGTATGAAAAGTGAATAGATTGTAATCTCAGTCAAGTGAACGTAGAACAATAAAAACACAGCAGGTCAACGTATAGTGTAAACATCGTAAGCTATATATGCATTCTAGTATGTAAATAGTATAGCTCATTAATAAAGGGATCTTTACCATCATATCAGAGCCTCTTTCATTTAAAACTGACTATTACACTTGAGAAAGAAACAATGGTCTTTTGGTAATAGTAGCATAGAGAGGCGAACGATATCAGAGTTATAAACAAACTCATCAGTAAAAAAAACTACCACGGGTATGGCAACAACAGAAGACAAAAACAAGCAGTACACAAAATACAACAGAGAAACCACGAACCCGTCAAACAATTGGTGGTGATCTCGGGTGCTCTGGAAGAGTGATCAGATTCAGGTCCACATGTGACACGCATCATGCTGCTCGTGTAGGATATGTAGAAGAAGAAAAAATGCACGTATTTTATGATCTGAACTGCTGTTACAGCAACTAATACGCATCAGGTTAAACATGTAGATTAATTTTGCGTGCACTGAGATAATTTAAACGACTACAATACAACTCAAATACAAATGGTCTTATCAATATAAAACAAGTCAATAAAAAAAGAATAATGAAAAATAAAAGGTAACAAGTTATTTGGTTCAACATCTATATAGAATCTACGTGTAGCTTTTTACAGTTCGAGTTCAGATGAGTTGTTTTAAGGGCACAAATAATTGACCATTGGAGGCATATTGGGAAAGATATGCATCAGACGCCATACCGACCGATTTTAATACTAACTTGATTTTGATTCGTTTGACCTTTTCCCAAATTTATTTACATTGTGAAGTAATGAAGATTTTAATTTAATTTCCGACATCCGTTATTAATCATATTGTTGTTCTGAAATAATTGAGTTATTTCGGGCGTAAAAATGCAAAACAAAAACGTTTCATTTATTAATACAGAAATAGATTTATATACACTGACATACTTTTACAACTTAATGTCAGGGAGGAATTGTTTAACTTTCCACGTGGCCTTTGATATTACCTCTAAGTTGGTATTCGATATCAAACTTTCGAAAATTTATTAAATCGAAAGCAGCAATATTATACTCGTTGTGGTAATATACCGCCATTTAACATGTTGAGTGTTACTAATTATTTTTGGTTGTATTTTGTTTAACAGGTTTTCCCTCAGCAGTAAACTCTGACTTTGACGGCTGATGATATTCACAAAATTAAAGGTTAATTAACACAAAGCTCAAACACATCTTACTTAAGATAAACAATTGTAACATTCTTGACTTGAAACATACATTTCCGTATTTAAACGTAGAAAACGGTGAAAAAAGCAGGGTTGTACATCTCACTTTAAAAACAAATACATCATATAGTAACTTTTTAGAAATAGAACATAACATTCTGTTTATATGTGCCTGCACCAAATCAAGAGCCTGTTATTCAGTGATTGTCGTTTATTGAAAAAGTCAATAATCAAGCAGTGTTTCCCCATGTGAAAAGTTGCATATTTGTTTTTCTTTCAATTTTTGTGTTAAAATTAGGTCGTTAGTTTTCTCGTTTGAATTGTTTAACATTTATCATTTGGGGGCTTTTTATATCTGCTGTTTCAAAATTCATCAATCAATTAAGAGAAGAAAATATGTGGTTTCAAATCAAAAACCGAGGAAACACATCAACTGTAAGATGAAACCGAAACACTGAAGTGCAACAAAATCAAACGACAACATTCTTTAAAACGGACTTTTTTTATAAGAACTGAAATATTCTTTAGTTGCTACATAACATTTACAGAAAATGTGGGTTAAACCTAGTTGTACGGCTAACAAAGTCTACCACTAGTATGGTAATGGTTAGACATAACCGCTTAAATAATAACACTACGTGACAGTAAAAACAAGCACAAGACCACTCATTACAGACCAACGCATACAAAAATAATGATATAATACATATCAACATGTAAACCAAAGATGAACAACGGACCTCTTCCTTTATTAACAACACTATGTGTACTTCAAACAGTGACATATTTTAATGACGTATATAATATTAAAATACATACAATTATATGAAACGAGATCCAAAAATTTACAATAATTTTCACATCACTAGTACAAATGATTATCATGGTTACGACGGTTTTTAAAGGTTATTTTTAATAAATGTTGTGAGGATGTGATATTTTGTTGGACAAACACAATTCTTTAACCGCGGTTAATTGAAACTATCATGACTATATTGAACAATAAGATGAACAGAGTGTATTTTACTGCTGAGAAATAGAAAATTGATAATTAGAAAGTTGAAGATGAGATGAGAGAATTAAATGATTCCCCTCCAAAAAGTATAAACGTTATCTTTAAAAACTATTAACGCAATAAAACCGTAACATTTGAGTTGAGAAACTTAATAAGATGAAAATACAATGTAGTTGTTTGGAATCTTTTTTTTGTAGGTGATTCAGGTATGATGTTAAGACTATGATGGTTATTTCAACAGCAAATGCTTTGGGGAAATGTAATGACTAATCTATTAGTTAAACAATACGATCTATTGTGTAAACCCGGTTTTACTTAGGTTAGGTTTTAATTGCTACGAATATATCATGTATATTATCATCTAAAAGCGAAATCAATGTCATTTTACTAAATCCTTTGAAGCGTATTGATTTATCTACTTGGTGCATCAGTTTAATAGAGTCACTGAACTTTGTTTTCAGGAAGAACATTTACAGATCTGATTGAAGAGTATATCTGTTTTGTCAAAATCGGAAAGGAACCTCAAGAAATTAAATGATACATTTAGTGTCTTTATTGTAGTTTTTTTTAAATAGCTTCAGCTTATTCAGGATATAAAAACAAGAAGAAATAGTCGGATTTAAAATGTGACAACTTCCCACTGTAAATCAAACGGAATATAGAAGTTGATTATTATAGGTTATAGTAGAGTGAGTTAAAATCATACCGCAAAGTTATTTTGAAAAGGCCCTGCATTGACCAAAGTACTCCAACATGTCCAATTATAATGAGTCGAAATAAGTCGGTCGAAATTATTGGAAAACTTTGAAAGTATAATAGAAACAGATCGAAAAAAAGTTTGATTAATCAAATGGTATGTTATGTAATTAAAAGTAAAATTAGAAGAAACACAAAGATCAACGGAAACTATAAAACGGTAAATCCTTTATCAAATGGCGAAATCAAACATTGAAACACGTTCAACTAATTTAAAATCCAACAATTCTTCCAGAACAAACACATAAGTTGCATCCTTATTTCCTAAGGGTAATCGCTTCATTTAACAAAAACAAATGTTTTAAATGGATAACGAACTTTCAAGTGAATACATTGTTTGTTCAGATAAGTTTGCATTTATTTAAATACAAAATATTGTTTAAATTTGATGCAGAAACAATGCATATCTAGTAATATGGATATTTGATATTCAAAACTAGTATCAAGCCATTGAAATGTTTTTAGATATTCACACTTTTGAAATAACGAAAAATTAACAATATTACGTGAAAACAAAAGACTGACAGTAAACACCGATCTGCTTTAACTGGGAAACTAAGAGTAATTTTATATCAAAGCTATGGGAACGCTACCTCATGATGGATTAGTATAGAAGTTTTGATGAATTCAAGGACAATTCAAATCAGAAATTCCCTTATCAAATGGCAAACTTTCAAACATTAGCCGAATTGATAATCAACTGACACATTCAACCACTTCTAACTTTTGTACGTCAGATGCGCTTTTCTTGAACTAAATTCAGGAAAGATATTACTGATTTTAAAGAAACCAGTCTTTGACATTATTTAGTGATACCTTGCAATTGTTCATATTTAATAAAAAAAATAGTTACTTTGACCCTTCGAGAAAAATATAAAAATTTCAAAAATATTGAACCAGCCATTTTATCAGAAAAATTACACTGGTTATATAGCAGTTTGACAGACACTTAATTTGATCATCGAGGAGCTTAGTATTACCTGAACAACACAACGTGATTAAAACGTTTAGCTGATTTCACCCTGTAGTGTTAGGTACCACCTTAAGTTGCAAGTTTGTACGATTTGCCGATTAATTTTTAGTTATGAAAGATATTTCTTTTATATGTATGAAAGCCGTCACAGTCTTGACAACCAATCTAACTATATGATCAGAATCGTTATAAGGGTTTGCATGTTATTGATAATATTTATCAGCTGATCATTTTTTTTCATATTTCCATCCATAAACACCTTCTCATTTGTGATCTCTTTAGATCAACCAACAATTGAATCTGTATAAATCAAATTAATAATTATTTTTCCAATGAGCTTTGCTAGTTTGTCTTAATCATGTTAATTCTGTTGACAAAAATAAATGATCGGGGTTTTCTTACTTGGTCGAAAGTTTATCGTGAAACAGATCGGCTAGTTGTTCCATTTTGACTAAATTATCTTCACTTTTTGTGCAAAGATACTACGCACCTCTAATGTATTTTCATGATCGTAATCGCCTAGTTTGCTTTTGTTTGAAATTACATTTTAGTAATTATTGCAATCACTTGATTCGATTAACGCTAATTTAGAAAATTATCTAAATTTGAACTGCACCATAACTAAATATATATCTTTATAGTTCTTTATTACTAGTATATGTACACGATTAAGAATGCTATACTTTCTAAAATACTCCTTTAAATGCAATTTACAATTGAAGACGCATCGTTGATCTCTACCGCACATTTTAGAATATTTAGCAGATATTTTATCTCTATGTTTTTGTTATATAATATACCTCCTTCGTTATAATATACAAAAACACGTTTTGCATAAACATGTTCTAGTCACGGCAATTTAGTTAATTTGACGTAGATAGAAATTCAAACATAATTACTAGTTTATTAAACAATTTGTTTTTGGCATATTGGTACTTAGGTGGGGGAAATTGATCCTTTAAAAAAAAAAACTCTTTTGACATAGTTGCTGGTGCTGACATGACTGTGTATGTCGAGATATAAGTCTAAACATTAAGATGAGGACGCCATGTCTGGTTTTTTTTCTAAATTTCTGATTGTTTGGGATATATCAATGGAACCCACTCAGAAAAGCTTAAATTGCTGATGGGAAGAACCTCCTCAATATATCTAAACATGAAAATGCATGACACTATAAATGTTTTGTAGTCTATATAGCAAAACTCCCTTTATTCATAATTCTTCACTTTAATTTTAGCTTGTTTTACATTTAAATGTTTAAAATCATAAAATGATCAATTGACAGTACAAACACTATGGGTGTATTATTAATTTCGTAGATATCACGGGTACAGATAAACCACGAATTGAAATGTTCAACGAATTACACATTTTCTGTTAGGTGGTTTGCATACATTGGTAAAACCGCGAATTCAAATATCCACGATATTAACGTTTTTCTTTCTCATTTCACAAAAATTAGAACCACCAAAAACATATGAATTCAAAGTTGCAAAAAATAAAATTTAATCATAGCAGTATTATTTAAACAAACTCATGCAAACACAAATAACAGATGATCAAAAATTTTACAATACGTTTAATTGTGTTGAAAATATTCAACTTTATATCCTATTATGCAACACATTGGATTGCCTAATGTAAAAATAAGAAGATCTGGTAGAATTGCATTTAACAGTACTCTCCACTTCAGACGAAGTGACGTTGAAATTATTGATGCCTTATTCAGCATCATGCTTTCAGTCAAACTGATAAACCACTAAGCGTTATCAAACGGAACAATTACATCAACTGAACAGAATTAGATATCAATATATTCCTTAAAATATATATAGCCCATTTTAAGCTATGAAAAGTCAAAGGGTGATTTTAAAGTATGACAAATAACATACTTAAATATAGGAACAAATTAAAAAAAAAATGAATGACATTTATAAAAGGCTATAAGAGAAAGTAACATTACATTTTAATGTAATGAATATATTAATGAACTTTCTACCACGGATTATATTTAATAAAAATATGTTTTATCATTTTATTAAAGGAAAAACAATTCTACTGAAAGTTGACTCAATATGAAAATTTGATGTCTTTACATTTAATTTGAAAGACGGTGTGTGTGTGGGTATGTTAAGAATATGTATTTAATTATAGTTCAAGTGATTGCTTGATCAACTCCAGCATTGTATCAGCATCACAAAATTCATTGACAAAAGTTTTATTTTGAATTAAAGATATGTCAAACATTCTACATGGGTGTCAGTGGACTTAATATATATATCTTTGAGGGTACATGTGTTTTCCCTTTTCCCTTTATTTTCTTTTACAACAAATTTATTTCTTGAATGCGACCGAAACTCCAGTCTCGCCATTACAAGTAAATATTTGATAAGAAAGGTAAATGAAAAACTTAAGTGTTCAAGACATTTTGTTTATCAATATCAAGAACATGAACTGTACAGAAAAAAAAGATAGATCATAAACTATTAAATCGCAGCTTTTTTAAACTTCACATCAGAATAACAAGCTAACATTTTTTCAAATTGTTCAGAACATAACTAACCTTATTGTTTGCACCTGTCAAAAGTCAGGAATCTGGTGTACAGTAGTTATCGTCATTTTATGAAGTTCTGACGTTTTTCTTGTTTCTCGTTTTTATAAGGATTTGACCGTTGGTTTTCCCGTTTGAATGGTTTTACACTTAGTCTAGTAATTTTTGGGGCCCTTTATAACTTGTTATTCGGTGTGAGCCAAGTTTCTGTGCTAAATGCCGTACCTTGACCTATAATGGTTTACTTTGATAAATAGTTCCTTGGATGGAGAGTTGTCTTATTAACACTCATACCACATCTTATTATGTATATTTACAATTGTATCAATAACAGAAAATTTCGAAGTCATTTTGTCGCTAAAAAAGGCAAAAAAAAAACAACAAATAAACCACGTACCGCTCTGTAGCTGCTACTATATTGAGCGCAACCCTGTTTTACATTTCAAACTCTTTTGTCATTAATCAGATGGTTGTTACATTGTCACTCATGTGTCATTAACCTACGAGTTATCTAACTAGAAACAATCACCAACTCCCTGTAGTTTCGACGCTTCTTAGTTGATAATACTGTAAATTAAATAAGGAAGCACATTTTTTACATTTTGTGTAATTGTACTTATAGGACATAATAACTGAGAATAAAACATTGTCGCTGTGGCTGATATTTCTCAGATATGTGTTAGACCCAATAAGAAGCTTACAGCTTAATCTATATTAAATCATTTGTATGTGAAATATTTATCAAAGATAATAATTTTTTTTTATTATTCTTTTGTCGTTCTTCATTCTCATCAGCAAACCTTCGCTTTTTATGATTGAATTATTGAACTTTTATATCATTCAACACTAAACAGGGTTATGATATTGTTGAGGTCCATGTATATAGCTAATAATTTGGCACAACGTTTTTGAATTGTTGATCATCAATGCTCTTCAACTTTGTACTTGTTTGGCTTTACAACTATTTTGATCTGAGCGTCACTGATGAGTCTTGTTTAGACGAAACGCGCGTCTGCCGTACTAAATTATAATCCTGGTACCTTTGAAAATTATTTACATCACTGGGGCGATGCCACTGCTGGTGGATATTTCGTCCCCGAGGGTATCACCAGCCCAGTAGTCAGTTATTTGGTTTTGACATGAAAATCAATTATGTGGTCATTTTTATTAATTTCCTGTTACAAAACTTTGAATTGTTCGAAAAACTAAGGATTTTTTTTATCCCAGAAATAGATTATCTTCGCCGTATTTTGTACAATTTTTTGGAATTTTTGGTCCTCAATGCTCTTCAACTTTGTACTTGTTTGGCTTTACAACTATTTTGATCTGAGCGTCACTGATCAGTCTTATGTAGACGAAACGCGCGTCTGGCGTATTAAATTATAATCCTGGTACCTTAGATAACTAATACATATGCTTTTACATGTTAACACATATGTCTCATATTGTCTCTGATGAATAGCTGCAGTCGTCTGACTTGTTACCTTAAATTGTTGTTTTATATAGACATGATAAGATGTAGTATTATTACATTTGTACCAATGAAACATTTTCCCCCCAACTTCAAATAAAAGCCTTGGACAAAAAGAAAACCCCTTACCGTAACATATCAGCGAATGGCATATAGCAAAAGGGTTAAATACACTGTCATTTAACATTAGGATTATTAACAAATTATTTTATATTTCATTAGAAATGGGTTACAAAGTTAAGTGAGTGCTCTATTCAGCAGTTAACATATAAGTTATTTTAAGAAATTTCGGAAACAAATTATCTTGAAAAGCTGTATTTTACTTCATCATTTTACCGAAAATAGCAATTGAACACAGGAGCATGGTTGACACATTAACTATCGCGAATTGCATATACCATTGTGGTCATACAGCTGATTGCCATAAACCATTAGGATTATCAACAATTAATATCATCAATCATATTCACCACAAAAAATGGCTAACAAAAACAATATGCAAGCTTTCACGCAAGCTGTACTCGTGTATAAAAAAATGAAAACACTGGAATTGCATCTTTTCGAATCAAAAATACCTTATATACAAACATGTGATTCAAAATAGATTTTTCCGTCCAGAGCACCTGAAATCACCAACGTATTACTTAGTCCTTTGTGTTCTATGTGGTGTTTTATGCACTATTGTTTGTCTGTTTTTTTAGCCATAACAGTAGCAGTTTATTTTCGTTTGTGAGTTTACATCTCTGTGGTATCTTTCGCCCCTCATTTAGCAACTATGTGATTTAAACTTTTGAGCCTGAAATGTTTTTTCTGCAGTCGATGTTTTTGACATTTTAGTACGTTGGTGTTAATATTTCTGCCGTGTTAATAGACTATTTGGTACCATTAAAACGTTTAATCCCGCTGCAAATGTGTGCACCTGTCCTAAGTCAGGAATCTGATGTTTAGTACAGTTTTGTAGTTGGCGTTTGTTTTTGTAATTTATACGTGTTTCTCGTTTCTTGTTTTTTTATATATTAGACCGTTGGTTTTCCCGTTTGAATGGTTTTACACTAGTAATTTTGAGGCCCTTCATAGCTTGTTGTTCGGTGTGAGCCAATTGCTCAGTTGTGGCAATATGGAAGTGCAACACTATTTTCCTGATCTGTATGGTCCCAGTCACTTCAGGCAAAACTTACAGTAAATACATTTTTCTATTCCGATTAGGTCTCTTATTTATTCAGATATAAGGGAAAACTCAGCCAACAAATGTGACGGTTTATGAAGGTACCTCATGGACACAAGCCTTGTTTATGATAAATGTTTATAATATAAGTTTTGATTGTATACGCAGGATCATCAAATTTTGAAAAGAAAAAAAATTACTTGATGAAATGAAATGGTAATTTCGTTCAACAATTTATCCTAATAATGTTGAAGTCTATGTAGAAGTAAATCGTGTCTGGTGTCATACTATGTAAGCCTGGTAAACACAGATATGACGAGTTAGGCTTTTAGTTTCTATGTCAAAAACTAGCTGTTTTGCATGTTATATTCAAACGATTTACCACGCACTGCTCTTTATTTCCTGTAATTTTCATAACGGAAATAATTGGACTGGTGTGAAATTAGATTTCTATTTGACAGCAAATAGATATATTATCTAATTGCCTTTAGTCAGACCCTTGTAGTTGACATTCGTTTTGTTATACTTTTGTCTGTAGTATTTCAATACAAAAGAAATTAAAATTTTAAATCATGTGTTACATGTATAATTGAACAAAACTGATTTTCACATTTAATAAAAATAATCATAATGATATAACATCTTGAAATACAATCCCTTATCTGTTTGTGATGACGCGAATTGGTTTTGTTGATGGAGCATAATTACACTGTAAATACTATTGGACTCAAAGATATCTATCATTACATGATTTTTTGTGGGTTAGATATTCATTTAAACCGCAAATTGTAAGATAACTGAATAAAAAAACTCAGAGGAAATCAATAAGTTCGCTGACATAATGAAAGAAGCTGAAACAAAATGTCAATTATATTATGAAGTAAGGCAAACTCAACTCAAGGCAAACGTTATATTAAAATCACAGAGATGACATCAGCATGGAGCTAAACGAAATTCAGCTTACCGCAAGTAAAGAAGCTGAAACACCTGTTTAAGCGGACTTATTTGCATTTTCAAAGATTATGATATACTTTGTTAGGTAAAAAACCACAAATTCGGTCCGGGTCATGAGTTCGTGTATTTTGTTTTGATGAAGTAACACAACCCTCTGTCCACATATACAATGATAATGATTAACACTAATTTACTCGCTTACGACCCAAAGAAATAGTTGGTACGCTTTTCAAGCATTTTCAAATATATTTCTCATCAGGAGTACTTAAAACCTAAACCGAGATAATTTAAGAGAAGCACCAAAATAAAATCCTGACACAAAAGTGACTCCTACCAACACTTTAACTTCTACAGCCATTAAGACATATGAAAGACCAATCTATTGACATGCTTGATGTGTCTTTTGCAAGGCAATAATCAGCTGTTACAAAACGCTTGTCGCTGGTTTTTTTTTGTCTCAAAATTATCTTGTATTTACTTACTTTTGTCAGATTTCTGATGGAGTTCATGTTGACCAGTCATCGCTTTTCTATGTTGTATTGTTTATATTGTTATGCAATGTAAAAAATCCAGTACTATGCCATAATTTGTCAGTTTGTTTTCTACTTAAAAGTGAGAAAAACACTTTTGATTCTTAAACTTCCTTTCAAACCAATACTTTGTGTTTCTCTTTTAAATGCTTGCACAATTTTATTAACCCGTGACCTTTTACAACTAACTATACTGACTTGTTGATCTTATCATAGCAGTATCATACCCTCTTAGTTGTTCTAACAGTTGACGTCAAAATTACTTTTTCTTACGCTTAGCTGACCTGTATCTGTATTAGTACAAAGTCAGAAAATAGCAGTTGTTATCTTATAGTTCGTTTCTCTCGTTTTGTGTTGTATTTCAGTGTTTCTGTTGTTTCGATGTTTTCCTCTTATAGTTGATGTGTTAACACCACTTTTGCCGGATTTGTTTTCTCCTAATCGATTTATCACTTCCGAACAGCGGTATACTAGTGTTGCCTTTACTTATTATTGCAAGTTGAAAAGAGAAGTCAGAATAATTTCAGTCAATGACCATTATACTTTGATTTGTTTTTATAGCAAGAGGAGTAAAGATACTGTATTTGAACAAGTAAGGAAAATAATTTATTACACGTGCCCTATATGTGCTAACTTATATAGTTATACAACCAACACAGATGCATGCAACATTGAAAAACAAAACGAACTTATAATTAAAACTTTAAGATGATATCTGTCTAATTTTTATCAATACCACATCTCTTTATTTTTGTCTTCAAATACAAAAAAGAGGGACATTCAAACACATTAATCATAAAGACGTCATGGCTTAAATAAAATAAAATGAACGAACAAAAACAAACAAACAAACAAAAAGTACACAAAAGCTAAAGACTAAGTATTACAAACACCACCAAAAACTGATATCATTTTTCACATTCATTCTTTGTTCATTGATACGTCTGGAATCATGGGCATACTATCACTGGATTGACTTTAGTTAAATTCCATAACCATCATACAGGCACTATATTAAATAAGGTTTTAGCAATTTGTATGAACTTCCTTCAATTTGAATAAGCATTTTATGTCGGACTATTGATAATACACATTACATCACTTTAAAAAAGATGCATATATAACCAGGAAGATTTGGACAATTATGACTTAGATATAAATCAAGTTCAGACAATATATTTTAAGTGCTATAATGACAATTTATTAATCCGTTTATCAAACCTTTTACATTTCTTTGTGTCTAATTAAGTCTATTGTTCAATTTATGTTTGTCGTGATGGAAATCACTCTGATCATGACAAGTTAATCCGTTGGTCACTAATCCTTTTCTATAGTAACTGGTTTTTTATATATGTTGTTGTATGTTATTTTGTAGTCAGTTTAGGTCTTAGGTCTGGTACTGTCCGGATCTTGCTAATAAAGTTTGAAGTATTGGTATTCCGTCTTTGAATTACTATAACACGGAAAACGCCCGGTTATATATTGGTGGAGGACCCGGGCACGATCTTCAGCTAGTTCCCCCAAACTAGCAAATATATAACCGGGCGTTTTCCGTGCTATAGTAATTCAAAGACGGAAAGAATTCATCTTGTTGGGTTTGATCAAAAGCGGATATAAAAAATACTCTGAGTTTCATATAAAAAAGTGAAAATTCATTATAACTGGC